>NC_041341.1:28884003-29211503 GCF_004354835.1 Perca flavescens | reverse complement strand
CCTTAGGGAACTGAGGTGAACATCTGGGTGAAGGACTAGGTGAATGAGGGAAGTTGATTTTACGGCTCTGCACCATTAAAGAAACGATACAGCCCACATGGCTATTATGCTCATCGATCCGTGCTTTATTACCAACAACAATGATGAAATATGCTCCTGTGGAAGGTATTGATTTTCACGAGGCTTCAACACTATGCTTCATGGGAACCTGGCTTTGTGCCGTGGATCTGGACTCGCTGTATTACACTGATGGATTTCCACTGTTACGGGCAGACAGGAACTTAGGAAAAAAGTAGGAGGGGATCTGATCTCATCATATATATACTCTGAGTGAGCAGTGGTGCTTTCAAAAAACCACGTAGGACACAGTGGGCCTCATGGAAGAACCACTCATATGAACAGATTTCTTCTTGAATTGCATGTACAAACGTTTTGAAAAAACACAACATATATGATGATATTGCCTTAAGGCGCTGACACACCAACGTAATTTTCAGCCGTCGGACAGTCTGGCGAGGTCGGTGACTCGAGTCTGTTCGGCGTGTTCCGTGGCGGAGCTGACAACGCCAGTATCTTCTAATTACTAGCCATCGTATTTTCTTCCATTCAGCGAGTATATGACAACAGCGATCCTTCTTGACTACTATAAACACTCTCTGATGAAAACAATGACTGACGACAGCACGATCTGTGTTTTTGCTCTGTGAGTTCTAGAGAGGTGTTCCGTTATTTCCGGTTTTCATTTTTTGGGCGGCAATACAGATTAGCGGCGCCTGCTGTTATGGAGACGTGTGTTCCGAGGCACTTTTTTTGACCCACTTGGGGAGACGGGAGCCGACTGATCAGTCCAACTGCCTTGTCTGCCGACAGTCGGCCGTCGGGTTGGTGTGGTAGAGCCTTTAATCTGAATGGATTTGGAGCAGGGTCCAAAATTTACTTTTTTTCAATAGATAAGCATTGTTTTTTTGGCTGGTGAGCAAAACAAATCTGCCAGCCACCTGCATATTTTACAAGCATTTGGCTGGTAGATGGTGCTAATTTTGGACCCTGATTTGGAGTTTAAGCATGTTAAGCCTAGGCTATGTTACGGAAAAAGGAAAAAAAAAAAGCGTTCTTAAAATAAACTTCTTTCAAAATGAATATCCTGTTCACCATCATTATCCTCCCTCTAAACATTACCACACACATACGCATTTTTATACTTAGATTGTCAATTTACACTGTGCTGTTGTATAATGATATTTGATTTGTCTGATGACTGCTGGGCCATTTGATGCTCAAAAAATTTCAGGCCAAGTTGCCATAAATGATATATGAGCTTGGGGGAGAAAAGACAAAATTCAACTTTCAGATTTGATAAATGATCATCAGTTGTTTGTGGAGTGCTGTATTTGACGTGCAGTCCACACTACTGTAAATGATCTACTCTCTCATGACTTGAGTTTTACATTCATTACAGTCATACACACTAACAAGAAGGGTTGTTCAGGGAAAAGGGCTGATGTGTTAAGTTTGTTTAAAAACTGCTTACACATGAAAATAGTTAAAAAACCACTATGTTAAGTGCTAACTGTCTTCCTGAGCGCAGTACGTTTCCTTGGACACCAGGGGGGAATGTGGTGCCACAGCGAGGCCCAAGGCATACATCCTGCAGTCTGTGTGGACAGTATCGACAGACTGTGGCTCAGGAAGGATTTCATAAAAATACAATATATGATTTATGTTAATGCCATTATGTTAATGCTTCTGGCTTTAACCTTTGCCTCTTAATAACTTCCCCCTCCATTTGTTCTTGTTTAGGTACATGCAAAGCCAGTTTCCCAGACGAGGACAAGCTGCATCATTTTCAGCTGGCAGTGTCACCTGGTAAGAGAAATCAACATCAGCCTGTCCCCTTTTCTCTTTTACACAAATAACTGCTTTAATAATTGTTTCCTAACTGCTTTCTTAATGGGATGTCCTTTAGGCTTCCACCCTTGCAGTAGAAAAATGTTGTATACACTTATTGCATCAGTGTTGTTGGTTGCTTATTATTCTGGCGCGCTCTGAGTGTAATGTTTGAATTAAACACACTTTAAATCAGACTGTGATAGTGATGGTAATGAAGGGTAATGTAAATGAGGGCAGCGTGTAGCAGGGTAGCCTGACTTGTGTCTTTTGGCTGCTCCGACGCTCTCAGCTCCGGCGCTGACTGTCAGTGAAGTCGGCTAAACTACTTTTTAAACCAGGCGCTGGTAAATCCTCCTCTACTGCCGTCCAGTGTGATTGGATCTTCAGTTGATATTGCTGTCTGCAGCCAATACAGGAGATATGCTCCTCGCCGTGCTAGGATTTTGTAACTCAGCTATGACACTTTTCCTTGTTTACTTTCTCTGGCTGTGTGGAAATCTGGGCCACGTTCAGCCCCGACAAAACGTAGCAACACGTCTGGAGGTGTGCTGAACTGACACTAACAGGGCTGCACGATATGAGGAAAATATGCGATATGCAATTATGTTGTTGAGTATCACGATAACGATATTACTTGCGATAAATAAACAGATTTTAAAGTGTACACAGTTTTTCATTTCTGCTGCTTTCAGTATTCTGCGAAAAAACAACACATTGCTTGTTGGATTTAAAACAAATGAAAGGAAATAATTTTTTGACATTCTTTTATTGAACAAATTGAACATTGAATTGAATATAAAAGGCACCACTAAAAAAAGGAATGACCGTTACATTATAAAGTGGAGTTTTTCTACCGATATTTTCTTTCAACTGAAATACTCATTCACAATATGTGGCAGCCTTTATGCAATGTGTTTATTGCGCAAGTTGATATTGAGATGACGATGAAAAAAGTTAGATTCGGTGAAAGTTAGATACTATTCAGCCCTAGACCCTAACTGGTGAGGGTGAGAGTGACTAATGCATTTCTCATATTTATAGGTAGGGTGTATGGGAAAGACATCATTAAGAATGTTCATAAAACTATTTATAAATATGATAAAGCAAGAACCACAAGCACATGACAAGTCAACTTTGAAAATCCCGTTTTGGGGACAGCCCTGATGACAAATGTGAAAATTGAAAAACAAAATGTCAGCTAAATATGACACAGTTCCCTGAATATGGAGGAGTGCTCAGCAAAAATATTTTTCTTAGCTTTTGCCCCTAGGTAGGACATGCAGCTGTATCCACTGCTTTCTCATTTTGTACTTTCAGACAATTGGCGGGGTTTGTGTGTGCAGAATGTGTGGGAGACTGCAAATGTTAGTACGTTTATGGGGCTTAAAGTATTTTCTCCTGAGATATGGTACTCCAGTCTTAAGTCTCAGAACTTCGACAGTACCGCGGCACCATCATTAATCCCCAAATCCAATCTGCTTGCTCAGCGGTGTTCCAAGCAAAATGGGCTACCTGATCGAATATTGTACAAACCGAGCACACTGGTGTGAGATTACCCAAGTCTCTGGAGGCTCTCACTACCTCTCACTTCCAGCTCTCTCTATTTGTCATACACTGTCTCTCTGCCCTCAAGCCCAATGTCACCCTCTCATTTCAAGCAGAACACATGGCTTTGGGTTTGTGTGTGGAGTAGTAGAAAGGCAGGGGCACAAGTAGTGAAGAAAAGTGAAACATAGACATAATTAGGGCTGCACGATATGAGGACAATATGCGAGTCAGGATAACATTGCCGAATATCGCGATAATGGTATTACTTGCGATAAATAAACAAATATTAAAGTGCGCTTGGCGCTGCCTTTCTGCTGCTTTCAGTAATCTTCTAAAATACAACAAACTGCTTGTTGAATTTAAAACAAATGAAAGGAAATCATTTCCAAACTTGTTTTATTGAACAAAGAGAACATTGAATTAAATATAAAAGTCACCACTAAAAAAAAAAGTGACAGTTACATTTTAAAGTGCAGTTTTCTGCAGATAGTTTCTTTTAACTACCACAAAAATCTCTGAGTGTCTTTCGCGATGTGTTTATTGTGGAAGTTGATATCGCAATAACGATTTAAAAAAAAATATATATATATATATATATATATATATATATATATCGTGCAGCCCTGGACAGAATATTTATTCATTTATTTATTTGATTGCAGTTGTAGGTGCTAATACTACAACGTGGTATATGTGGTTTAAGTACCAGACATAGTCAATTCTAAAAAAAGACCTGGGTAACTTGATTTTGTCATTTTGACGTTTTAGCAAGTGGTGAATTGATTTTTAAAAGTTTTCAAGCTATGCCCTGCCCTTGCGTGAAGTGTGTTAAGGCGCGTGTGTATGTTATGCGTGTGTCTGTGATTCATCGGTTTCCCTGCCACCCGAGTAGGCTCTGCAACCCCAAGCTTAGTTTTCTCAAAGGTCTTTGTAAGCAAACTCTGCAGAGAAAAGCAAAGATCAGCAATTAGAGACGAGGTCTGGTGTCGTGTTCTTTAAGGGAAATTGATAAGGAGGTTGAGTTCCTCAGAGAGAGACACGCTCAATTATTCAGAACCTCTGTCTATCCTGACAATGACCCCCACTACACACACACACACACACACACACACACACACACACACACACACACACACACACACACACACACACACACACACACACACACACACACACCTCTCTTTTCACTTCCTTTCTCTTATAGTGTTTCTGTTTCTCCCTAGTGTTTCTTGTTTAATCTTTCTCTCTCTCTCTCTCTTTTCGTGCTCTTCCTCTCGCCTGCTCTCTCTCTTTCTCCTCCGCTAAGAACTAGTTAACACATCTGTTGTTTTAACACAGCGGCATCTGTCTATCATTTTTCTACTACAGCCAGTGACCATGCTACTCTGGAGTCAAACTTAATACAGTACGTTGTGAAAATATACAGTGTCAGTTAGGGCTGAAACGATTCCTCGAATAATTCGATTACAAAAAATCCTCGATGCAAAATGACCTGCCTCGAAATCAATGTTACCAACATTGTATCGCTGACGGACGGTGTTTCCACACGGATCATTATTACTGTCGCACACCAGACGCTGCTCAGTCTGCTGCTGGCGACACATGTTAGAGCGTAAACAGCGAGGGGCTAAGAGAAGAGACAGGCTGGAGAAAACAACAGAAAGTGTCCAAAGTTTGGAATCAGTTCAAACGTAATTAAAATGAAAACTCTGTACAGTGTGTCTACTGCAAAATCAAACTAGCTTACCACGATAATAGCACGACGTCAGTGCTTTAGCATGTCAACAGAAAACATGGAGTCTAACTTACAAAAGAAAATCACAGCGTCGTATGGACGATGAAACTACACCAAATACAACAACTACCGAAAACAAAGACAAGAAAACAGGTGGTGGTGACCACGACCTGATCTAAAGAGCTGACGCGTTGACTATCCCTTCGGAAAAACAGCTGATTGTTGCGCACCACTTTCTCTATCTCGCTTCACGGAGAAACAGCTGATCAACGATGTAATAGCATAAGTGTAACAAAGCTGTTTAGCATTGTAATCAAATATATAAATGAAATTAGGTTTAGTATAACTAATATTTACATATAGGCCTATATACAGATCAGTCTCAGGTTGAAACTGAAAGTTAAGATGCACAACTTAATGTAATGTTTATGTATGTATTTGAAAAAAAAATGTAATATGGCACTTGAATGCACTTAATATGTTTAGTTTTTTGAGATATGATCTTGTAAGCAATGTAGGCTATAAAAATGTTGCTTTTTTCTGAAAATTTAACCAAACTATTGTTAATTATAGCTCTTCAATAAAACAAAAGTATTTCTTATCCGATTAATTGATGGAATAATTGGTAGAATACTCGATTACTAAAATAATCAATAGCTGCAGCCCTGGTGTCAGTACTAATGGGCATATCAATAAGCCTGTGTGAGAGAGAACATTCTGTGAACATATTGTCCCGTGGATCTGTCTCCTTTCTCCCACTTTCTACCAGCTGGAAGTAAAAAAGAAAAGGAAAGACAATGATTAATACAAATGCTAATCAGGTAAGTACATTACTTGGCAATCCTTTCAGAAGAAAAATATAATTAGTGGTAATAAGATAAAGAAATACCACCTCAAGTGGTGGCTGTGTCTCTCTGTAAGACGTAGTGAGTGCTTCTTTCCTGACCTTTTTTTTTTTTTTTTTTTCTTCTCTTTTTGTTATATTTTACGTATTCACACACAAGCTTTAATGTGCACTGCACGGAAGTGGTCAGGAGAATAGACAATGCAAAGGAGGGAACTTGCCTCAGGATTATGGCTGCACAATTAATTGAATTTTAACCGTGATCACGATTTGGGCTTCCCACAATTAAATGAACATTATCGCCTGCAATATTGACACTTAACATGCGTGCTCCGCTCATAGTACACAACGCTGCAAAACCAATTTAAACGCTTTTTAGACTGACAGCCAGCAACCAGGGGCCATTTGAGATGTTTTTGCTTCAATTTTGGAGAGCTGTCATGCGCACCCTGCAGCAGCAGCAGCCTGTGAAAAACTCTTGACTGTTGCAGCTGCAGAGTAGAAGCGTAACCTTGTTTTAACTATATTTTAAGTCACAACATGAAAGTGAAAGCAGTGTTCTGTTGATTTAATTTTGGGTAGAGTTTTGGTCAAATTTTATTTATGTGTTGCTTCTAGGAGATGTCTTAATTTGATGCAAAATATTTGTACATTAGCAGGATTGTAGCTCAACATGGACGGAAAGCAGAGCTCTGTTTATTTAAATGTGAAAGTGCAATTAAAATATTTTGTCCCTAAGATCAATGAATAATCGTGATCTCAATATTGGTCAAAATAATCGTGACTATCAATTTGGCCATAATCGTGCAGCCCTACTCAGGATGCATATCCAAACCAATGAAAGATAAAATCCTCTCGACTTGTTAGACTATGTGGATAAGTCATAGCTCAAAGCTTACATTAGTGCTTCTTTCCTGACCTTTTTTTTCCTTTTCTCTTCTCTTTTTGTTATCTTCTACATTTCTCATGGGAATCGCAGTAGCTCGGTTTACTCTCGATGAGAGTACGCTACAGCTAATGCTGTAATTGTAGTGTTTGATTGACTGCTGGTCCCAAAAACAGCAACATGTCTTAATGGGTCCAGCCCTATGGCCCAGCCACAAAACGTACCGCTTCACATAATGTGACAAAAACTGAACAAAATACACCCACACTCCCAGCTTTTGGATAACTGACAAAAACGTGCTTAAACTTTTGTGCTAAAACTGTTTTGATATCCTTAATTCACTTTCAGTTGTTTCACTTAGTCCCGTGCTCGGTAAACATTTTGTACACAAAAGTTTTACAGAGCAACAATAATATAAAACCCTAAACTTTCCATTCATAGAGACAAAGATGTGGTCTTACACATCTTAACACTATCCACTTGTGGTTCTTGTGAACAGCACTCTTTCTTTTGCTTTATTGGAGGCATGTGGTGCAATATTCACCCAAAACGGCACCCTGCATGGTTCAGTTTCATATTTTCAGTACCAAGCTGCTTTTGTTTTCTTTTCTAAGAGACAATCTAACTCCAATCTTCACTGAAAGAAGAAACAATAACAAATTGTTTGTGCCCAGATGTAATTAAAGCACGGCGGTTGGCTGAGAGCGGATTCTTTTCTTTTGTTTTATTTGTTTTTACATAATAAACTGTATATTGCATGCAAATATTTGCTCAAAATGTATTTTCTCCAACATGAATCCAACATTTATTTTGCTCCATTAAAAAAAACAACAACCAGAAAACAATGGGCAGTTGGGATGTCTCTTTAGTTACTCAATGTAGTTTATTTTTCTTTCCCATGCAACCGCTCTGCGCTCTGACCCCCCCGTTGCTCCAGACCCCTGTGTCTCTGAGGAATGGAGACAGCAGCAACACTCTGGGGTGAACACATTCTCACATGACGTTGTTTGGATTAGCCATAGAAATACAGTAATGAAAGAAAAACAAATCACATTGTCTTTGTGTTTCAGATGTGTACTTTTCCTGCTTGATTTGCATAAGGATAATTGATGTATTGTTGTGCACATCGCTGCAGAAAGCGAATGGCGGAACTCTTTATTTGCACCAGCAAGCGTTGGAAATGGTTACGAATTCCCTCCAGGGGCATTTTTTTGTGGTCAGATTGCCACTACATTGATAAAATAATAGAATGTAGTTTTTTCCTCTATCAACACTTTGTACTGGGACCTTTTGCAGCAATCGTATCTTACAGCCCTTTTTTTTTTTAAATATCTTTGTAACACCTTGGATAACTTCTTGTCTTTATGCACATTTGCTCAGAAATGGTCAACGTCAAGCGTATCAGTTTGGCTATGTGAGCTCCCAAGCTGGAGATGTTTTGTGCTTTAGTTCATCTCAGATCCTTCTTTAAAATGTAGGGACTCTACCTTGTTTTTTGTTTTTTTTCTAAATGCACTATTAAGCCACATCAATAGCATTTGAATTGTGGCTGTCCAAATAGATGCTTGGCCTACATAGTGCACTGGCTGGGTTAATTTGGCTACACAGTGGGGTTTCAGTTATTAGATCAGTGTTGGAGCTCGCTGGTGCTCTGTTGGTGGTGGTGTTTTTTTTTGTTGGACAGCCAAGCAGAGGCTACAGGGGCTACGTGGCCATCAGAAGTTCAACTCTGCACAGTAGTGTGTCTGCATGTACGGGCTTCATGCTCACGTCACAGTACAGCTGTACGGGTAAACAGCGTTTCCTTCTGTAGAAGCCCGGCTGCCTTTCAGTATAATTTGTTTGTGTTTCTTGTATTGGGAAACCATCATCATCATGGGAAAACATACTGTCATAGTATTGGTTTTGAGTTGTGCTGCAAGGATAAAGCTTTTTTGGCTGTCACCTTGGTGCACACCACGTTTGTAAAAATAAAATCTAAGTATACAAAATGTAAGTGCACAAATCCGGGCAAAACGACAACAAAAAATAGAGGAAATGTTGATAAAGCCCCTCACTGTCAGTGATGTTTTCAGTACCATGAAGGAAGGAAGGAAGGAAAAAAAAAACAACCCATCCTTGTTTTTTCAGATAAGCTGTCTCTTTATTGTCTCTTTCAGAGCTCTGTCAGAAAACCTAATTATCTGTCCACACCTGTACCTGTACTCTACTTCTCTATCTTTCTACAGGGTGAAACACAACTATGCTTATCCATCTGGGTATGATGGTTTATTTCTTCCTACATGATTTTTTCTTTGCTTCAGTTTGTCGAAATCGTTGATTCAGATGAAGGCTCTATTTACATTTTAAGTAAAGGGGCTTTCAGAGCGCTTCAAAGGACGGGTCTCTGCCTGCTTTCAATTAAACTCTGTTGTTTGTGGTGGTGAAAGCAAAGCAGACCAACCACATGATGCAGATGTGTGAGTTTAGCATAAATGTAAATGATAAACTAATGAAATCCACCTGCTGAACAACGGAGCTGTCTAGGAGGCAATCTTCTAAGCAAACTAAATATATAGTATATACTAGAGGTGTGAATCTTGACTGATCTCCCGATTCGATTACGATTATCATGTCTTCGATTCGATATCTTGATGCATCACGATACGTCAAATACATTTTTCTATTAAAGCCATATAAGCTATTTAATTCATAGCTTTTCAAGCTTCAAAAACAAAACGTTCTGCAGTGCTCTAATACTAAATAAAATGGATACATAAAACTACAGAACTGAGCACATGGCACTTCCTGAATGTGCAAAACATAACAGAATATGTAAACAGAAATGTTGTTAGGCCTACATTATATTGTAAACCGAAATAATCGATTATGAGCCTGCTGATTATCGATGCAGCATCGTCTATGTCCACGATTTGACGATTAAATTTTTTTTATATGGTAACCTAATACACATCAGCATGTGACTGCAGGGATTTACCTTAATACATCAGGAAATGAACTGGTTATAACAGGTGTGTTGTGCTTGTGGCCTCCTCCTTGGTAGTTTAGTAGTTCCTCATTAACAGTAAATAAAATTTTGCAACTATTCATGGCGTGCGTGCGTCAGTGTGTATGTATGCAGTTCAGCGTCCTGTAACAGTAAAGACTGATTGTTCCTGTCTACTGAAGACGATCTTTAATTATTTATGACTGCTGTCAGTTAGCAGATGCTCTCGGTCTTCTGCCTCCTTTGTCCCTCTTACAGTTTGTTGCTTTTTCTCCCCTTTTCTTTCTATCCATCATCCCATTTTTAATGTGTAGCTCTCTTTCTACTCCTTTCTGCTTCTCTCTGTTGTTCAAGCTGTATTGTTTCTCTCTCTTTCACACAATGTTTCTCTCCTGTTACTCTTCTCATTTATAATACAGGGGAGACTGTGCGCGGTCTAATGAAATTGCACCTCTGTCTTTGTTGCAGTGAATGGAGTCTAGGTGAGGTTTAGATGGTTATTTTAAGAAGGCCTTATCTCAAACTGCCCAGTGTTTGAGTACGCAGGCAGGGGTAGAGAGTGAGAGTGAGAGAGCTGCTGGCCTTTCATGCTAATTTTGATGTGTGCATGTAAAAAACCCTTTTTCTTCTGAAAACTCATTTTAAGTTTTATTTATACAGCGTACGAGCAGTGTGGAAATAACTGGTATTTTTGGGACATTTGTATTGCATTAAATTGTAAGGTGTAAATTACATTTTCACCTCTCCGTATTTGTAAATGAGACCGTGTAAAATAAAGCGCAGAAGTGTATTCTAACATGTTACTTTTAGACAAAATGTGCAAAACTGGATACTGGCTACCTAATCAATAGTGCACATGTACCCGTTGAGATCACTACATATTATCGAGTGCTTTCCTTTCCTCTGAATCTCTCCCTCAATTTCTTGAGTTCAATCAAAAGTTGCCATGAGTATCAGTCCACCTGTGTTAGCTATGTATATCGCCCGTCATAGGTAGTTTTTTTTCTTTCTGGCACAATTCTCTAGCATCTCCTCTGGTTCAACTATTTAAAGACCCCTTTTCAACAGATCATATGTCTTTAATTGGCTACATTTAGAGAGAGTGGGAGGACAGAGAGAGGCATCTTTCATTAGTTGGACAGCTTATAAAGGTAGAATGATATTAACCGGTCAAACAAATGTCACTGCAATTGACTGAGAAAGATCAAGTGTGTGTATATATGAATAAATATTTTTGTTTTATGCTTGCATGTTGTGTGTTGTGTAGTAGGTGTGTGTGTGTCTGTGTGTCTGCGTTTTGGTGTACTGAAGTCTGCCATTGCAAGATCAAAAGGGAGGATTAAAGCCAGTGCTATGTTTGAACTACAGAATGTGGTCCAACTGAAACATCACACATTAGGCCTTTTCTCATCTGAGATAACTTCCTAGGTTGAGATTCAGTTTGTCGAATCGGACCTCTCATTTACTCTCCTGTCGCAGAGTCCTTGATCTCGGCTGAGCTGATGGATCTCCTCTGGATTCTGTCGCGTAGAGTTCAGGGACAAACCTCCTTCATTTCAATGTGACCACTGCGTTGGCCTGGGAGGGCTCCAGCTATAAAAAAAAAAAAATTAAAAAATGCGCCGTCTGGAAAAAAGTTTAACATGGCTCAATTTATGCATCATCTGGCAGCATACTGCATTTAGCACAAGTATTTGTGGTGGGAGAGAAGATTAGCTTTGTTTGTTTTTTATTATTATATTATTATTATCCGTGTATTATGCTGTCAGACAGACCCCTGGAAAGAGTTATACCCAGTCGTGATCTCAATATTGATCAAAATAATCGTGATAATCATTTTGGCCATAATTGTGCAGCCCTACAGTCAGCTATAGAGTACATAATGTAACTGCTATTACTGCTGCTGTATAGTGACACCTGGTAGCCTCTAGGCCAAACGTTACCAGCAGAAACACTTGGGCTTTGTGTTCAAGATGATGTCTGAAAGCGTTTAGTCACTTAATCCAGAAGGTCATGATGATATGTTGACATATCTATACGCTGATCAACAGTGCATGACGATGATCATGTCCCTCTTTTCACAGGGAATTGTAAAGTGATGTTTGTTATAAAAAAGATTTAGGCTCTCTATTGAAAACCCTTGCGCTCTGTCTTTCTTCCTCCATTTTCTTCCAGATGAGGGTTACTACCAGAGTGGAAGGTTTCAGTTTGAAGTAGACGTCCCCGAAGCCTATAACATGGTGGTGAGTTGTCTACATGTTTCTCATTATGTGGTCGAAAAATTCAGTTTGTGTGTCTGTTTGTGTGCATGCCCATGCCCGCCTGTGTAAATATGTTGGTGTGTGAGTGAGAGAGAGAGAGAGAGAGACAGAGAGAGATAAAGGACTAGACAAAAGACGAAGATACAAGGCATACATACAGACACAAACAAAAGACAGAGATTTACACACACACACACACACACACACACACACACACACACACTCACACACACACTTCAACAATTTATCAAATTTAACTATTTATTTATTTATTTTGTTCACGTAGAATTTAACTAGCTGTCGAATACATTCACTGAATCATTGACCAGTGACATAGCTCTTCACAATTAAAAAAACATAGTAGGCCTACTCAGTTCTCAGGGATATAAGTAACAGCGTCTCCGCTATATATGGCATCTGACACACACACACACACACACACACACACACACACACACACACACACACACACACACTGTTTCCTCTATGCATCCATCCCTGGCAGTTTTATGACGCCTGCCACAGAATTAAATTAACATTCAATCATGAAAGGTTAATCGATTCATAAAGTTGGGCCTAGTGGTGTTCAAGGCGAGAAATGCTCCCATGGCAGATATTGGCGAAGAGTAGTGTGACGAGACAAAAAGTTTTACATTAAATCCATATTGGGTTTAAACTGCACATTAGTAGTTTAAGTGAGCCAGTGGAATGATACTCTGCTAGTAATCATGGAGAGTACATTTTATTCTATAATAATTTATTCAATATATAGATATTTTAAAACATGTAAGCTGGCTTTAAATAGTCAAACTCTGAAACTGAGTTAATGAAGAAGCCCCTATGGGGGGTGTTTTTCCTCTCAGATTTGAATACTAGACAAGTTAGAAGCCCCAAACCACAGTGGACATGGAGCACAGAAACAGAAGGCACAGAAGCATCCATGTTGACCAACAACAGTGAATAAACCATCTGTGGACACTGGCCTGAGTTTTGTTGGCTGGTCTATTTAAATGCTCATGACTGAATAATTTCATGAAAACAGAGGAAATGGGAAATTACGCCACACAGAACATTTTAGTTCATCACTATATAATATATACATGATGATAAAAACTTGATGTTGTGCCCTGATTTAATACTGGTCACTGATGAGGACCTCAGGCCTAAAACTTACCTAGTAAAGCACGCTATTTTGCAATAGCAGCATAAGCATGGAGTTATCTCCATTTACACCTTCTGCAACGACTTTTATTATATAAAGATGATCTGACAAGTTAATATTGGGTATTAAAGGTTTATTAAATTAAATTATTTAAATTAAAGTAAATAAAAATGTGTCTCTCTCTCCTTTCTCAATTTTCTCTCCACGTTAATCTCCAGCCTCCTAAAGTGAGATGTCTGACCAGAATATGGCATCCTAACATCACAGAGAATGGAGAGATCTGTTTAAGGTAATGCTGCCGACACCTCCTTCACAACTCACCCACAGTGTGAAGCTTCTTCCTCTGTTTAGCTCTAGTTTTCGTATTTTACTTGAAGTTACATTATTGTTCTTCCTGCTTAGTAATTGATGGGAAAAGCTAATGAAAGAGTATTCCCTTAGCTACTGTAGACATCCCCTCTCACCCCCATCCTCTGAAATGTAATGGGCAAACCCTTAAAGGGACAGGTTTGGGGGTGGACTGTCCCTTTTAAACAATGTAGCTTATCACATTCTCGAAAATGTTAGTTATGTTCTTGGTCTTGGAGTTTGTAACCTTCGGCAACACTTTTGGCATTGCGAGAGGGTAACAACGTACAGTGACAAGCTGCCACAAAGTGGCTTAGATAACATGCAAGTATTTCTTTTTTGTTTTGTTTTTTATTTCAGCCTATTGCGGGAACACTCTATTGATGGCACAGGCTGGGCCCCAACTAGAACATTAAAGGTAGGTACATTTGATCTATTAAAGAAAATGTTACTCTCTTTTAGAACTCCGATGTTTCAGGGATTTTCGACTGCATGTTTTTCTAGAACAGGAAAAGTAAGTGTAGCATGTATTCATCTGTCTTCAAGTTGTGGGTGGTGAATGGACTAACAGGACTCTACTCTCCACGTGATATCAATCTGTATTTCAACAGTGTTTAGTTTTACAGTGAGGGTAAGATTTCTTTTTTTTTTACAACAACAATTGTGTAGTAGAATAGACCTTATGCTGTGATATTTCATTGTTGGCACATATTCCAGTCCAACATGAATGCACACTGCTTTACTTTTTTTACTGTTTAGTTTTTATTGTCGTCCAAGTCAAACGAGAAACTATAACATGAACACAAGAAAGAACACAGACACATAACTCCCCCACCTATGCCCCACACCCCACACAGCCAGATGGAAGAAAATAAAATACACAACCAAACCAATTCAAAAGCCCAATAAAGCACAACCAGAGCAGAGAGAGAAAGTATTGGGACAATTCAAGGAACTATGACATAACAGAGAAACAAACTTAGATAGACCGAACACGAAGAGCAAGACAGGGAAACAGGACAAAGAAATTGGCAAAGAAGTTAAAGAACTAACACATGGAGGAAATTGCAAGACAAGGCACAGCTGGAGTGGGCAGGGAACAGGAGTAACGAGGGAAACACTTGGGTAACAAGACAACGAGGACTGGTAACACATAGTCGGGCTGACGAGGTGTTTTGGCCTTGGTGTTATACATATATGACAGGTGTTAATTGGAAGACATGCAGAAACACATAAGGAACTCACAGAAAACTAAAACACAAGGAATAAAACAAGGAACATGAACAAAAAAAACCTTCGCCTTCAAGAAATAGATACTGAAATGAAGGCGACTACAGACTTCCTGTTGCACTGAAACAAAGAGTCTGAAGACCACTGGCCACAGAGCAGGGCCGTGACAAAATGAGCACTTTCTGCAAGTTGATCAGAAACTGTTGCCTGAAGTTTAAAGCAATGGTGCCGCTGCTATCCCTATTCAAGATTTGACTAAAATTACATATTTGACGGCAACTCCCGGTGTGGAGCTGCATGTCATTATATGGTGAAGCTCTGCCTTCCATGTCTAATTTTGACTCAAACATTCTGATACAGTCGACACCTATCCCTGCTTCTCAGCAGGGATAGATGGCTAGATCAACATTCCTCTCAATCACTGCACTAGAATGCACTTGTAATTATGAACATATGTAAATGTATGCATATTAAGTGCAGTTGCCAGATTTACAAGTTTAGAGGGTGATCCAGTAAATCTTGTTACCTTTTGAGTTTCCTGCCAAGAGTGCTCTTGAAGTGATTGTCATGATTTGTCTTATCCCCAAGGATTCTCTTCCTCCTTTTTTGGGGTTTTATAACTTTGTGTCAGTCTGGAGTTGTCTGCACACATTAACATACTTGGGGGATCTTATTTTTCTGCTTTCAGTAGAAGCTGAAATAGATAGCTTTCTTGGACAGAATAAAGAACACATTCTACGTAAATTGAAAATTGTCAAGCTGGATAAAGTTTGTTTCATTGCAATGTCATCATGACAGGTTTAGTGTCTCCATATCACTGAACACATTATGTTCCACTTTGCATGATGCCAATCACATGAAACACCAAGAAGAAATGGAAGACTTTGCCTTGAAAACGTACCTTGCTCTGAAATGAACGATCAGCCTGACATTATCTTTTATTTTAGCCATAGTGAGTTCCCCTCTGAAGGACAGTACAGTGACCTTTTGATGTTGCTCATCTTTGGCTTTATCGTGGCCATCCATTTTTTATCCCTGGCCTGTGTTTGACAGTGGGTGGATGTTTGTTTTGTGTTTGTGTTCCAAGTTTAAATGCAGTCTATCCGTTTGTTAAAAGTAGATGTGGATGTGGTCATATTTGTGGGAGCGGTCAGGCTTGGGTTCATGTGTGTCAGTGCACAAAAATATGTGAGAAAAAGTAAGTGCAAAAGCTGTGAGTCAGAAAGGATTGTGTGAGCTTTTGAGTGGGTGATGATTTCCCTCTTCACTGGTCACCACTCTTCTCCACTTCAACACACACACACACACACACACACACACACACACACACACACACACACACACACACACACACACACACACACACACACGGTAAATTCAACAAAATACATTTGCAAAGCATTGAGTGAAAAAATGCAGTCATGTCAAACTCACCACTTTGTTGCTTTTGAGTTTTGCTTTTTTAAGCAGAACTATTTCATTTCCACATTCTATTTTTCTGTTTCTATTTCATCTGTTTATTTAAAGGCACACTATGCAAGATTTGTACCTTTTAATATAACCGCTTCGAAGTCATTTCGATGGTAACCAAACTCGTAGTAGGACGAATCATCCCGATAGCAAAGCGAGGAGGGGGACGGCGCTTGCAAAACCAGCAATGCAAGTTTGGTAGGTGGTGCCCCGCCAGATCTCGCGAGAAGTTGGGAAGGGGATCAGGCCTTGACTGCGGAGACGGCTCTGCATACGTAACGTTAAATACAAGTACAAGTCAAACAGCGACTTTAGGGGTCACTGTAAAACGGAAACTGCATAGTATGCCTTTTAAAGACAGTTTAATGGACGTATTGTAGAATTGAAACAAGGATGCTCTCATAGACAAAGGGGTGGATTTGCAACAAAGGTCCTCGGAATCCACTGAGGATGTTGCAGTTGTGGTATGAGCCCCAACCATTAAGGTGCTTTCTCTTGTGATGTTAGCGACTATTTGCTGCAGCATTCGGAATTCATGATGGTTTAACTTTTTCAACTTCCCACTGGCTCGCCATGGGACCATAGTCGTGTTTCTATTCACATACCGTATGTTCATGTGCATTTTGAAGCATCACATTAGAAAAGCTGAATGGAAACGTCAAATTTCAATACAAACTTTTTTCAATTGCGCCAAAAAGCTTTTGTGACAATAAACAATGTTTCTGATTAGGGCTGCAACAACGAATCGATAAAATCGATAAAATTCGATTACTAAAAAAAGTTGGCAACGAATTTAATTATCGATTCGTTGTGTCGCGCAACTATTACGCCACCTAGTCGCAGAGATAAAAAATAAAATTGAGTTGAGCGCAGAGCGGAGCAGCGCGGAGCGAAAGAAAAGAAAAAAGAGCAGAGCGGGGTTAGAGGAAATACGGAGAGAGACCGGAGAGACCCGTAACGTTGTTCTGAAACACTCGGCGGAGGCAGAGAAATCAGTACGATCAGTACATTTCACACTAAATAAATCAAAAACGTGTTAATTGCAAGATAAGCAAAAGCGACACGGCATGGCAGGGCGTACCACGGTGATGAGTCAGCACCTAAAACGTAAACATGTTGGAGTCCTTGATGAGGAGGAAGGGAGTTCAACAGCAGGGTAAAGTCACTACACTATCCTACTTCTGTTCCGGTCTGAAGTGAGGAACGTACCGTCCCTCCAGTAGCTCTTCTGGTGCAGCTGTTTACTCGTTATCCAGCTGACTAGCATGACAAGCTAGCGTTAGCTCGGTAATAACAGTAATAAAGCAGGGGTGGTATACTTTGCAAGACTAAATACACGGTTTTATTCACTCGCCTTTTTTGGCCCATTAATTTTTCAATCTGTTATGTATATATTATGTGCTTTGTCCCATATCAGTTATTGTTGACAAATATATTAGTGTGTGGTGTATAAACGAACTTAACTTGCACTTACTACAATGATGGTAATAATTTAATGAATAAGTATGTGTGTGTGTGTCTGTCTGTCTGTCTTTCAGTCTGTCTGTCTGTCTTGTCTGTATCTGCTATTTGGGTTACTTACCTTTACACAACTATTAACTAAACTTTTTTTTTTTTTATCATATTCATCGATTAATCGAAAAAATAATTGACAGATTAATCGATTATTAAAATAATCCTTAGTTGCAGCCCTATTTCTGATACTAGCAAAACTTGCTATAATAATTGTGTCATATTGCTAACCATTTCCTCTATTTTAAGCTACAATCCACTCTCTAGCTGCTTGATGCGTTCCTATTTGGTGGATAGCAGCAGCCTGTAGTTTGTGGGCTGGTAGGATTGGTGGTAGTCAGGAGCCGTGGCCGCTCATTCAAACTAACTGCTCGCTTTCTGAGAGCACTTTCAGGCTACCAGGATGCCCCTGCAGTTAATTACAGTAAACATGCTGATTCTAAGATGGTTTTTGGAGAAGTGACAAAAGAAAGTGTACTCAAACCAGACAGTAAACAATCAGAGCTTGTGTTGTCTTTGTTTTCAATGTCACAAACACAATTGTGATTATTTAATGGATCATACGTTTCACGGCAACTCACAATCTCTACCCTCTACGTGGAAGGACGAACCTCTGGCTGCAGTCAGTGTACCAGCACTTGCATTGAATTTGACAGCCTTTAAAATGACTGGGGGTGAGGAACAACTGTGTATACTCTCATCTCATTCATCTTAAATGCATGTTTGATGCTTTCATATGTCACCACTTTCACTAACATTAGGTTGGAGACCTAATTTACCGGTTGGGCCACAGACTAGAGGAAATGACACCACCCAAAACCAGCAGTCAGTCATACTGGCGGTGAGATGTAGCTGTATGTAACGCTAGATTTGGTTTATCAAAGATGCAAAGCAACAGAGAACAGAAAATAATCACAGCAGAAATGTCAGATAGGTCAGAACCTACATGTGTGTGAAGTTACAGTTGAAAATGACAACATGACAAATAAATAAGTTTGCTGATTTCACATTTCTTCACAACTGAAATCAATGGCCAGTTCTCTACCCGAAAGTGCATTGTGTTAAGTGTAGTCTATATCCACAACGTTATTCCACTCCCGGAATTTCTCCATTGCCGCCGTAAATTCCGCCTATTGTCCTTATTTTCGGTCACCTTCCACTTTCTTTGTGTTGGAATTTTAAACTCCGGTAGATTTCTGAGGACTATGGTTAACTGCTCCTCAGATCTCTGCAGGTTAAATCCAGACAGCTAGCTAGACTATCTGTCTAATCTGAGTTTTCTGTTGCACGACTTAAACAACTTTTGAACGTACACATGTTCCACCAAAACTAGTTCCTTCCCGAGGCTATTTTGCAGAGGCGCCGCCCATGACGATTGTGTTTGGGTTAAAGAAATGCCAATAAACCAGAGCACGTTTTTCTCCCATCCTGGAATGCTGTGTGGACTAGCCAGACCCTCCTCCGCAGCGCTGTGGAGGAAGGTCTGGCAAAGCGAGACTACGTTAAGTGTGACACGGTGATTTGGTCTATACCGTAGCCTTTAGAAATGAAGCCTCTAATAACAGGCTGGCTCTAATAAAAGCTGGTGATAGTTTGGTTTCAGTTCAACAGGAATCAGACAAAAACAATGTTTTTTTAGTTTGATAATTAAACCTCTTAGTATGTACCATGGTACATAGGAGACGGAGAAAAAGCAATGCATTTTTCTTTGGGGTTAGTTCAGCCTGGAATTGGAAAGATTATTTTAATTTGCCTTAATCACAGAGTTAGCAAAACAGACATGTTAGTTCAGGGCTTTATTTCATTATGTAAATTATATAAATACATGTGTGTAGAATGAGCGAAAGTTAATTAAATGGAATCCCTGAAAGTATTCCCTTGAAATTGTTAATCAGCGGACCATCTAACAGTTGTTTGCAGCAGCGCCCAGTGAAATAGAACTTCCCTTATTAATTGGTCTTTTGTGATGTTTTCCATCACTCTCTTATATTCTGTCACCATGTCCCTGCATTTCTTAGTTAGATTTCACTTGACTATTCCTGAAGGTAAAAAGCAGGGCATAATGAAAGTTGTAAGCTACATTAAAAAAAGGCAATTATGATTGCATCTTTGTTTTACCATACACCAAACCCTACAGCCTATAGCCACTGTCAAACCTACTCTATAGTCATATCCTGCTTGTTGCAGTGGTACATTAAAGATTCCCATGGCTGTCTCAAGGGAAATGTTGAAGAGATTCTTGTGAAGGTTATTGCAGAATAATATATGTACTGTTCATAGTTGTTTCCATCTTAGAGACTGGAAATAGAAAAGCTTGCATTCAAATTTCCGGAATTTACTTGACAATCGAGCAAAATGAATTGACACTAATGATTGCAGTTGTAATCACTTGTTTATCATTGGCAGGAGAGTTTCCATTCTCCTATTCATTTAGCTGTGGTTTTATTTTATAACTGTAAGGTTGTGTACATGTAAATGAGTATAAAGAAAACATTGTTTGGCCACTGGTTTCCTGGTGGCCTGATAATATTCCAAAAAGATTTGTGATGGGACAGTAAAAATAAGAGGTAACAGTACCGTATGTCAATGGATTTCTTTTTCTCAGATGATCAGCATTTGAATATACTGCTATTAAAGGTCCCATGGCATGAAAATTTCACTTTATGAGGTTTTTTAACATTAATATGCGTTCCCCCAGCCTGCCTATGGTCCTCCAGTGGCTAGAAATGGTGATAGGTGTAAACCGAGCCCTGGGTATCCTGCTCTGCCTTTGAGAAAATGAAAGCTCAGATGGGCCGATTTGGAATCTTCCCCTTATGAGGTCATAAAGAGCAAGGTTACCTCCCCTTTCTCTGCTTTGCCCGCCCAGAGAATTTGGCCCACCCATGAGAGAGAGAGAGAGACATCATGTCTTTTCAAACAAGTAAAGTGGCAGTTGGTCAAGGCCACACCCCCTCCCTCCACCTTGCCCCCCCCCTCCTCAATAGCTACAGGCACATCCTAAGGAAAGCTCATTGTGGGACTGGCTCTAGAGGCTGTAATTCTGCATCAAGGCTAAATTTTGGGAAAGAGACTTCAGATACAGTATTAGGGGACCACTAAGGTCCCAAAGAGCACCATGTCATGGGACCTTTAAGTTATATAATGAAGTATCTGCTTAATGTACAAATTGTATAACTGCACACGAATCCATAAAACAAAGACGTGCACAGTAACTAACAAGTTCTTTGTCAGTACCATGTAGCCTTTTTGTGGTTTTGATTGATCGATTTATGAACAGATCTTTCTTCTCGTCATAAGACTAAAAGGAATTTATAATAACATAAAATATTAAATTGCCAATTGCATCCACTCTGGCTCCATTCTTACTGAGGACCCGGACAAAATTTCCTGTTATCCCATATAACGTTGAAGCCTTTAGCATCATTATTCCTCTAAATTAGCTTCAGCTGAATTAATGTCCGTAAAAATGATTCACCCCTTCCATACTATATACACTACCCATCAAAGGTTTGAAATCAACTGCCAACAAGCTTGATTTGGTACAGTCAGATGGCTGAGAGGACTGCTCTGTATGTTTGAATGTACTTTCTTGCTTTTAGGTTGTAGAAAAGCTGTCTGTGATGCAATTTGACAATTTGATCATTAATGGGTTTTTTTATTCTTTTTTTCCTAAGGACGTTGTCTGGGGATTGAACTCCTTGTTTACTGTAAGTTCTGCTTGTTTTTACTTTAATACCTTGACCTATTACCTTCATGCTGTTAGACACTGAACTACCTAAATAAATGAATTAAATCCACACTACTGAAGTTTGAAGTTGCTTACTGTATGTAGGTTACACCAATGACGTTTGTCCAAGCTCAGATCAGATGAACCAAGGCTTTTGTTTATCTCTCTTTACAGCTGCAATAAGACCAACATTTCTGACTTAGGGGAAATTATCTTTGTTGTTATGAAGAACACGTTAAAACTATAGGGAAATAAACACAGTTTTTTCACATTATGCTTGTGGAAATGCATGCCCTGCTGGTTCTGGATGTTCCCTTTTGTCAGGTCTTGAGTATGAAAGTAATTCATTACAAATTCTTCAGAAAATGAAGATAACTAATCAGCTTTCTGGTCATGTTGGGAAAGATGTTTCATCGTTCAGAAGAATATTAAAATATAGGGAGGCTAAGATTTGTCCGTGAATATGAGTGCAAACATGCTTCTAAATATCAAATGGAATGGGGGATTTGTTAAATAAAAAATAAAAATAAAAAGTTTAAACATTTTGGATGCCAAAGTAAGCAGTAAGTACGCAGCTGATAATAGATTACTACAGATTACTGCTAGTTTAGTCCAAAATATGCATACTTTGCTAATTGCAAGCTTGCATAAATCTATCATTGATTGCACTTTGAAAGCATCCACACTCGGCTTGGGGTCAGCACTGTGTCTATGATGATAATGGTGATGGTAATCTGCATTGATGTGGGGCCATGCCCTAAATTGTACCTCTTAATCAGGAAACATCCTCTCAGGCCATCCTCCTTTTTATCTCTCTATGAACACTCCCACACTTCGCCCCGCTGCTTGTGCATGGCATTTCTACGGCAACAGCATAATTATGTTTTGTTTGTCGCAATTGCAGTATCCAGGGTGACACTGCAGACAGCAAATAGTGCTGACGTGGGCAATTCTTCATGTCGTCTCTCTCTCTCTCTCTCTCTCTCTCTCTCTCTCTCTCCCCCTTTCCCTCTGCAACAGGACCTGTTGAACTTCGACGACCCTTTGAACATCGATGCTGCAGAACATCATCTGAGAGACAAGGTGAGGTTTTACTGACACGCTCGGGGGGCATTGTATCTTTAATTCTGTTTTATCATCAGACATAAATTCAGTGCAAACTGTGACTTTAGTCATTGACATGCAGACGATTCACTTTTGAAGCCTCCCCATAGTGTCTCAGATATGCTTATGGTCTACATAATCATATTCATACCCTAGCTTCTGTTGACAGCCTGCATAGAAAATGTATTTGGACAAGACGTACAGCTGCTGCAGAATTTCCATTTTCTGCTGCAGCTGTGACTGAATTATGAGATATTCAGTTGAGAGAGCTTTAATCTGATGTAATGGGATGAAGACGAAAAGCAAACAGCAGCCTTTCTGAGCAGAGATGGCTGTGACGTTATATTCCCGAGCTGTATGCATGGAACATATGCATATGGTGTTTCATTTTAACAAAAATACTTGTCCGTGCACAACTATTTAATCTTGTGCCTAAACAGTAGACAGCAGACTCTACAATATATATTGTGTGTGAGTGATTATGTACGTATGGGTACACATATGCATGTGTTTGTGTTTCTATGAACTGTAACTTTAGTTGTCCTTTATCTCGGCCTTACCATCCAGCGTAGTTATTTTTTTAATTTGATTTATTTAATTGTAACAAGAATGCCTTACACATGATAAAAAAAAAAGACATCAAATACAATCGAGGATAAAAACACCATAAAGTCCAGGACTTATTTCCATTGCGGTCCTCAATACACAACGTCAAGACAAGATACTCAATGACATAACATAAAAACGTCTTAATATTATTATATTATACATACACAATGATGCACGTGTGCAAGCCGTTGAATGCCAGCCTTTCTCTAAGCAAAACACATTTGTTTCTAAAAGATAAGCATCCTGGCTAATTGATTCTTGACTTATTCCCTATATCTCTCCCCATTTGCACTCTCCAATATATTTCTATCTTGTGCATCAACTCTCTTCCATTCAGTTCTTTATCGGTACATCAGACAGTGTCAAAGAGTGGACAAACTGATGTTCCAGTACACTGTAAGCATTGCTTACAGTATTTGCTTTCCTGGATTGCCAACCAAAATAATGTAACTCTGCAAGGAGCCTGCTGGCCAAGGTAATAGTTGTTAGTTGAGCCCGAGCTGAGGCGAGCTGAAAGCATTTTAAAGTACAACATTTGACCTTTGGCACTTTGCACATACCCTTTCCCATGATGCATTGGGATGTACCCAGCAGTGCGTGATAATGGTTGCCATGTGACCCCATTAGATGGGAAAGAGTTTGTGTGCACATGTGCGTGTGTGTGTGTGTGCGTGTGTGTTGTTAGAGGGAAAGGGAGATTGAATGTGCAATAAAATAAATGCTGGTTTGTTGCAGGGGTTATGATTGTTTAGATTAGCCAATAGTCCCAGCAGGTGTAGAGGGAGAGTGTCAATTGGGAGCCTTTCATGATGTAAATGCAAATAAATCCTTGTTTCTGGTGTTGAAACCCAGATTAATTTTTTAATAAGCCGAAGCCTCTTAGAAATGTCTCTGAACAGCAACAGCATGTATCTATCTAAAAAGGCAGGAATAAAATGAGGAATATAATGCACTATATTCAATTCCTGCTGTTTGATTTAAGTGTCCTAATTCTAAGAGTGGACTACACTCAATGGAATGAAAAAAAGTAATGTACACGGATTCTGTTAGCAGTCTCACAATGCAATGCATTTTTATTTCTTTTATAGATGCAAAAATATATTGCTCACTATAGAGGCAACTGTTAAATGTCTTTTATGGAGGGAGGAGTGAACGAGGGAGTGATCTGGTACACATCTCACGTCTTTGTGCAAGCATTGGGTTCTATGTTCTTTATGTATACTTTGTTGGTGCAGGAGCACATGCAAATGGCTTTTGCAGGGCCCAGTCACAGGTCGTGGGTCATACGTAAAACATTAGGGACACTGCTCTACCTTTATTTTCAGACACCTGTTCAGACAGAGGTGCTGGCTTCACTATTTTGCTGTTGGGCAACCAATAAGTCAGCCGTCCTTCACCTCATAAATGTGGCTGAGAGCCGTTGCTATTTCCGTGTACTGCTTCAAATGCCAACTAAAAGAAAATAGCACTCCAAGCCTGACAGGGTTTATTAACTCTACTCTCTGGGATAAACTGTGAATGCATGAACAACTATAGTCTACGTTTTCCATTTTATTTGTTTACGACAACAGTATGGTTAATTATGTGGCACGCAATGATACAAATTTGGAAAACTCTCCAAACACTAAAAGTGGCCCTTTACAATCTTGATCTTCAGAACTGCTTGTGTAGGACCTTTTTCAGTTAAAGGACAAATCCGTTGCAAAATGAACCTAGGGGTAATAACAGGTATGTACCGAGTCGACCGTTCTCTTGGATAGGTTTTCATGCTAATAGAATGTGACCAGTTTTATCGCGTACCGCTAATCGATAACGTTAGTCGTCGGGGGCAAGGGTAAAGTAAAAAGAAATCGCTATTTCTAATAAGCCGTTAACTTCTCCTGCTACAGATTTCTCACCGTGGTCAGAAAACACAGGGGAGACCCTTTGTTTCTCTCACTATGACTCTAGAGTAGCTACTGTTCCGAAGTCAATTGCATCACTCTCTCACTTCTTCCTCGCTCTATCACCCACGCCACACACACACACACACACACACACACACACACACACACACACACACACACGCACATGCCGGCTCGAGGCACATGCCGGCTCGAGGCACACACCAACGCACAAGTAAATAAAGAGTTTCGTGATTGACCCTCTGGAAACCACACACCCCCTAGCGTTCTGGCGGTGAAATGCACCGCGATGCAAAGAAACACGTTCAACCCCGACGCGGAACTCCGGAAGGACCGTACAACGGCCTTAAGTGTCGGTGCTGCTTCAGTGTACTGTTGTGCTTCTCTGGAGTCACAACAACTAAAAACACAAAGGCATCCGTCCATGACCCACTCCCACTGAGTCACAGCCTGCTGTAATCAACTTCAGCAGCGAGTGTGTGTGTGTGTGTGTGTGTGTGTGTGTGTGTGTGTGTGTGTGTGTGTGTGTGTGTGTGTGTGTGTGTGTGTGTGTGTGTGTGTGTGTGTGTGTGTGTGTGTGTGTGTGTGTGTGTGTGTGTGTGTGTGTGTACACAAGTATGCGTGTGGATATGTGTGTCTGTGTGTGTTGAGACTTTTGAAGTGGAACTCCTGTGGGTGCTCTCTAAATACATTTGCTAGTTAAAGTGGCTGAAAGGAAGAATCCTAATGGGCAATTTAGTGTGTGTGCGTGTGCGTGTGTCATATTGTACCATTGTTGCTTGTGAGTGGCTTTTTGTGTATGTACATGCACAGACACCTTTATAACATACACAGTTAGTAAGGATGGCACTTAAATGGAATAGACTTATCGGCTAGAAAGAGTCTGCAGCTCCAGCGTAAGTGGTGTTTATGAATATTTGTGTAATATGGAATTCTGAAATATAAAAAAAAATTGAATTCCTTAATCCTTATACTATTTTTAGTGACCCAAATAAGACCTTCTTACAAGGTAGGGTAGTTGACATTGCAGACTGTCAGGTAGAAGTGAAAGTACATCCCCTGACTGATGTCCATGGATTATTTCAAAGCAGCCTCTTTGTCTGCGGCACTCTCTCAGTACTTATTAGTTTGAAGCTTTATAAAGACTGCTGACAAATACTTAGCTGTGCAATGCGCAAGACAGGATTTAATAAAGGGCCCATTGTATTGTATTTACTAAATAAACTGGTGTCATATCAAGTCCTCTTCAATACATCACAATATTCACTGCATATATTACTGAAGAGGAAAAAAGGAAAACGTTATATACATTGTATCTTATTTAGTTTTAAAGACAGCAATGGCGGAAACCGTCTGAACGGTGTGAACCAAAATGAATAGGCTCTTACCCTTTAATACACCACCCAGCAGCATGAACGTGTGTCATTTATTAAATGGCAAAAGGCTGAACTGCCATGAATCAGATGAGTTCAGATGTCTGCAGTACAACATGTACCTCAGTGTTTCAACAGAAAATATAATTTTGTTGCCAGTGTATCTGGCACATATTGCAAGAGATTTGTTTCTGTTGACTGTAATATGACTACTACTGAAGCACATAGTGACGGAGTGGGACCTTGGGGAGTGTGTGACCCGTTAAGCTCCAGAGTTCATGCGTCCCATCGTTGCCCTCTGCATTCTAAATTCTCTACAGCTACATTGATTGTTACTCATCAGTGTGAAAGAGGCCCTTTCTCTCTCTCTGTCTCTTACATCCTCACACCCTGGCTTCCTCAAGTATCTCAAATGGATCAGCCTCTTTAATCAATAGTCAATTATGTCAAGCGCACATACCATGTGTTAGATCCTGATCTGGCTTCTGTCTCCATTATTTGCTTTCTGTCCCTGAGTAGTGATCGATGTGGCCCTATGGGGTCTCATTAGAGTACCAAATGAAGAAGGGACATCAAGGTTGTTTCTGAGTCACCTATGATCCTGTGTAAAAACAGCTTACATTTAATTCAGCTGAGCATAAAGCCCAGTTCAGACTCTCCATCAGCATCTCCATTGCAATAACTCTTTGTACTTCTGTTCTAACTTTTGACTTGTCAGGCTTTTTTTTGTTGCTGGATAGAATTTGTAGCATCTTAAATCCTTCAGTATTGTATATGCATCTTGGTCTTATTGCACTAATGTAACAAAAGAGCTTGACAGCTCTGCTCTCTTCTGACTGTCTGTCTGTCTTGCTGTTGCCCTGTAAACCTGCCAATTGAATGGAGAAGTTGTGAGCCAAAACCTGGACTATACCAAAATACACTCACCAACTCTTGATGAGGTGGAGGATGATTCAAACAAATTGATTTCCTGGAGAGTCTGGGTATGGCCATGGTATTAGTGATGCAAACTGTGACCGAGAGCAACGCAAATTAAGGAGGAAGGGGAGGCAAATCTTAGCTCCTTGTCACAACAGGACATATTTACAGTATTTAAGTGTATTTATGTGTCGTCTTGGTTCTGGTTCAGCAAGCATCCACACTGCTGAAGTGTGCTTGACATAGACAGTGGATCCCTATTGTTGGGGCTAATTTGTCACAGTAATTATCCTGTTCCTTTAGACTGATTGCATATCAGCTGTGCTATTATCTGATGGCATCTCCCTTACAGCATGTCTGAGTAAAGTTTAAATGTAATGCATCAGGCTCTGTCGCTCTTAAGAGATGGTTTGTCTGTTATTATTTGGACATTTAGTATTTTGTTGTGTGTATGGTCTTCTTTACTTTGTGTTTTTGCAGCCTATACAAGTCAAGTGTATACTTCCAAAAGTCATGTGGGTTAATTATTACACATCTTTATCATACTTTTTTATACATTGTATGTATCTTTTCACTGGCAGACCATATCCTTTTCCAGCCACCTAAAGTTTAATTCAGAATACTTCCATACATAAAATAAACCAAACTTCCATCTACTTGTTATATTATCAGGCTAAAACCCATTACTGATGGCTTAAAGAACATGTGGTGGGCCATTGAAAATTTCTCTTGAGATTATTCAGTTTTAAACTGTGCCAGAGATCTTTTCCCCATCAGTTTAGTGCTAAGGTTAACACTACCGTGAGATAGATTCTTTTCCTCTTAATAAAGGGTTGTAAATCAGCAAAATAAAATGAAAAAGTTGAAATACTTTCAATAAAAGAGACATCAAGTTTAGTTTGCATAACAGTTAAGACACTACTGGGCCTTTTTAACAATGCAACAATCGGTATTTTCATCAAATCTAAGTCTATCATTAAACACAGTTCCTAAGTATTTAGTCTAGATAATCTCAACAACTATGCCTTGAATAATTCTAGGTTCATTAGTGCTGGATATTAGGGATGCAAATTATCGATTAATTCATTAATCATTAGTTGACTGACTTTATCGATTGATTAACGGTTAACTGATACGCGGCTTTTTTCCTGACAATGTAAATTTCTCACGGTATCAATAGTGTCTTTAACATAAAAAGCAAAATATTGCTTATATACTGAATACAAATGCATGTTATATTGCTCAGTTGATGTTTTATTGTACCAGTTGGGATACGGTAGAGATAATGGCATTTATGTAGTTTCACAAAATAAATTATGCACAGCCTGGTTGAGTTTGTCAGCTAAATTATCAGCTGTATGTCTCTCTAACGTGAGAAGCACTGCTGACTTTACCTGCCAGTCGTTTCCAATGTAGTGGCAAGTGATTGTTAGTAGCTCTCTGTAGTCAGTGCCGTCCAACAATCCGTCGTCAGAGCCACATTAGCCGCGGCTAACTGTGTTTTTAGCTCCGCCTTCTTGTTTTTGTAGCGTGCTTCCAAGTAGGTAGTAATGGTCGCTCGAGAAGGGATATTATATCTTGGCTCCATGTAGTGTAATAACTCCCAAAATCCCTCACCGTCAGTGGTGCAAATTGGCATCATATCTTTTTCTTTGTTATCTTAGCGAACTCGTAGAGCTGCTGAACTTAAACGTAGTACCGCAGAGTTTACATTGGGCGTCTTTGTCATCAATTAATTTGAAAAGCTCCCACACTCCGCTCCGTTTTGACCGCCTCAAGTGTGTGTCGGGTCTCTCGCCGCCCCCGAGAATCTCGTGTTACGTTAAATTAGGCCCACGTACTGTGGAAAACTGTCTTAGATTGCAATGTTCAGTTAGCCGACAATTAATTTAATTTAATCGAGTAAATTCTTAACGACAATTAATCGATAGTCGATTAACTGTTTACATCCCTACTGGATATATAATGAAAAAGACAGTCATGGTGAGACCAATCACATTATTCAACTTGAGTGGAAAGGTGCAGACCACACTGGAGTTCACTTATATGAAATCCTCACCATTTCCAGGTAAAATCACTTTTCTGGACCACACCCAGCCGTGACAGGGCTTTGACATTTTTACTAAACTTACAGAATTCTCAAAAGAAGAAATCCTCTGTCAGCGCAAGTGTGAAAACACCCGGGACTGTTGAGTATTCAACCCTTCTGCATCCCTTTTCATCTCTCTTTTCTCTATTCCATGTATTCTTTTCCCTGTTCACACCTCTCCTCTCCTCTCCCCTTCATCATTCCCTTTGCAATCTGTTTGCCTAATATATCCAGGGGCTTTCCGTTGCTCAGTTATCAACTTTTGGTTTAATTTGCATCCCCTTCCCTGATAAATACTTTGTGGTGCACATTTGGAGTACCTGAAAAGATCGCTGGAGACGAGGAGAGTTAATTGCCTCTCTGGGTGAAATAAAGCCAAAAAAAAGTAAGCTGTAGACTAAGAAAGTTTTTAATTGGCTGCAGGGTTTGCTTGGAGTCTTCAAACTAATGAACGCCAAAGTAATTTGCAGTCTCAGCCAGTTTTCTGCTGCAAGAGAGAAATGGCGGACAAAGTAAGAAAAAAGTACGAGGTCAATTTATGTAAATTCATCTTGTAAATTTGCGTGAGATTGCATCGATAAGGTTGGTAAACTCATCCTTCAAATGAATGTGTTTGTCTATCTTCTTTTGTCTCTGGTGTCTGTGCAGCCTGCAAACCTTCTACAGTACTTCCTCATGTTCTCCGCTAAATGGCATGCTGTGTGTACGTCTGTGTGTTTAAGTCTTTGTTTTTTTTGGGGGGCTCTTCCCACAAACATTTACAGAAGATCACAAGAGACAGCTGGGTAGACAAAAGATGCCATAAAGACAGGCAGGTGGATGAGCAGTTACAGATGGTCCAATATCCCATATTTACACGTGCTGTCCATTTAACACGGCACAACTTGAGACAGACAAATGGACAAAATGTGTTATTCTATTGAGGCGGACCATGGTTGTGCTTATTATTTCATCTTTTTACCAAATAGGATGTTAGAAACCACCAAATGGCACAAAAGCAGACTGGTATACAACATATACCATCTATATGGATAAGAATTAGTCTGTATCCCTGCATTGAATGATTCCCATGGAACTTTGTACAAACGTTCATGGTTTCTAGAAGATGAATCCTAGTGATTTTGGTGATCCTCTGACTTTTCCTCTAGCACCACTAGCAGGTCATAGTTCTCACTTTTCCAGCGAGATATCTCAATTACTATTGGATTGATTTAAATAAAATGTTGTTCAAACAGTCATGCCCACCTTGGGAAGATTTGTAATCACTTTTGTGATATTTTTACCACCATAATTTGTTCAAAATCCCATGCCACTCCATTGCATATCAAGCATCAACCGCTGAAAAATAAAGTCAACACGGAAGTGCCAGAAACTGCAGTTCCTGAAATGGCCACTCGAGGCTAGCTCCAAAAGGGATTCACAGTCTTTGTAAATCGTTCTTGTTTCTCATTAGAAATCTGCATGGACAAAGTATGTGGAATGTGGGGTGAACTGCAGTTCCACCCCACATTCAGAAGCTATAGGAATTGTTTTGGCGGTCTCTCATGGAAGTCATACTGTAGCTAATACAATTCTTTAAATGACTATGGGTACATTGATGCCGCTACCGATACATCATTAATTTCCCCTTAAATGACCAATTACGTTGCTATGATTTACAATGTTGAGCTACAGTGCAGCGTTGCCAAGCCTTGCACTTTTTTGTATAGAAACAATAAAGGAAATCCTTTCGGAGAGGAAAGCTGCTGCTGCTCAAATTTAATAACAGTCTACAGCCTTTGACAAAGGGTGTGGCACTTATCATGCGTTCTGGATGGATTAAAGGGATGGATGGTTAGGCCAACAAAGGATGGAAAAAGACATGAAGGCTTGAAACGATGGACCGAGGAAAGGAAGGGGAGCTCGATCAGGCGAGATGTAACCAGGAGGAATGGATCATGGGAGTGACAGATTGGAATGGATGGTGGGCGGGATGGAAAGGAAAATATGGGAAAGGGTGGATAGGGCGCACATGACTAGAAGGGATTTGGCCAAGGAAAGTCAACTCGAGTGAGAGACATTGTACATAAGATGTAATGTGCTTCTACTCTTTAGCAATAGACATCTACACTACATTGTTTGTAAATTGAATTGTGTAAAAACATAATCCAATATGCAAAAGCATACAGGCATTCAAAATTAAAATTCAAAGCAGCCGCAAAAACCACAAAGCTTTAAACGTTTGAAATATTTTATTCATTTATGGTTATATCAACTCACTAATTGGTGTAATTTGTGAATTGGCCAGAAGTCCAAAAATTTACTACACTGTTTATTTGGGTAAGTCTGTGTTGATGTGCTTTGTATTTATTGTATTTTTCTTTTTTTTCTTTTTTCTTTTTTTTTTTTACATGGCGAGTCATATTACTTTGTCACTCTTGATTTTCTTTCAACTGTTCGCCCCCTACAAATGTTTAATGTCTGGCTTTTCCATTCTAACTCTCATGCTCTCTCTTTACCTTTCCCTGTCTCCAATCCAGGAGGATTTTCGGAATAAGGTTCAAGATTACATCAAGCGCTACGCCAGATGATAGACTCATCGGCTACCTACATTAGCCTGCACCAACCAACCAAACTGCTCTACCTTGCCTCTGCTTATCTTGGCCAAGTCCCCCTCTCCCTCCACGTGTGTAAATCAACAGCCGCCTCTTTGACTCTTACAACTCCCCTCTCGACACCACAGCCACGCCCTGCTGTTAACCAATTGCAATAAATTCCACATTGCGGGAACGAATAAAAAAAAAATTATGCATTTAGGTAAAGACTTAAGTAAAATATGCTTCAATTATCCTAATCAATTGAGTGTTGGACCACAATGTCTGTTCATTGTGACGAGATTGCTGAATAAGGCCGCCTCCCTGAGGTGTCCCTCTGAGCCTGTCGGAAATGAGCCATGGCAACGATTGGCAAGGGATGTGATGATTCACCGGCCAGTAAAAAAAATAAAATAAAGGAAGTGACGTTCAGCTGTTAAAAAAAAAAAAGTTCATGAATCAAGAGAAAGAATATCTGTTGCTGTCGGTCCTCTGTTCCAGTGCCTGCTATGTTTGTGTCGCAAAAGAGAAAATGCATGTGAGTTCACACACATATAAACACACACTGTCACATCCTGTTGTAAAAGCTATCACATACATATACACAGGTTTCTATACACTTGTCTATTATTCACACACACTGAAGTTGGAAAACCGCCAGCCCCACTAGACAGCATGTGAATGAACACATTGTCCCGTTCTTTTGTCATTCTTCTTGCATGTGCACACACACACATACACAACACTCAACACAGACTTTCTGTTTTGAGTTTTCAGCTCCAGTGGGATAAAGTACAACTTTTAAAAAAAAAAAAATCAATTTTTCCGGTTTTAGATTCACCTTTCCTCTCCTCTTTGCCCTCACTCTTTTCTCTCCTCACTATCCTTTCTTGTCTTTCCTCCACCTGTCTCTCTTGTTTTAGACACACACACAGACACACACACAACCACAGGTACCTTTTTTCATTGACGATGGAGAGGTTCATACCTACTTACAGTGCAATCAGAAAGTACCTTACTATGGCAGTGACACATTTTCGGTGTGTGGTCGCTCTGTGCTTTACAGTGGGTATATAATTAAACAATGACTACGAGTTTAAAGGACTGATTTAGTTTTACATCCATAACAAACAGTGTAGGGATTGGAGCTCTCTTTGTACATAGTCCCCCAGGTTTAATGGACAACGTGTAATTGAACAAACAATGTGAAAGGGGTCGGTTGTAGTTATGAACCTACAGAGAATTATCACCCGCTCCCCTTCACCTTTTATAGAATTTGTAAGTTTTGGCTCATTATTTAGCTGTCCGGCCCAAAACTTTACTCTTTTCATTTTCCTTTTTAATGAAAAAGTTCTAAAATCCCACTGCACCATACAGCAAACGAACACAGTTAGCGACTAGCTGGTGAACATAGTGGAGCATTTAGCAGCTAAAGAGACAGATAGTTCTGTTTATAGTGTGTATAATTGGTAAAGACCAAAAAAACTGTCCAGAAACAAATGATATTGTGGCTCTGTAACTACTGGATGTGTAAGCAACTGTTAACGAGTTTGCCATATCAATTTAAAAGGTGATGATATTAGTGTTGGCCATAAAAAAAAAAAAATCCTAAAATTTGGGGATTAGGTATAAAAGGCCACAAGTCCTACACCGTTGACCCGAAATGGATGTGAACAACTTAAAGCGTGCTAAAAGCTGAAAGTCAGCATTTTATCCTCAAAGTTATTGTTTCATAGCATTGTCATTGTGCTGCAGTACGGAATAAAAGACATTTTACCGTGCCACAACTTTATGACTACATTGTATGCACTTATTCTGGTTTATGTGTGAGATTTCCCAAGCCAACGTGTAGTGTGTGTCTTCCTGGAAGGACGGTACTCCATTTTCTAGTTCTCTTTGTGTGTTGTATGGACTGTCTGTTTTCACTGTCAATGGATGTGAACCTCAAGTCAATTGCAGATGTTCGTAAAGGCAGTTAGATGGCAAGCTAACTAGCTAGCGGGCAAACTAGTGAGGTGATACGCTAACGAGTGAGCTTACTAGGTAGCTAGCTAACAAGGTAGTGTTTTTCACTCGGTGTGAGGGACTCTTTTTCATCAAGTATGTGTGGTTCTTAACATCCATACAGTGTGGATAACATTGGAGGTGTTGCCCTCTGGGCATGTTTAAAGGACTGAAAGTAAGCACGTTGCTCACTCGAGCCGGTTGGCATGCTTATCATGCTTGCTACAATACTTTTTAGCTCACTTGTTAGCTTGCTAGTAGTCTCGAATTGCCAGAGTTATCTTCACCGCATTTTGTCAGCGCTGGAGTATGGTCTCGGTACACCGCCTATCTATTCTGGTATGGTATTGGGGGAGGGGTGCATAGCAGAGATAGCGAGAGGGGAGGGACATCCACACCTGATGTTAGGCTTTATCCCAGCAACGTACATCTATTGAGTCGGACTAGCTTGCTAGTGAACTTGAGTAGGTGCTGCTATTCCACTGCCATTGTGGATTTTGGCCATACAATGTGTGTTCATATTGTGTGTGTTAGAGAGAGAAAGAAAGGGCTGTCACTCACTCAGTTAGCCATTGAGGGTGTGGTCTGTGTATGCTTGTGTGTTTTGTTTTGCTTTTCCCTGACAGTTTGAGTAGTATACTGTATGTATCTGAACATCAACTCGCTCCGTTCAGCTTTGTGTTCACAGGTCTGCATGAGGCAAAGTCTATGTGATCTGCCAGTGGTGCATTATTTACTAAGGATGTCAGAAATGTAGTTGTTGAAGATGGAATTTTTTTGTCGGAGGTGTGTGTGTGTGTGTAAAGATTGAAATTATATGCTTGTTGAGCGCTCGTGTGTGAGCGCATGTGTGTGGGAAGTTAAAGTACGACGTGTTGAAATGATGTGACTTGTTGGCATGCTCTGGTTCCCTCTTGCTCTTCTTTTTCTTATTCTGGCCCAGGGTTCAACAGCTCAAATTATTATTGTTTTCTAAATGACAGTAAACAGACGACAGACGACACTGACTTCTGCTAAAATAAAGGACCTGAGAATATGACGAGTAGCAGGTCCATTGGAAGCAAATGTGAATGTGGGCATTCCATGGTTATTTTCCAGCATTGTGTTGGTCCACTCAAACCATGAAGACTAATGTAATTTTATTTTATTATTAATATGAAGCCATCCTGTGACAGGATGTGATGTGATAATGACAGTTAATTGTCATAGTAGTTGCCCCCAGTATATAGTATAGCAACATACAACACTCTGTACTTAATCTTAGCCTTACTGATACTCTGACTTGTCCTATGTCCTTTTAGTTTGGCAGTTAGCAGTGTTTATTTTCCCCTGGATGCTACTGGGAAATGTCTCTGCTTTGGCTAACTCTATCTTTGAGCCAGGGGAGAAGATTAACAATCTGTTCTTCTTCAAATCCTCAACCTTTTCTTTCTCAGATTGTATGTCAATTTTTTTAAAGATATATTAAAGAGAATATAAATAAAACTAATGTGTCTTGTTTTGTTCTGTTTCTTTCTCCAACGTACATTCACAACTGACAGTCAGCATTGCAAGAGAAAACTTTCAGTGAGTTAACTATTTTAGAATTGTGAATAACGATTATTTTCATTACCAATTAATATGGCAATTATATTTTCCATATATATTAGTAGGTCGATAAAATGGTTTACAATGCCTGTGGCATCTCATCCTAAAGCCCAGAGTGACATCTTCAAATTACTTGTTTTGTTTGACCAACAGTCCCTAAAGATGTCCTGCAAGATTATGGAGGATGAAAGACATCTGCTGCATGTCGACATTATGGATTAATTTATTGAATGCAGCAGCAGACTAAAAGAACCTGGCACACTCACTCATCACCATTCTCTCTCTCACTCTCTCTTCTCTTCTCTTAGGGGATACAACAGTAAAACCACACATTTTTAAGGAGGATGTAAACACTAGATGTATTATTCTTTCAGTGGTTGGCTGATTGTTTCTGTTAAAACACGCACGTTTTTGAACTTCTAGCACAGATATTTTAAATTGACTTGTGTTTCCTGTATGGTGTTTTGGGCTACACACTAACAGTCTATTCCGTCTTCCCCCAACTAGAACCAACAGTGAGTTATTACTTATGCAAGGTGTGGGGAACCTACATCCACCATTCTCATGCACAGTAAAACCATGTTTAACTCCATCTGTATTATTAAAATTTTCTTGTTTTTGACAACTGTCGGACAGTTACCCATTTGACTTTGCTGAGGAACACACATACACACATACACAATGCCAACACCTGCCAGTCACCCCCAGCCCATTATTATGCCTAGTTTTGGAGGAAACACAATCATACTGTACACTTGCCCTGTGGCTATACTTACTTGTGACAGCTGACAGCCACAGCCAGGTAATAAGATGGTTGAATGCTATAAATCATATTTCTGCAGTTTTTGGGATTCCTGGGCACCTCGGGGCAGTTCTGTGCCCCGAATGCTAGCGTTGTAAGCTAATCAGCGGTCCACGCTAGCTTGTTTCAAGCTACAAACACATTCGATTAGCATGAAAACATGTCCCAGAGAACAATCGAGTGGGTACACATCTGTTATTAACCCCTAAATTCGTTTTGCGCTGGAATTGTCCTGGAAAGTACATGTTCCCACTGCCATTAACAGCCTTGGGGAGGAGGTGCAAAAGTCTTGTCCCTACAGAGTTCCTGTTTACAGCCTACCTGCTGGCCACATTAAGGAAGAGATTAATGGGTGTAAATGATGGTCATTTGTCACACAAATTGGCTGCAGTCAACACTGCTGTATTGTAACCTGGGAGCTGTGTGATTGGTAAAAGAAGATAATGTTGAAATCTGAATACTATGTGTTATCCGTTTCCGTTAGCTAAAAGGTAACAGCTGCTGTGAAACTGAAAAACTAAAACTAAAAATACATTTTCTTTTGGACTAGAGTTTTCAAAAAACACAAAGAAAACAAAAATCCTAAAGTAGGGGAAATTTCTGAGTTACAAAAGTTGATTAAATCAAATAAAATAGCCCATATTCTCTTGAGCTGCAGATAGAGGCCTTGTAAATTGGTGTAATTACCTAGCCTGACGTGGTCCTACCAAAGCCAGTCTACGGAAAGCCGTTCCACTCCCTATTCAGCCCCATTGTACCGGATTTGGTTGCAGTTCCACCAGAGTTCCACTGGGGGTGATTGCGGTCCAGTGCAAAATGAATGGGACTCTATGGAGATAGACGGCTAAATGTGTATCTTTCGTCTGAGTGTCGTTGAGAAACCTCAGATTTGATTGTAGATTTTGCAAGTTCAACATGTGTTATAGGTCGAAAGTTGAATGAATGAGTACTTACAGTATGTCCTTTTAATTTCTTACAGGTTGAGTCATTGTAGCCCATAACACGCTAGCATTCTGCTAATGAATGCTGATTGGTCAGTGAAGGACTGATTACGATCGGAGATCCAGCTTGACGGCATCCAAAGCAGAGCCATGTATGTCAGAGTGAATATTTCGGCGTGGTCTTTAAAACATTAGCAAACCTCTTTGTAGCATGTGTATTGACAGGGAGAGCCTAACCTGTTAGCTGTGTGGTCGATGCCTCAAGAGAACGAAGGAAGGGACTCCGAGCTTGCCGTAAAGCAGTATCTACGGCCGTATATGTGTATGACGTCATTGACATTTTAAAAGGCTTTTTAGAACAGAAAAGCGACTTTAAAAAAATCTAACACCCAGCAGTGTGTGTTTTCTTTGCTTCCGCTTTCAAATGCAACATTCAAATTACTAGACAAAAAATTATATCATGAGAAAAGTGGGTTTTGAGGGGTATAGCTGTATAGAGTCCCATTCATTCTGCACTGGCCTGTGAGCGCCCCCTATATGGATTTCTGGTGGAACTGCATCCAGTTCAGAAGCCGGAAGTAACGAGGGAGTGGAACTTCTTCCTATATTAGAAATTCTTTGGTCCTACTCAGATTCTAGTCAGAATGTGAGTCTGAAACCGCTCCATTGGGCTGTGATTATGGGGCGTGTTCCAACCGAACCAGGAAAAAAAATGCCTCTGCATTCATTGGATAGACCTCCAACCAATCAGAGCAACGGAACTCAACACTGTGTATCATCGCCATAGCAACCACTCTTTGCACAATGCATTCGTTCTAACTCATTTTTATCTTATGACTCATCTCCTGAGTCATTTCCTTGTAATCTCATGGGGCAAATGAAGAGAAATGTATATTCATGGTATCTTTGTTGTGGTTCATTAACGCTGAAGGTCACAGGATTTCCATTGAAAGGAAGATGTAAACATCAAAACACAAAGAAAAATCATACATGGGTGGATGCATCTATTTGCAAGAGCTAGCCACATAAATACTACAGAGTATGGGAGCACTACTCTTAAAATAATAGATAATAATAATTTTATAAAGCAGATTGTCTCTTAAAATAATACACTATACCTTATTTTTAAATCTAAAGATGATCTAATTTGCCTTTGTTACCATCATCATCAAGTCTGTGTGTGTGTGTGTGTGTGTGTGTGTGTGTGTGTGTGTGTGTGTGTGTCAGTCAGAATAAATCATATCCTTAAGTTTATTGAAGTGCACCTGTTGTGTCCAAATTATCTACCTGTTTTATCCTCTCAAATCAATCACATGCAGTAAATCATGGCAGAGACCCTATCTTGTCTTCATTCTTTTTTGTATGGACAGGGAGCATTGCTTCTGAGGAAATTTAATTTATCCTTTTCCTCCTCCTCTCCTATAATTACATTTTCGTTGGATGTCATTAAAAGATCTAGAGTGCACTTTAATAAATCATATCCTTAAGTAGAACAGCTGTTGTGTCCAAATACTGTTTATCTGCAAATCAATGGCATTCAATCTTTGGGTTCTTGTCTGCAATTATGGAGCTCAAAGATATTATATGTGTGTGTGACAGTAAGTGATGGATTAGTGTGTTCATCTTTGTTCCTAAATTTACTGTAAATGTGTGTGTGTGTGTGTGTGTGTGTGTGTGTGTGTGTGTGTCTTTGTTGTGCTGACCTGGTGGGCGTCCCATGCCAGCTGCTTATTTCTCTCCTGCTTCTCTTCTCCCATCACTCAGCTGTATGCAAACTTCATCTCATCCGCCACACTGGCTGATTTTGTATCCAAGCTGCACCTCATTTCTGCAGCTCTTATCATACCTCTTGCTTCTGGCCAAAAATGTCACTATGGAGCTACCCATGCAACGAGCACACAAGGCAGAAAATGCATAGGAAAAAATGAGGTCCTGGGGAGAAATCTCATGGGTCATACCTCCTCACTGGATTGATGTGTTGAGGTCCTGTAGGTTGATTGCAGGGAGAACTCAGCTGGACATTCCTTGAAAATGTGATACTGATGTCAACTAACCATCAACGTTTTTTCTTCTTTTTGCTGCTGTTCTTTTTCAGACAAACGAGCATGTCCATGTTTTCTGGAGCCAGACACTTACCTTTTTTACTTTCTCCATCATGAGACCTTTTCAGACATTACTGGCGTCATCTGTTAAAGTGATGGTGTTTGGTGTGTGCTGTCTCTCAGATAAAGGGGGCCTTTATATTAATGTTCTTCATGGCTTCATTCAGACCTGAAAGGATCTTTACGGAAAGAGTGGTCGCACCGCTGGATAGCAGTGGTGAATGGTAGGGCTGTGCTCGATTGAAGAAATTCTTAGTCGACTAACTCATTCAATTGTATCGACTTATCGATTAGTTGACGACAGATCTGTAATATGAGTTTCTCTGCAGAGAGTCATGCAAAAGCACCACTTTAATTCTTGTGTTTACCACAGATGTGCTTGTACGTTTCTTGGAAATAAGTCATTCAGCATGAAAAAAAGCATAAAACATGACTAATCGACTAAAGACATCTAAGTTGACTAAGACCAAAACGACCGATTAGTCGACTAATCGTCTAAGAGGGAGCAGCCCTAGTGAATGGATGTACTACTGTAAGCACTGCACAGCATTATGCACATCTAACACATCATACACACCCACAATTATTATGCACACATAGAAGAGCATCATGGGTACCAACCAGCATTGCACACATCCAGCCCTTTAATATACACTGACTTAGCTCATCACATCTGCTGAAAACTACTGTCAACTGTTATGTTTAAACAAATTTGAACAAAAGAGATGGAGTCACTCTTGAATCACGTAAGAGTCGCTCTCCTCGCCTGCTGGGATGCAACTTTTATTTTTTATTGTAAAGAAACTTAAATTTCCCAAAATGAAAAAAATTATCATTAGATCATACAAAAGACAAAAGACAGCAGTTTCGCTCACCAGATGCCAAAGCCATTTGAAAAGCCTCTACAGTATATGCGTCACAATTCTTTGCGTCAGAATACATATGAATGTATGAATCTATAGTTATCAGATCATAAAGATTGATGTGTTTGGCGATTTATGTGTCTACAATAAGTCATTATTATGAAGCCTTAACTGAGAACACATTTCTTTTCTCACAGATAACACAGTCTGCATGGCTTAGTCTGTGTCATGAGCTCTTTTCAGACATTGCTGGCTTTATCTTTTTCTTGAAGGTTTTGTTGTTCTTTAGGGCTTCATTCAGACCTGACAGGATCTTTTTGGAAAGAGTGGTAGCACTGCTGGATAGCAGTGGTGAGTTTGGTAATAATAATGGCATGAATGAAGAGTTCTGTTTTCTCACAGTCTGCATCACTGTTTTTTATCCATATATATTTTTTTGTAATTAAAGCCTTAAATAACGACCATCCTGAGCCTACATAGAAAAGGGAGTGCTGGTCTGGTTCCTATTGTGGAAGGAAGAGTTGCGGAAATCCCAGCAAGTCTGTCCCAACTTGTTTATATCCACGACATTCCACTTCTGGGATTGCTCCGTTGCCATCGGAAATTTCGCTGTCCCTCTTTTCGGCCGGATGTCCTTTACCTTCCGCTTTCTTTGTGTTGTAATTCTAAACTCTGGTGGATTTCTGAGGACTATGGTGAACTGCTCCTCAGATCTCTGCAGGGTAAATCCAGACAGCTAGCTAGACTCTCTGTCCAATCTGAGTTTTCTGTTACACGATTAAAACAACTTTTGAACGTACACATGTTCCACCAAAACAAGTTCCTTCCCGAGGCTATTTTGCAGAGGCACCGTGGCTCCGTCCAGTGCTTAGCGCCGCCCATGACGATTGTGATTGGTTTAAAGAAATGGCAATAAACCAGAGCACGTATTTCTCCCATCCCGGAATGCTGTGTGGACTAGCCAGACCCTCCTTTGCAGCGCTTTGGAGGAAGGTCTGGCAATGTGAGACTAATCCCAACAAACTACACGAAGATACAGGTCATTTATTCCTCGGAAAATCTTCAGATCTTAACCAGAGAACGTAACGGTTGCGGTTTAAAACACGTCGTTAACGCTGTGAAGCGGTCGCAGTTTGGTTATGTTTAGGCACAAAATACTACTGAAGTTTAAGTTACGTTTAGAAAAAGATCATGGTTTGGGTTAAAATCAGTACATCTATTACGTTACTTCACTTCCGGTTAAGCAAGTGACGCACAACGTGACCTATTTTTGTTTGTTGCGTAAAGTTGCAAAAAGAAGTCGTCGTTTAATTTTATTTTTTTTATAGCAGTCTCCCGGATGAAAGCTCTGTGTTTGTCTGATGTCAAATACTGATAGTGTTGAAATAGATATAGTGAAATAGACACCGTAAAAAAAAGAGAATCCAGGAAGTGACTTTTGTTTTTGTCCATGATGTAGTTTGAATGGTGACAGACAAGCAATGAAACCCAAAATAAGATAAAATAAAACCTCTTTTTATGTTGGATCCGGTTGTGTGTGTGTCTGTCCAGATGTGTGAGGGCTGCCCAAGTATGTTCCACAGTGTGTCTCTAACAGATAGCGCCTCTCTGCTTCCTGTGTTCCGCTTCAAAAGCTGCCCACATGCTCGTTCTAGCCGTGGGAGGCATCTCATTGTTCTGGGAGATTAGCTTGGCAGGCTGCAAACAGTGAAACATTTAGTCATGCCAACTTTAACAAAAGCAAAAACAATGAGTGCATTACTGTAATTAAATAAAGCTCCATCTCCACTCTTATTGCTTTGTTGAATTGGACCAAAGTTAATGTCAGATGAACATGCATCTTCGACATTATTATTAACTGTGGCTTCAGAGTCAGAGCCCTTGAGTGCCGGATGCGAGGTCCTGATCATCCACATGCATGAATCACAGAGCAAGTCGCAGAACTCATCTAGTTCAAGTTCAATCGTATGTCACGTTTTCATTTGAATGAAATTAAAATGTTTTGGACTTACCATACATGGGATCAATCACTTAAGAGTTGCGCTCCTCGTCTGCTTGGATGCAACCTTTTTTTTTTTTTTTTTTTTTAAAGAGTATATAACTTTTTTTAGAGAATAAATAGTTTGGTTGACTAATCAGGACCAATCAGGTCCAGCTCTTGAATGACGTCATTCATTCACAAAAGTGGCACTCCCATCACGGACTGTGAATAGGAAAAGGCAGAAAAAATACCACTCAATACATTTTAACAACAATGGATGATCAGTGCATTGTCATTAACACAATATTTTTCTACACTTAATCAAAGAGGACACAGTCCATTCAAAAGTGGATCATCACATTGGTTAAATTACATTGTAGCAGTCCACATTCACATGTACAATGAACAGTTACTGAGGATAAACTAGTAAGGAAAAAACTAGTAAGGAAAAAACATCAAATTAGCACAACATAATGTTGAGATTAAATTCATCATTAAGGCCTTTTGGCGATAGCGTCTGCAAAGTAAATATCCAATATGCCTCGCGTCTTTTTAGTAGCAAGTCATGGTTGCCCCCCCTTTTTGTGTGTGTGAATTTACCTGATGAAGGTCTGAGACCAAAACGTTGTATTATTCTAATAAATTATTGCTTGCGTAATGGTCAGTGTGCAGGATTTTCTCTAAAAAATGTTTTGATTTGCTACTCTTGATCATATCCTATGCACCTGCCCGACAAAAGAGGTGTGCAAAAAAGTTTTCTTACGTTGCACAGAGTATATAACTCAAATTTCCCCAAAAATGAAAAAAAAAAAAAAAAAAAAGCTTCTTTAGGCCGCGATCAGGCGCACTGATCAGACCAGTTGCGTCTTTTTGTTATTCTTCCTAGGCAACCATTGAATCATCATCCTCAGCCAGCCGCTACTTGGCTGTGGAGTTAAATGACGTTGACTGCTTTTTCCACTTTGAGTTGAAGTTTTTTCTCGGGCAAAAAAAGCCGAGAAGCTAAGCAATGCAAAAGCAGATAGGAAATTGCTTCACTCTTATTGAAAACAATTTATGCGCTCTGTCTGATTGGGGCCTTACTCTGCACTGTTCTATGGAATCTGAGAGATAGATATATTCACAAGACATTTGTGTATCTGTTGCTGTCAGCTGCAGCCTACACCAATGACCTCATGAGCAACTTCAGAGGTTTCAAACGTTTGCTTGTTAAATGCTTCCTCCTACTGTACTCATGAACCTAAGTGAGGATCAAAAATAGACTGGTGAAGTCACTGGAGTGGTAGACTGTTCATATATTTTCTGTTGTTTACTAAATGAGCAGTTTACAGAGAATGCAGGAGGACAGGATGATGGATGGACAGAAATAGGCACCCCGGCTTTGTAGTACTGTGATCACTGTTCATTTTTTTTCTTATAGCCTACCTTTACTACGATTTGGAACTCAACTTTATAGTTAGATTAGCAAAACTGGATTTTGAGAATATTTCTTGAAAACATCTACAAAGCAGATGCTTTAATAGCTAGCACTTTCTTTCGTCTTTGCCTTTGCTCTTGCATTGCTGCATTTATTTGCACTATTCGTTGCCTACCAACTGTTTTCTCCCTGTGTCTTGAGACAGGCCACAGTTTAGACTTCTGAGTGCAGAGCGTGAGACTGATCTGATTTAACTGCTTAATGCGACTGACAAGATAGATTGGTGCTGCGTGATCAACAGACACACCCATGCACCATAGAATATGTGCTTGGTAATTTGTTTTTTCCATGTTGTTCTCCACATCGACCATGCCGACATGGAAAAGATAGGAGGGTGGAGCAAATCGTAACGTATTTGAAACCACAATTTCAGAGATTTGTATTCATTTATTATTCAACCACCAGAAAACTCAGACCAGAAAATCTACTTTTTTGGGCAGTTCTTGTTGGGATCCCATCTCCCAGACAGCATGTTGGCAGATTGAAATGTTGTTTGAGGTTCCGCTGGGAAATTGCCAAAAAAAGACTCAAATACACCAGAGGCACTTGGGAACAGGAGGAATTGAATTCTGACACATACACAGAGCACTGAAAATAAAAATATATTAACAGAGGACATCTGTGAATGACATTATGGCTTTAGTTATTAACCTGTGGGGAAATCAGGAGGAAGCGAATGCGAGCACATTCTGATGTCACTCATGCGTCTTATTTCTTCACATTTTCCGTCGGCTTTTTAAAAAATCTCCAGCATATATCCATTTCAGACTTCACAGGTGGTGACAGGATGAACCGTGGCTGCAGGATACTTTCAAATGAAACGGTATTCTCAATTAAGCGCAGTAATGTTTAATCTTAATGTCATCATGGAGGAACTTCTTTTATACAATTGGCTCACAATGGTGGTCCTAGATCGCACTGTGAGACACGTTCAGCCACGGCCAGTTTCGTGCTTTACTGACAAAAACAAAATCCTGCTGCAAAGTTGTGTCAAAAAAACAAAATTCAAACAATGTGACTGCTGCAACGACCCAGATCTATCAAACCAACCAATCAGAATGTGTAAAGAAATGCATTGCAATACATTGGCGCATTATTTTGTTTGCAACATAAATTTCCACGATCAACGTTGTTGCACCATATAAAGGCTCCTTTACAAACACGCATGTGTGCAGCCCTGTGAAACCAGTTTATGTCCATATTAAATTATTTATTAGTAAAATAAGATGAAAATCATGCAATATGATTGAAAGCACCAGAACACCCCCTACTACCTAACCTAACCACATAGGTTGTAATTCCTACCCTCTAATACGACCCACAGGAGCATTTCCTTAATTAGCGCCCCTACTACTAATCAACCCGTCCTCATACCGAAACGTATCAGCCTCAGTTTTAAACACGTGGGTAACACTTTACAATAAGGTACACAAAAAAATAGGTAGTTCATGATTAGTTACTGTTTTTGAAAGGGTAGTTACCCTTTTTCAGAAGGGTAGTTACCCTTTTTCAAAAGGGTAACTAACCATTCATTACCCCTCTGAAAAAGGGTAACTAGGGTAACTACCCTTCTGAAAAAGGCCAACTACCCTTTTCAAAAAGGGTAACTACCCTTCTGAAATAGGGTAACTACCATTTTCAAAAAAGTTTTCAAAAACAGTAACTAATCATTAACTACCTATTTTTTTGTGTTCCTTATTGTAAAGTGTTACCAACACGTGGCTAAGTATGTGAAATCCTCACAGTTTGGTAAGGTTAAGACAACAAAACTACTTGGTTAGATTTGGGAAAAGACCATGATTTATATTTGTGATGTAACTTTTAGTTTATTTAGTTCATTTTGAACATGTTAAAAATAAAAAAAACAGTTATGTTTGTGAGTATGTCACGTATTAGTCTCGCTTTGCCAGATCATCCACACGCTGCGGAGCGGAGGAAGGTCTGGCTAGTCCACACAGCATTACGCGATGGGAGAAGAACGTGCTCTGGTTTATTTTCATTTCTTTAAACCAATCACAATCGCCTTGGGCGGCGCTAAGCTCCGCACGGAGCAGCTGCAGAATAGTTGTGCGAGAGAAAACTCAGATTGGACAGATAGTCTAGCTAGCTGTTTCAATTTACAATTTACCCTGCAGAGATCTGAGTCCATAGTATATATATATATATATATATATAGTCCATAAAACCATAAAATTCCAACACAAAGAAAGCGGAAGGAAACGGATATAGGCGAAAATACGTGCATCCGACGGAATTTCCTGCAGCACCGGAGCAATCCAGGAAGTGGAACGTCAAGGAAATAGACTGGTGACGTAGTTGCGTTTGTGAGGTAACATTATTACATTGTAACTTATGCACATAAGTTAAAATAAGTCAAGGCTGACTTTTGGTTTCACATGGGACACAAAGAGCGGTCTCCTGGGTTTGTCTGACCCATCCTTTCTCCTCCTGCTAAATGGGCCGTGTCAGGTATTATTTCAGACGGTAAAAATGGCATATAATATTAACCACAAGATTTGAAGCAGGAATAACTTTTAATGATGTTTTAAAAAGCAGACAACATTTTAACTATAAAAGGAGAGAGACAGAGAAAGAGAGAGAGAGGGAAGGTTCCTCACATCTTTCTTGCCCCTTCTTTTTCTTCGGGTCACTTTCATGTCATGAAAGTTATATACTTCTCCAAAGAGGAGCTTCCGTTTACTCTGTCTTTCCTGATATAAACATACCTGCTCTTGATGATTTGCAGCTGTGACATACTGTACAAAAGCAACAGAGTGACTCTGAGAGGGGGGAAACACACAAGGCGGGAGGTTAGTGATCTGTGTATCATTCTTCAAGATGCATTTAATCCAGATAAAACTTAATAAAGCCGAATAAAGCCCTCGGTGTGTGTTTTCAGTGCAGTATCTGGTACATAGCCGAGCTTCTGTCTGCAGTTCAGTCCCTCTACTTAGAAGCAAGTAAAAGAAAATGTGCGTGAGTGTGGGTGTCCTCGTTACTATCAGATGGTGCCATTGTATCTTCCAAGCCACAGTAAACGCTTTCACCAGGTCACTCTCGCGCTCTGAGGCAGAGGAACACAGATCCCCTTGGCTGCAGAGGCGACGGAGAGAAAACTAGCCTGTACTGACAGCAGGAATCAGAAACCAAATCATTCAAATTGCCTAAGAAAAAGCATCGCCGAAACATATATGATCTCATCTTTGTAATGTAGCTAACATGGTCTATAATGTGTAAACTAAATATTTGGAAGCATTTATATGTGAAATAAACTAAAACGATGCCAGTTCCTCCCTTATACTGAACAGGTGAGAAAAATCCAGCGCTCTTGTGACATGTTCTTTTCCGTGTGCATACTGAGGGTTTGGGACTAAAATGTAAATTAAATAATCAACATTTCATTTTACATTTCAGTGTTATGTACTTTTAATGTTGAAATTACAATAATACATTTGACTTCATTAATTTGTCTTCCTCTTGCTCCATCCCACATGCACCACCCTGTAGCAGAATCACTCTGTTGCAAGCCAGTTAATTATTATTATTATTATTATTATTATATTAAATTATGCTGCCAGTGGCAAAGGGTTTTAAGATTTGGTCTATGTGCAAGTGATGGTTGGCTACATTCCCTTTTCCAATTTTTATACCTCTTATAAATGTTTGCATGTTTTACGCTGGAGAGTAAATAGGGTGATTAAGAAAATATTTTAGTTTTCAGCTTAAAGGCTGCAATTAGCCGAGCAATAAAGAAATAAAGGGAACAATTATATATAATGCTAAGAAGTAGAGATAAAGTGTCAGTGTGAGTGACCTAGATACATCAGACAGAGTTGACAAGTTCTGTGTGTCGACTCTGGAGATTCTGCACACTTTGAGAAACTTTGAGACCTAATCCTGTGATGAGAGAGATCTCTTTCAAGCATTGTTTGAATGCAAATGAATACCAGTAGCAGCAGATAACTAATTTCAACTGGGAAAGGTACATTTTTACCCACTATAGTTTTTCTGCAGCACACACGATAAACTTCAGAAAAGAAACGGCAGTTAATGGTGTGTGCAGTTATTAACAGCCTTTTCCTGATAAGGATTACCATACATCACCTTTTCAGGAGAGCTTAGAAATATGAATGTGCTGAAGAAGTTGCTGTAAAAAACCGTAAAGTATAATCGGATGATGGTTATGTGCTGTATACAATGAATAAAAAAAACGAATTACTTTTTGCATATTCCTATTTAACCTGCACTGTTGGTTTCAGTGTTTCTTACTTATATGTATAATATATCACTTCTAATAATGAAGGCTCCGTAGCTTTACAGACAAAAATTCAGCAGGAGTCAGGAATATCACTTGTTTGACTGTTGTACCACACTGAAATAACCATGTCATATTAAGACCAATCAATCAATCAATCAATGGACGCAGAGGTGGCCTCGCTTGTCCGCACACAGGCTAGCAAAGTCAGCAGGAGACTGGTGAGTTGATTTTCCTATCCTGATGAGCGATTTGTAGTCTTGAGATGTTCTCAGAGATGGTCTTGCTAGCTTAAGCTCATCTTCTTCCTCAGCGTTTACTCTTCAGCGGCCAGCTGGATAGCTAGCCCAGGCTAGCAGAGAGGGCAGGAGGTTAGCAGAGTCGGCAGGAGACGGGCAAGTTGATTTCCGATCCTGATGAGTGACTCGTAGCCAGATTGAGGGCCACGTGCCATCACACCACAACGTCAACCCCATAAAACACAACTAATATTGGTAAAATAAACAATTCAGCATACATTTGGTGGAGCTGACATTGAGGCGACTGAAGAGGGCTGCACCTTCTAGTACAAGATTTAATTTATCTGAATAGCCAAGCAAGCAAAAATACTTTGAGGCAAATATTTTGGACTTTTTACATCTTTGAGCCTGATCTCTCTGACCTCAACCCACTCACTGTCCTTGGTTATTATACAATAATTAACAGTTTGGTGCATCATTGCTTCTGTCACAATATCTGCTGCCCTTGCAGTCATGTGAGGCTTCAGCATCTGAATGTCCTCAGGTTGCCTTTCTCCCTCATATAATTCCCCAGGGAGAGTCCAATCTTTAATAAAAGGAGTTAGCGTAGGTTGAAAAGGTTATGGCTGACAGCAAACTCATTTTGTTTTAATGTAGCATTTTTTTGTAGCATGGTTTTTTAGCATCATATGTTCTACTTGTTGTTAACCTATCATTTGTGCTAATGAAAAAATGTCACGGCCAAAAAATGTCAGCACCCAAAGCCTTGAAGTGATCTATGTACCATAGGACTTTGAATTGATTTGGAATTTGTTACTTTTGTAAGTATGGTCACCTGTCCAATGTATACTTTATTTATCCTGCAAGGGGAAATTACAATGTTTGTAATGTCCAAAAGAATATTTTGAATTATTTCAATGTTTACCGTGTGTCACGGACGATGATTACTTCACTGGCAGGTTAATCAGACAAGGCTAACTGAAACAGAGGATGTTAAAACATGCTAGAAAGAGCACCGACTTAGGCAAACACGTGGAGCCACCATTTATTGGAAGCTGTAAGCAGACTGCATGATTTGGTACACAGTAGCCTAATGATAGAATTGTAAATGCATTGATTAGTAATATGGACAGTGTGATCTTGTTTTCTTTCAGTCCTTGAAGCATGCCCCAGGGCCCGGCTTCGAATGTCAGGAAAAGACACTTATTGACTGACCTGCCCTCTTTTCACAATGTTCTGTTGTAGACTATCCTGCCTAAGTTTGTGGACTTTATGAACCACATATATTAGGAAATGTTCTCCCATTGAAGCTCAGAACTGATAGCTACCTAATTAGCTTGCAAGCAACTTAAGCTTTGTCAACAAAATACATAAGCTAGCATGTTAGCTAACATTAACAACTGCCTCCATTAATTGACCGTAAAACTATTCTAGGTGCTTAGCAAATATCATGTTAGCAGTAATTTTATCTCCGTGACCTAAGTCAATCGAATGTCCATTTATATTCTGTTTACAGTTATATTATTCTATCATCAGAGCTGTCAACTCTCAGGCATCGACCGTAGACTCACGCCACTGACACTTTTTGAACGCTCTCATGCCACAGACTCGAGTAAAAGTTATCTGAATAACAGATTGACATATCAATGCTCTTTCTACCTCTGTATTCGATGGTGGCCATGGTGAGCCTAGAGGGAAAAGGCTGCACACAGCATTTTCTTTTATTATTATTTAATAGTGCAAGGACTAACAATTTGACAAATAATGCATGTTTTTCAGAGTAAAACTGTCATGGCCCAAACACAGTGCATTAACTGCTCTTGACAAGATACACTCATTAAATTTCCATGAGGAAAGGCTGTGTAGGGTTACATGGTACTTTCCTTAAAGTTAAATGTAGCCTACAAATCGGCTGGTTAATGAGAGTCCTCCTAACCCTTGCTAGACCAATGCTACGACAGAGCTGCAGAATTAGACTAAAGGCCCTGACACACCAACCCGATTATCGCCCGACAGACTCTGGCGAGGTCAGTGACTCGAGTCTGTTCGGTATGTTCCGTGCCGTTGTCAGTCGGAGGAGCCGTCGGCCTTCATTTGGGCCGATTTGACATGTTGAATCGGAAGGCGGGCAGTCGGACTCAATGGCCAATCTGATTGGTGGAGCGCTAACCCGGAAATGACGAACGGGATGAGCCTGACTAACGCCTCTCAAAATCTGACGAAAATCTTTAAAATGACTTTTGTCGATCTGAAGACTGATTCAGCAACTGTATGGCCTATTTCTCGCTTAAAATGTTTTCAGAAACACATTTTAGATTGTTTTCCAAACGAGCCGCCATTATGCTCGGTTGTAAAATCCGGGAGCAGCCAGACCCACATGACGCGTTCATCCAATCAGCTGCCGGTTTTCATTTTTTGGGCGACAATACAGATTTTGCCGTCGGGTTGGTGTGTCAGAGCCTTAACATGAAACCACAAACCTTCACTTAACTGGTAGATTCCCAAAACAATAGAAAATTATTAGGGCAGCTTACAACAGGCCTTGCATAACCACACACCTTGAATATTTTATTATTAGGCCTGGGCACTGAAAGGACTCATTGTCCGCTATATAAAAAAAGGACTGGGCTGAGACAGCTAGAGTGAAATGTTCAACGCCATCAGAATTCACATTTACCCTAATGAACTTGTGACTTGATTTCAAACTTGGTCTGAATGACTTGACACATGAATGAGGTGACATGTGTCTTAGATGTGTCTCAAATGACTTGAGACTTTACTTGGCACTTGAATTAGACTTGTCTGGTAAATGTCTGTCTTGTCTGTTAATGACATGGGACTTGACTTGGAATTATCTTGAAAGAGTTTACACTTCTAGTAGTTGTCTCAAATGTCTTGAGACTTGACTTGGAATTGCCCCAAAAGACTTTTAGAGGACAAGTTAATCCTTTTCATCGCATAATAAGCAATTAAGAACAAGCTGTGTGCTCTAATGGACTTCTGAGCTCATTTTGCCATTGGTTTGTGATTCACGCTGACCTGTCCTCTGAGAGCACCAATACAAAGTCAAAATTCAGTGCAATATAAAAAGCTGTATGACTACTGCACCTTCATTTAATCTTTCTCTGCCCAGGCAACACTGCTATTACCCAATGCTTATATGTGGAGAGAGGAGAGTGAAAATATTTAATTACATATGTTGTTTATATATCATTTTTAGATTTTTTTTTAATTATTATTTTGAATTGAAATAGTTAAGTATCTAAATTGTATTGTGTATAAAAGCCCAACCAGGGACTGGAGTTGAAAATTAGCATCTGCTATAAACTTTTTATGAAGCACTTCAGTGACAAGCTTTGTTTTGACAATATGTCTGTTTGCATTGTCCCTGTCAAATAAATAAATAAATGATAATTCCTGCAGGTCACAAATCTGTGTGACATAAAAGCAGGAGGCCTTTGTTTTCTTTACACTTTACTAAACATAGTTTTTCCTTTCTCATATTTTTCACACTTTGGCAATTGACACGGGAGCTTGAACTCATTATGACTCAATGTTGTGCAGTACTAAGCCATGCATACATTATGGCAGGATTCTTGATTCAGCCTTTTGTACCATCCCTCTCAACTCATGAGAAATCAAAGTGCCAATCCCCAGCATATCAGACACATTAATTAGACGTTTTATTCAACTTGTCTTCATGATTATAGATTTTAAAATTCAGTCATTAGAAGTCACTCCAACAGAAAATTAGACATTTCATAGCAAACGTTGCCCTCTGTTTTCCAAGAGCTTTTGGCACAAAGTACAGAGTACATGTTCAGGAAGTGTGGGTGTGCTTTTAAGTGTGTTTTTCTGACAGGCGGGCTACAGGTCAATGAATCTATAAAGGAAAGAGAGCATTCAAAAATATCAATGAGGAAACAGTTCACACAGCACACTCTACTGCATTTGGAGATCATAAATCAATATAAACCTATGATACACAAACTGTGCTTTAGGCAGTATTCAGCAGAGATGTGTGTTGGCTAATCCATTGCTTTATGTTCTCTTTGTAGTTAGATTTGTAATTTTTCCACAGTGATTTTCTACTCTTCTCTTTTTCATTCTTGCAACATTTTCACATAAGTGCCTAAATTGGATGCAATCAATATGGTTATTGTCAGGATTGGATATTTCTATATGGTAACCAACATGGGTAGCAAAAGTGTTTGAAGGAGCAAAATCAGACAGAATGGGAGATTTTTTGGTTGATTAACTGTCTGACGTCTCCAAACGACTGCCTGTGCATGCTGGCCTTTAAAGTCTTTACTCTCAGCCACTTCCACCTTTGTGTCCGCTGGCATTTCTTCATTTTTGTTTCCTTGGTGATGGAGGATGCAAGCTGCAGAACACAATATCATCACAGCCCGTCCAAATTGAGGCCTCAACCCCTGCCTGCTGTATCTCACCTGTACTGCATATCTGTATGTGACACCATTAGCTGCTGCATTTCTCCAGCTGTTCAGTTCGCATTATGCTATAGAAACATGTCTTTGTTTCCCATTCAGAGGAGAAAATGAGCTGGAGGTATGCCAAGAAATTGAGGCAGGGGTGTCTGATATGAGCAGAGGAAAGTAAATGAAAACTAAAAGCATACATATTCTACTCCCACTAAGCCATATGCATCATTCAGAGTATATACAGTAGTTCAACTATAATGCACATCTGTTAAAATCACATATCTTTGCATGGACACGCAAAATTTGCATCTGAGATAAACAATTTCCTGTACTGTTTGTTGTCTTGATTGTGTTACAAAGACATTCTGACAATCCACTGACAGATACATATTGTCATATTGTACATACTGTGTATATTTACAGTATATGTATATACTCATAAAATCTGAAATACCTGGGTTTCCTAACAGATGTCGGAGTAATTTTTTTCTTTTGTAACCTAGTGATAATGTAAAGCAGATCTCCTGGAAAGGTTCAGCACTGCGTTTCATTCCCTTGTTTCTTCAGGTAATAGTGGTTTCATGGTATCACTTCCTGTATGACTTGTAACACACATCCAAAGTTTTTTTTAAAGCAGTTTCTGTGATTTTGATTATATTTACAATATTTTTCTCTCAGTCACTATCCTGGTCCACATCAAATTCAGCTGATTCCCTATTCAGATTCAGCTGATTCCGCTTCTCTTTGCTCTGTAAGCCAAAAACATTATTCCCCTCACTACACAATCCCCTCGCTGCGTTTGCTCCTCCACACCACCAGGGCCGTCATAAGGAGGGTGACCAGGACTGGTATTGCAATAAATGGACCCAGGATGCGATTTGGTGGGTCCTTGAGAAGCCGTCCAGACAACGAGCAATCGTGGAAGTACTCCTTGTGGACTCGGATGAAGAACTCATCCACCAGCCTGTTGGGCCAGAAGCAATTCATCCTTAACGCCCACAGGTACGTGCAGTTTGTCAGCTTGCCGTAGAGTCTGCATGTTGGTGACACAAAAAAAGAGAATAAACAATTACACAATGAAGATCAACTGAACGTTGCCCACTACCCTAAGTTAATATTGTCATGCCTGTCCAACTCTTTGTTTCTCACACAATGTGAAAGTAATCTACAACTCAGAATTCTTGGTCATTTTTTAAACAATGTTGCTTCATTTCAGCTTCTCATTTATTTCTGAAATGACAACTGTCACTGGCGCGTTATTTTGGAACCCACGCAACTTCTAGGCAAGGCCCGGCCTTCAATAGCATTCACACGCTACTATTGGCTGGGTGTCCATGCTTATGCAAGGTAACGGAACCCGATTTGTTCAGGTCCTATCCCCTGACCAGTCGGCTATCCTAACCTTAACTACTCAAGGTGAATGCCCAACCCCAAACCATCGGGCTGCTTTGTAGGGCGGGCCTTGCCTAGATTTTTTGATATAGCACTATATATATATATATATATATATATATATATATATATATAAATTTAGCACAAAAAGTAAGGACATTTCTCTGTAGTAACAATGCTTTTTGGCAATAAATCTTATACCGTTGGAAAGCCTGTTTAGTTCCCTTTCAAATGGTGCCCCATTTGTACGGAACATGCATTTGTGGGATGAGCAGCAGTGCGGAGTGTGTGGGTTGCGCCCATGAAAAATTTGCCAAATATTCTCTGCCAATGCAGAACAGCTTATTCTGCCATTGACTTGATGGTGTTTGGTGGACTGGACGATTGAAGTTTGAAGAAACAAGACATATTGGCAATTTAACAATTTAGTCATTTCACAAACGGGAGCCTCAGTAGCGTGTGGAAGAACCATACACAGCCACAACAGCCTGGCACCTCCTCCTCATGCTGGTCACCAGCCTGGTCACACACTACTGTGGGATGGCATCCCATTCTTCAACCAGTATTTGTCGCAAGTCAGCCAACGTGGTTGTGTTGGTCACTCTGGCACAAACAGCACGCCCAAGCTGATCCCACAAGTGTTCAATGGGGTTGAGGTCAGGACTGCTGGCAGGCCATTCCATCCTCTCCACTCCCACATTCTGGAGGTAGTCTCTGATAAACCCCGCCCTGTGGGGGCAAGCGTTGTCATCTTGGAGGATAGTGTTCAGTCCCAGACTGTGGAGATATGGGATTGCCACTGGTTGCAGAATCTCATCTCTATATCTCTCTGCATTTAGATTGCCTCCAATGATGACAAGCCTCGTTTTTCCAGTGAGGGAGATGCCGCCCCACACCATCACACTGCCTCCACCAAAAGGTGTTAACTCTATCGGTGCAGCAATCAGCATAGTGTTCTCTGCGTCTTCTCCACACTTCGACCCTACAATTCAACTCAAATCCAAATCCAATCATCCATTCATCCAATCCACCAAACACCAAACGAGTCAATGGCAGAATAAGCTGTTTGGCATTGGCAAAGAAGATTTGGCAAATTTTTCATGGGCGCAACCCACATACTCAGCGCTGCTGCTCAGCCCACAAATGCATGTTCCTTACAAATGGGGCACCATTTGAAAGGGAACTAAACAGGCTTTCCATTGGTATAAGATTTATTGCCAAAAAACATTTTTACCACAGAGAAATAATCTACCAAACATAAATTTCCTTTTGTGCTAAGTTTATATATATATATATATATATATATATATATATATATATATATATATATATATATATATATATGACTGAGCATAGAGAGGAAACTTACTGCAGAAATTAAGGTCATCACACATCCTTTAGTACATAAGGTTCAGGCAACAGGTCACACTTACAGATTATCGAGTTAAGTCCATTAATGTCAATGCTTGGCTGCCCCCCCGCTCCCACTCCCTTACTGTTTTCTAGTAAATAAAGGCCTTTTATCAGAAAATACCCAGATTGTTGTGAAGGGCAAACAGGTTTAAGATGATTTTAATGTGTACCAACATGTTCGAGGAAATCAATGTTCACTGTCCTTTAGTTAATAGTGAGGTCCTTTTACGTTGAGTACAACTCTTAAAAAGCCTCTTCCAGTAGGAATGTGGCTGTTGTCAATACGGTGCTTATCATTTAAAATGTTTGTGTCACAAAATGGCAAGTGATGGTCATGTAGCTTAATTTGTGGTAATATCCGTTGTCATTCTGATCAAATTCACCTCAATCAGAATGTCATTTAGCTGCTCAACCAGCTTTGTGCGTTTCTCTGTTGGGTCACACAGTACGTCCTGTGCTGCCACTGAACCATATGTACCACTGACGTTAATAAGCTGCAGGTCCAACTCAGTGAAACCCCCTCCTTCAATGGAACAAAATGGCCCTATGTCTATGTCAGTTTTTGTTTGGCCGGCTGAGGGATTTTTCTTGAGGTACTCACAAAGGCAGTGATGCTCGGCTACTGCAGCAGTAGCCCAAGTGACTTAAAAACTTTATCCACATGACGCTGCAGGTCGGAATTCCCGGTCCTCTTGCTGTCATATTTCATGACAACTTCACAACCCCTACATTGAACATAACCAACAGGTTCATCACTATCGGCAGCACGGTGGCTCAGTGTTTAGCACTTCTGCCTCACAGCAAGAAGGTTCTGCGTTGGAACCCAGATTGTCCCAGATCTTTCTGTGTGGAGTTTGCATGTTCTCCCCGTGCTTGCGTGGGTTTCCTCCGGGTGCTCCGGTTTCTTCCCACCATAAAGACATGCAAGCAACTAGGACTACAGTTGAAAATTAGCCAACTGGCTAACATTGGCGCATTTACAGAAATGTTGATTAATGTGCATTGTCCTAATCAAATAAATAAATCTAAATCGGCCTTGACAACTATGTAGAAATACTTCTACACAGTAGACTTTCCTTCATTTTCGGTGCTTTTAAAATCTCCTGAGGCCAACTTCTTTTTAACGTCTTCCATCGTGCGCTGAGCGCTCAATGCGCTGCGGCTAGAGTGCGGATCGGGCCGCATTTTTCTGCCCGCGTCCGACAGAGCAGTAACCGCGTCCGGCCAGAGCCTGACAGGCATTAAGATATTTATGTCCGAGCCCGACCCGAGCCTGACTCAAATTTTTTTCTCATACTAATGACACATTGTGTGGAAATCCCGCTTTTATTAAGCAACTGTAGGAAGGCATTCTGAAATGTCAACAGATGAGCGCATCAGCGCACACGGGGCAACAAGTGCACCTTAATAAGCTGTTTAATTTAAAATGTTCAATGCCTTATCGCGCTGATGTGACCGAGCCCGACCCGAACCCGAACATCATTTCTAAATATCTGTCCAAACCTGGCCCGGCCTGTCGGGTTTTCCGCAATCCGCACACAGGAAGACAGATGTCATTACACATTAACATTACACATAGTCAACTGACCCAGTGTTAATAAGAAAGAATATCAATTAGAGCAAAACATAATGCAATGCCATCCATCCATCCATCCATCTTCGTCTGCTTATCCGGTGTCGGGTCGCGGGGGGAGCAGCTCCAGCAGGGAACCCCAAACTTCCCTTTCCCGAGCAACATTAACCAGCTCCGACTGGGGGATCCCGAGGCGTTCCCAGGCCAGGTTGGAGATATAATCCCTCCACCTAGTCCTGGGTCTTCCCCGAGGCCTCCTCCCAGCTGGACGTGCCTGGAACACCTCCCTAGGGAGGCGCCCAGGGGGCATCCTTACCAGATGCCCGAACCACCTCAACTGGCTCCTTTCGACGCAAAGGAGCAGCGGCTCTACTCCGAGCTCCTCACGGATGACTGAGCTTCTCACCCTATCTCTAAGGGAGACGCCAGCCACCCTCCTGAGGAAACCCATTTCGGCCGCTTGTACCCTGGATCTCGTTCTTTCGGTCATGACCCAGCCTTCATGACCATAGGTGAGGGTAGGAACGAAAACTGACCGGTAGATCGAGAGCTTTGCCTTCTGGCTCAGCTCTCTTTTCGTCACAACGGTGCGATAGATTGAATGCAATACCGCACCTGCTGCGCCGATTCTCCGACCAATCTCCCGCTCCATTGTCCCCTCACTCGCGAACAAAACCCCAAGGTACTTGAACTCCTTCACTTGGGGTAAGGACTCATTCCCTACCTGGAGAAGGCATTCCATCGGTTTCCTGCTGAGAACCATGGCCTCCGATTTAGAGGTGCTGATCCTCATCCCAACCGCTTCACACTCGGTTGCGAACCGATCCAGTGAGTGCTGAAGGTCGCAGGCCGATGATGCCATCAGGACCACATCATCTGCAAAGAGCAGCGATGAGATCCCCAGCCCACCAAACTGCAACCCCTCCCCACCCCGACTACGCCTCGATATCCTGTCCATAAATATTACAAACAGGATTGGTGACAAAGCGCAGCCCTGGCGGAGGCCAACCCTCACCTGAAACGAGTCCGACTTACTACGAGAACCCGGACACAGCTCTCACTTTGGTCATACAGAGATTGGATGGCCCTGAGTAGAGACCCCCTCACCCCATACTCCCGCAGCACCTCCCACAGTATCTCCCGGGGACCCGGTCATACGCCTTCTCCAAATCCACAAAACACATGTAGACCGGTTGGGCATACTCCCAGGCTCCCTCCAGGATCCTTGCGAGAGTGAAGAGCTGGTCCGTTGTTCCACGACCAGGACGGAATCCGCACTGTTCCTCCTCAACCCGAGGTTCGACTATCGGCCGAACCCTCCTTTCCAGCACCTTGGATTAGACTTTACCAGGGAGGCTGAGAAGTGTGATACCCTATAATTGGCACACACCCTCTGGTCCCCCTTTTTAAAGGGGAACCACCACCCCAGTCTGCCACTCCTTTGGCACCGTCCCAGACTTCCACGCAATGTTGAAGAGGCGTGTCAACCAGGACAGCCCCTCCACACCCAGAGCCTTGAGCATTTCTGGACGGATCTCATCAATCCCCGGGCTTTGCCACTGTGTAGTTGTTTGACTACATCAGTGACTTCCGCCTGGGAAATCGGCGACAATCCCCGTTATCCTCCAGCTCTGCCTCTAACATAGAGGGCGTATTAGTCGGATTCAGGAGTTCCTCAAAGTGCTCCTTCCACCGTCCTATTACCTCCTCAGTTGAGGTCAACAGTGTCCCATCCTTACTGTACACAGCTTGGATGGTTCCCCGCCCCCTCCTGAGGTGGCGAACAGTTTTCCAGAAGCACTTTGGTGCCGACCGAAAGTCCTTCTCCATGTCTTCTCCAAACTTCTCCCACACCTGCTGCTTTGCCTCTTTCACGGCAGAGGCTGCAGCCCTTCGGGCCCTTCGGTACCCTGCAACTGCCTCTGGAGTCCTCCGGGATAACATATCCCGGAAAGACTCCTTCTTCAGTCGGACGGCTTCCCTGACCACCGGTGTCCACCACGGTGTTCGTGGGTTACCGCCCCTTGAGGCACCTAAGACCCTAAGACCACAGCTCCTCGCCGCAGCTTCAGCAATGGAAACTTTGAACATTGTCCACTCGGGTTCAATGCCCCCAGCCTCCACAGGGATGCACGAAAAGCTCCGCCGGCATAACGGCTTAACATGTTTGTTTACTATTCTAACAGCTTTTGATGATGCATCCCAACAGAAAGTCTTTCTTTGTGAAAGTTTAGATATAAACAGCTCATGGCTGGTTGGCATGGGACCAGAGCTGCAGAGCACTGGGGTTGCTTCGGGTGGCACTCTGTCTGGGTGTGTACTTCCTTTCTCTGTTTCCTTCTTTGAAGTTTTACAAATCAGTCGTGGAGGAAAGAAATGCTGGTCTAATGAGCACTAAGGGTCTCCGGAGATGTTTATGAGTCACTGAGTGAAAGAAGTGACAGCAGAGTTGAGGCAGTGTACACAAAGAGATGTAGTGAGAGAGAAACTGTATGTGTGTGTGTGCGGAATGTAGTCCACTATGTAATTTCTATTAGTAACTATTCCAATTCCTTACAGAGTACACAGTGAACTAATGTTTGAAGAAATATTATATGCCGGGGTTTGAGCTCTATCTTAACTTGGCCTTTGTCCTGTCACCTAGACATAAAGTACTGTGCCAATTTATTAACTATTCACCCACTATGGTATATCCTAACACTATATTTCTGTGAGGCCACAGGGTAAGTGTGTGTGCGAGTAGTTTTTAGGCAGGAGGAACATGCTTGTACGTATTATGTATGTATTGCCCATCATGTATGTATACATTTTCTTCCAATTAATAGGGAATAAAGACAGGAGTAAGACACAGAAACAAAAAAAGAGACAGTCAGGAGGAGTGTGTGAATTTGAATTCCCATCGTATTATTTTTTCTTGGTAATAGTTTCTAGTTAATTATCATGAATTCATGGATGACGTCATGCATGAAAAAGCATGAATTCATTCAGGTAGTATGAACTCATGTCATGTCTTTCAATTTGATTCTGGTTTATTGATGAGGTCTTAATAGGTAAATCTGTAGTTAAAGTGACATGCCAAAGAAAACTGAGTAGTCACAGCAGTGTACATTTATTCTGATGAACTGTAGTGTTGCAATCATGATTAACTAAACCTTAGTTCTTCATGTTTATGGCCCTTCGAATAAAGGGCTGACCTGGTCCATCTATAACATTGATAATATATGATTAATGGTGGCATTATGCAGCAATCATCTTTGTGACCCCTCAAACATTTTTTTTGTCAAGAAATTATATATATATATATATATATCTCCTACTTGGGTGAGCATTGTTCTCCCTTAGTTGATGCACTAATGAATGCACTGTTCCTGCATTAAGTCATGCATGATATACTATTAATCCTGTACATTACTGATAGTTCATGAAGTCCTACATGAATGAATTCATGCCTTTTCATGCATGAAGTCCTGATAATTCATATACCCTTTCCATAAAGTGTGTACCATGCCCTTTTCTTCTTACCATTACTGTCTGTCATGTTGGCATCCAGAGCTGTTCTCCATCCTAACATTAAGTACCATTATTAATTGTATTACCACATATAGTCTAGCTTTTGATACTGAGACACCCAGCAGTTTGCATCTTTTACAGTGTAATACAAATTTTGAATGAAACCGGTTTCAATCAGCTCAGTGATGGAGACTCCAAAAAACAGTATATTTTCTTTGTTTCTTTGTGGGAATCAATAAACAGCAACAACTGCAGAGTGGTAACAGGGTTACTGCCGGCTGCTGCAGGTGCAGTGACATTCCAGATGTGCACAGTTCAAAATGGTCCAATTTGTAATTTGGGTAAAAAAATAAAGAATAATTAAAATAAATGCATTTGAGGCTGAAGCCTTTTGATTGCATTACTACTTAACAAAGGCCAAATGATTACGTTTACTCAGAGTTGTTGCCCATTGGATGCTTATGTTAGCATTAATAAATGTCGAGAAATATATAGATCATTCTCCAACTAGTCTGCTCATGTGAGCAGGAGCAGCATTGCCAGAGTAGTCTATTCCAAATATGATTTGCCTTCTCAGTTTAAACCTCGGGACAGAGAAGAGAAGATTTACATAAAATGGCTCATCTTATTTAGACAAAGAAACGGGGCAGCTCCACACAGGGTTTGCTATTCCAAACAGTAACAGAGTTTCTTGCTCTGGCTCCCATTTAAAACCACTTTAGATGATCCTTCTGATAATCATATGCTGGTCTTCTTCAGTAGGCATTCCTGTTTAAAGGTTAAAGCATTCTCTCAAGTCAAAAGTAGGGAGGCGGATCAGAAAAGAAATGGAGAACTCATGAAGCTCAGTGCAAGAAAAAAAAAACAGAGTTGGAGCGAAGGTGTACAGTATCTACTCTTTCACCAAAGGGCGGCCTCAACATAGATGAATTTGGGGTGATGATGTTCCATTTCTGTAAGACAACATTCAAAACCCAGTTCCAAGATGACAATCCGTGTGAGTGAAATCAGCTCATATAGTGTGTCAGTGTTTATCAGGAACCTCAATTTCTTTGTGATCCTTTGAACACATGCACTCTCCATAGCCTGCCACAAGCAGAATCCTCTTAATGTGACACTGCATCCTTCGCCAAGCGTTATGCAACCGTTTGTATAGCCCAATGCTCATGAACGTTACTTTTTTGACTGGACTAGACATCCACAAGGGTTTACAAGAAACAGAATAAGTATATCTACTGTAGCTGTCTGTTTGAGTACTTAACTGCCTGCATATGTGTTCTGCCGCTGTGAGTGCAGTTTTGTTCAGTTTGTCACTTTGCCAGCAGAGTTGTCGGACTGAATGCGTGGTCACGGCTGTGCGTGACTGTGTGCCCACTCACACGTCAAGTGTTTTTCGATTATGTTTTTTTTTACATCTTAACAAGTGTGTGGGAGATGAAGTATGCAATATTACCGTGCAATGTTAAAGAGTTTGAGCCTGTGAAATGATGTTTGGAAATGATTTGACAGCCTGTGTTCGTATATCACCTGTGCGCACATGAAAAATGAATCTTTAGATATGATTTTCAGGTTGTGTAAACATGTAAATAAAGTATTTTCACAGAAATGATATGTGTGTAGAGAGAAAATCAACTCATAATCAGCTCATAATGTAAAGGCGAGGGAAAGAAATAAGGATATAGAAATAAAGAGATGCAGACATGCAGATGCAAAGTGAGATACAGACAGCCTAATTGACTATATGCAACACATCCTCCTACCTAAACCAGGTCCATTTTCAAAACAACACAACCGTTCTATTTACTGCCGCACGGTGGCAGAAGGCTCCCCAAATGACACATATTCGACCAGTGATGCCAACTCTTTTCCAATGTAAGTAGCTAGCACTAGCTCAAAAAGTCGCTAAAAGTCGCCTGATGATGTCATACGCTTATTTGCATTAGTTAGCTTAGTGGCTCTATTGGCTGACTGCCTGCTTCTGACTGTGCAAGACGAGATGGTGCTGTTGGCAGCATGCTTGGAAATGAATTAAAAATACAATCTATAATTCCGTCAGTTTCAATAGGGCTTCCGCCCTAGTTGGCACTCGGGCCCTAATAATGCTTTTCCCCTGATTGTCTGAAGTCGCTAAATTTGTTTTCGCTAGCCGCTTTTTAGAAAAAAAGTTGAAAAGAGGGTCTGAAAAGTCACTAAATCTAGCAAGAAAGTTTACAAGTTGGCAAGACTGCATATGAGCGCTGTATTTACTGCCGCAGGGTGGCGGTTTAATCATGTAACCATAGTCTTGTGACCGTTCGATTTAACATAACGGCCGCAGTTTTAAACACGTGGTAAATGCTGTGAAATAGAACTAGTTGAGTTTCGGCAAAAAAGTACTTAGAGTTAGTAAAACATCAGGGATTGGCTTAACATGAGTCACATAAAATAAAAATAAAATCACAGTTGGCTTTTAGTTTACTACAGGACACAGCCTCACTTCCTCATTTTCTCTCGCGATAATTACTACAGCTACGAAAGCTCAATGCCAAGAAGATTAGGAAACTTAATTGTCAGCTGCTATGAGCTGCTTGCGCAATCGACCCACATGGTCGTTTTTTCAGTGAGGACGGGCTGGACTATATTTATTTATGAAAATATCCCATATGTAAAAGATGAAAGACAAAGGGAGCTGGTTCAGGCAGAGGCATGCTGCATTAAGTAGTTCGATCTGTTGACTGAAGAGCAAAGTGTGAATAAATAAAACCTGGTTAATGAATAAATAAAAGCAACACAGAGAGAAGCTGCTCCAGGGACTTGAGAAATGATGCAGGACTGTTCCATTATTCCACTGACTGACGCTCACAGAGACAGGCGTGTAAGGTGGACAGGTATGACGGTAGATGGATGGGGGCTACTTATTCAGGTAATATTGCAAAATTTATAATAAATAATGTCATGTAGCATGCAATAAATAACAAGTAAGTTATGTTGTTGTTGGAAAGTTAGGATGTGGCCAAGGAACAACAAGTACAACAAGAACAACATGAGTTTTTGGTGCAGATCCAGATGCAGTTTAAAACAATTTATACAAGTTCAAAATAACAAAATTCACCCACCCATACTCACACGCGCACGCACACACACACACACACACACACACACACACACACACACACACACACACACACACACACACACACACACACACACACACACACAGAAAACCTCCTCTCAGTCTCAAAGCTTGAGCTTAAGTGGAGAAGTGATTTCCTGCAAAAACCTTTAACTCAATTTGAAATGAAGTTTTTAAAATGGACTAATATCATGCTGTCACCTTCTATCCTCTGCTTGCTTTTAATGTGTAATATTGAAAAGTCTGTAAAAGGAAAATGTCATTTGGGAAACTCACTCAAAGTCTAGCATTGATGTTTTGTTTGCTATCGCCCTTCTGACAACTTCTGAGTCATATTATATTTACGAGCAGTTGATATTTAGCAGTGTTAAACCTCTCTTCGAAATTACCATCAGAGTGGCAAACATCTGCAAGCATCATGCTGTGCTGTTCAGACCGACCTCAACCTTGTGTGGGCTGGCAACACAGGGGGTTCCGGCAAAAAAAGTGGAAACGAGCTCAACTTTTGCTGCAAATACCTGCAAGGACACATTCCTGGTAGATCACTTTGCAACATTGAACAGCATATTTCTACATTTACTGTAATTTCTTGCAGGTCATAATACCACTGCTACCTTTGCATAGAAATATTATTGAAAATGACCGGTATACTATTCTGTCAAGTGGAAGTACCTTCAGTCACTCAGAGAAACCAGCTTCATTATGATAAACACGAGTCCAATCACAGCTCTGAGGAAATATTCAGCCTGATCTCAAAGAAATAGGTGAAACGAGTACTACGAGTTCTTTTTTAATCTAGTGCTATTAGTAATTTATCTCTTCAACTTGTTAATAACCTGTCTGAAAAACAGACAGATTGGATGTTTTAATAGGTGAATACATTAAAACATTGCTATGATGCCATAATGAAAATAAAATCTACCATACTTAAACAGAAGTACACAAGAATCAAATGAACAGTTCGGCCTTTTTAAAGACCAAAGGAAAAAAATTTTTACATCCCTTGTTATGAGGAAACTAACTGGATGTCAGCTTGTGAACCAATTCATGGACTATTCACATATAGTACGGATAAGACACAAAACACTGCAGATCGTCTTGATCAACAGTGATACTGTCATCATACCTTTTGTTCATTATAGCTGAGGAGAACATCTGATAAGAAAGAGATCCCTGAGAGAAAATGGGTCAAAAAGCATTCTAAAATGCAGCCAAAGCTGGAAAAAGGAAACAGGAAAAGACCTACAGAGATAAATCTGTTGAAGATTAAAGACTGTCATATTACACAAAGATACGTATCTATGCTGACTTTGTTTCAACTAAAAATTTCGTAACATGACTCACTGTTCATCTCCCCGTCCTGTAATGTGAAACCACGTGTTATCGCCTTAATCTCATTTCAGTATTTTGAGCCATGAAATCCCTTCTTTGTCACTATCATTTACTGTTGAGAAAGTTTCTGTCATGCAGCTTGGAGAGATCACCTCAGAACAGAGAGGGAGAGATTCCTCCCTCTGAAAACAAAGAAAAGAACTGAAAAAAAACAGGCCAAACTGTCACTACTGAGCACATCAGACAATGTGCAAATGTTCTGCTTTTTCATTCTACTTTGTTATTCTGCTGACCTCCCGCATCGAAAAATCCTCTGGGGGAGATTGAACATCTGAGTTTGTGCACAAGTGTGTGTGTGTGTGTGCAAGTCTTTCTATTTCCAGCATGAGAGAAAAAGTGATAAAATATTTTTTATCACGTTTGAAAGATGCTTTTTTTTTTCAAAAGATGTGGCAGTTTCTAGGCCTCAAAATACACACAGACACCACACATACACAGACACGCACACACACACACACACACACACACACACACACACACACACACACACACACACACACACACACACACACACACACTTTTTTGTTTTTTGAGTGAGGACAGGCTGGACTATATTTATTTATGAAAATATCCCATATGTAAAAGATGAAGGACAGAGGGAGCTGGTTCAGGCAGAAGCATGCTGCTTTAAGTAGTTTGATCTGTTGACTAAAGAGCAAAGTGTGAATAAATAAAACCTGGTTAATGAATAAATAAAAGCAACACAGAGAGAAGCTGCTCCAGGGACTTGAGAAATGATGCAGGACTGTTCCATTATTCCACTGACTGACGCTCAAAGAGACAGGCGTGTAAGGTGGACAGGTATGACGGTAGATGGATGGGGGCTACTTATGCAGGTAATATTGCAAAATATATAATAAATGATGTCATGTAGCATGCAATAAATAACAAGGAAGTTATGTTGTTGTTGGAAAGTTAGGACATGGCCAAGGAACAAGAACAACAAAAACAAGTTCTTGCTGCAGATCCAGATGCAGTTTAAAACAATTTAGACATTTGCTAAGTTCAAAATAACAAAATTCATCCACCCACACCCACCCACCCACTCACACACACACACACACACACACACACACACACACACACACACACACACACACACACACACACACATACAAACACATGCTCTTCTCTCTGTCACTTTTCTTCTCTCTCCTTCTGTATCTGTTTCAAATTAGTCAATATCGGAATGTGAACAGATGGAGCTCAGTGTGTGCTGCCGTTTGTTTTTTAAATGTGTGTACTTGTGTGAATAATTGCACGTGTACTGTTCTGTGTAGTGTTTGAGTGTTTTATGTGTTTTTATACTAGGGTATAATTTTGCTCCTGTGACTCTGTGTGTGTGTGTGTGTGTGTACTTATGTGTGTGTGAATGTTTGTTCTGTCTGTACTGAAACCTTGACGCATACACCAACACAGATGCTACGGCACGGCCGTTTACAGTAAAACAAGTATTTACAAATGCAGACCTGCTGGTGCTGCTGTCCAAAACACAGACAGAAGTTCAAACTGTCAAACAACAAGCATGAAAGCCATCAAGGACCATGATGCATGTCTGCATTTAATTCAATTCAATTTCAATTCAATTTTATTTATAGTATCAAATCATAACAAGAGTTATCTCGAGACACTTTACAGATAGAGTAGGTCCAGACCACACTCTATAATTTACAAAGCCCCAACAATTCCAACAATTACAGTAATTCCCTCAAGAGCAAGCAGTGCGACAGTACTGTCAGTGACTCGCTTCCAGAGTTAAAAAGTAAAACAGTCCAGAGCCCCACAAAAACACTTTTAGGTTAACATGATGGCAAAATCCATCTTACAAACCTTCTTAACCATAAGAGGCTTTTTCCCAAAAGCATCGTAACTGAAGATGAACAGATGCCTCCTAACCACTGTAGAAAGCTAAGAGCATCTCAAGAAGCTCTTGAACCTGCGAGGGGAACCAAAACTGACATGATATATTTACTTTTTATTGTTTTTGTTAATTTTGAAGTCTACACTTTTATCATGAATTATCAGAGTTTTTTCGGTAAGTCCTGATGGGATATTTTCAGTTTCTGTATCTTCTATTATTTTTCTATTTATGCTGCCACTTTTTAAAAATATTAAGCTTTTTTTCTTTTTCCATTGAAAGTCAATGGAGCAATCTTTAAATCCTTTTCAGTCTTCTTCCAATTCTAAATGCTACTCCTCCTACACACCTTCACCTACAGATATCATTCAAACTTTAAACTATTCATAAAACCTTCTGCTACTAGAAAACGATTCAGCTTTTTTGTATCTTTTACAGTTTTTGTGTTATCACTGTTTAAGTTTAGTGCTTCTTTCAGGCTTTAACATGTCTATGTTACAACCTGATCTCACAGAATTCCATGAAATGAACACGGCCCCTTAACTCAACTCGAAATTTGTGGCAGTTTTACACAATCACAAAAAATTCAGCGATGGGCCCACGGAAGAATTCCGTGAAATGATCACGGATCGCAGAAAATTCTGTGATGGGCTAGGGAAGAATTCTGTGAAATGAACACGGCTCCTTAAGTTAAGGAAAAGGTCGTAGGTGGACTTACATTTCCATGACATGCGGGACAACAACGGGACGGTTGAGTTTAGGAAAAGAAGAACGGGCTTGTTGGGTTTAGGAAAACAATAAACAGTTGGGTTTAGGAAAACAATAACTCGGGACAGCAATGGGATGGTTGGGTTTAGGAAAAGAAGAAAAGGGCAGTTAGGTTTAGGAAAAGAAGAACGGGACGGTTGGGTTTAGGTAAAGAAGAAAGTGACGGTTGAGTTTAGGAAAAGAAGAACAGGACGGTTGGGTTTAGGAAAAGAAGAAAGCGACGGTTGAGTTTAGGAAAAGAAGAATGTGACGGTTGGGTTTAGGAAACGTGACACGCGGGACACGATCCCCGGTTATGGGTGAAAGTCCTGTGTTGTTTGACCCATCCACCACCCCAACCAAGCTCCCTACGCAGATTTTCGGGCTTTCATACTAATCGCTACCGTACTCGCTCCTAATGCTACGTCATCTTCTCATTGATGTTATCACTTTTTTTGAACATACATACATATACAATGACTTGTCAACATGCTATTTTTTTGCACTTGAAATATTCCACTTTTGTTTAATACATTATTGGTATTATTCAACATGTCAATAAAATTCATACTAATTAAAAACATTCCCACTTTTCCAACTATTCTCATTACTCCACCTTTTTCTTACGCAATTATGCCAGCAATCCAGTTTAGCTTTAGCAATTTAGCTTTAGCATTTTCTGCCGGAAATGCAGTTTCTAGAATGCAGTTTAGTTTTTGAGAAGGTCATTTTTAGAAGACAGGGCTGATTTACTGCACATTAAAGGTTCCCTGTAGATTTTTGACATCTAGTAAGAAGAAGACTGCTGGTTAGTATCAATGCTGGATTTCAAATATGTAAAATAAAAGTTGGAGATCAAGGACACACACAATGTGTTCTGGAGTGAAACTCTGAATGTAGACATAATTTCATAAACATCTGCACAACAGCCTTATGAAAATCCGGCCCTTCCTAAGGCTTACGATATTTGTTAGTTAGACAATATTGTGTTTGTAACTTTAACCATGTGTTTATGTTTTGCAACTCTTTTCTTGTATCAATAGCACTTTTCTGAACTGTCTCTGCTCTGAGTTTAATTCAGAAACATCTTTTTCGGAACATATTGAACACTGTCACATCAAAACATCCAAATGTAATCATAATTTACTTACGGTAAGACAAGGGCATAGCACAAAATTCTGGGCCCTGTAGAAAGGCATTTTCTATGGGCCCTTCCCCGCATCCACACCTATTCATTCTAGCATCTTTTTGGGCCCTCCTCACTAGGGGTGGGCGATATGGACAAAAAATAATATCTCAATATTGTTGCCGTTTTTGACGATAACAATAATTAGACGATATCCTTTAAAAATGTGTTTTTAAAAGTCAGAGTTACTTAATCACTGATGATAATGGCCACAATGTTGAATGAAAACAGTTCTTATTTATTTTCTTTAAAATGTAAGTATTCAAGTAAAAACAATTTAAAGACAAAATACTGATACTAATTGAACTAGTGTAGGAACATTGAACTCTGAGTACACATTCAGTTGTACACCTCTGCTGTAATGTAAATTGTGCAGCATACAAGCAAGATGAAATCATAATAATAAACAAAGGGCTTTGTTCTGTAGCATATTGCACACAACCATGTCTTTACTGGAAGCAGTCCTGGAGAGGAGATAGGGTAGAGTCAGGCCAGGTTTTGTGTTGTATCGTAGTCCTATATTGATTAGTTCAGTGTGGCTGTACTTGTATAAATATACACCGACAGGAGAGCTAGTAGCCACTGCACAATAGCGCGCTGCCATCTTTAGTGAATTAGTTGAATGTGTAGTGTTCCAATGCGTGTTTTGAAGATTTTTTTTCTAAGTAATTTAAATACTCGATAATGTCAATTTGCACAATGTTAACACAACAATGACAATATTATCGTATACGATATATATCGCCCACCCCTACTCCTAAGAAAAAAACCACTGCAGTGGAACTGCCTGAAACCTGTGAACACTTCTGTATGGTGCAATGGCAACGGTGCACAATGAGAGGAAGAAAGCTCATCCCGAATTCCTCTCCTGCTTCCACTGAAACCCAGCGGGACCAATGAGTCGTCAAAGTGAATGTTTGCAGTATTGATGCAAAGGCTCCCAATAGGGAGATGGCTTAATTAGAGCAGGGAAAGACCTTTTCTTGTGTGTCCGAGTATATATACTCAGTTCTACATCAAATTTGAGCTTTACTTAAAGACGACGTTGTGTGCAAATGCCAATTTACTAAAAGCTAATAATACAGGAGGACAACGATTATAAAGAGTTGGGCTTCTTACAACAAAGGCAGAGGAAAGAAGATGCAATGTTTGTTCCAGAAAAAGAAACAAGAACAAATGCAAAGGTTACTCTTTTCCAGCAGCAGAAGGGGAGCATGGATGTGGAAAGAAATGCATGCCAGCCAGTTTGATGATCTTCAAACGGTTGACTACGTTTATCAAACTTGGATACAAATGAAAAACCTCCCTAACTGGGGCAAACATTCAAATCATTGTCCCAATGCTGTTAAAGAAGCATTGCGTAACAGCTGCTGCAGCAGCGAGACAATCCAGCCAATGCTGGATGTAATCCAGTCATTATAGCTGGAAAAACATACGGCAATCCATTTCTAATCACCCACTAATCAGCCGTTTAATCACAGAGCTCCGTAGAAGAACTTCAATTAGCTTTCCACACTACTGAGCTCATTTTGCTGGCCTGGATTCGCATGTAACCCCGATGTGAGCTCACTCACAAAAGGTTTTTTAAATTATTACAGTCGGCTGACAGGCATGCATGACTGACTGACTAAAATATCCCCCAACAGTCATCCACAAAGCATGCCCTTGTAAAACCAAGAAACAGCGCTATTTTTAAACTAAGAGCCTGCGGTATGAAAAACAGAGACAAGGGCAAAGGGAGAGTATTACACCTTAATGAGAATTAATCAAAAACATAAATTCCGTCTTCGGATTTATTGGGCAAACTATTCTGCTGTGTTCTGATCCTGCATAAGGTGCTGAGAACAAACTGATATTAAAGATTGACTTAGTTAACAAGGTCACCAAAACCATATAGCATCTTTTTTTCCCCTATGTGAAAGGAGCATTTCATACTGTAAAAATTAAGACTTGTATCTAGCGAGCATGTATCTAAGATACGTTATTAATCAGAAGAAAAATATGTACTTTTTGGAACTTCTTTTAAAATATTTTAATAAAATATCTTCTTGGAGAATGTGTCTGTAATTGGTTTGTTTACTCAGGAAATGAAAACTAAAATGAAAGAAAGCTAAAGTTGTTTTGCCGTGTTTATGAATATGCATAATGCTGAGTTTGTGTGTGTGTGTGTGTGTGTGTGTGTGTGTGTGTGTGCGTGCGTGCGTGCGTGCGTGCGTGCGTGCGTGCGTGCGTGCGTGTGTGTGTGTGTGTTGGAAACCTACGCTGAGCTACTTCCACACTGAATAAAGTAATGTACTAATGTGCCACAATAACCCTACTAACCCAACAGGCAGAGCGGATAGATGAGTATATACAGCCCACAGGGTCTTGTGTTACTGAGGTTGGCAGATGGATTGACTAAAGCATAGGCTACTTAATAGACCCCAAACATATTTATAATGAGAAAGAGATGAAGGGCAGCTAAACTCCCATTCCCATCAAATGCAGGTTGGTCAATGTAGACATTGGCTTGCTGAGCAAGATAATACACTAACACTGTCTGTCCTTGTAAGCTACAGTTATCAGCAAATTTGGGTTACATTGGTTACAGATATAATGAGCCGAACAAGTTGTCAGTCGTCGGGCGAGAACACTGTGCTTTACTACGCTGTAACACACCACGTGTGAATTTTACTAATTAAGTTGCCGTTCGATGAAATTTTGACATAGGTCAACCTTCCTACTCAGCTGTCAATCAAACATACAGGGCCCACTCAGAGACTTACAGGAAAAAGGGGAATTTCTCATTTATCTCCAAAGGCCCAATAGATTTAATACACTTTGACATGATTTTGGACAGCACAAAGGCATGACTAATAGTGATTTCAGTTTGATGTCAACATTCCTGATGTTCTGCTAATGCTCTGATAAGGGTGAACAACCTGATTAAGTTGTATTTTATAATCACTGTGGTCATTGGATTAAAACGCAGATTATTGCCCCAGTAGTTTGCCAGAAGGCATTTATTTATTATGGTATGATGGCTGCAGAAAATATCAAAGTCTCAGATACACAGTAATAGTAGTTGTGCCCATCGGCTTAAAGCAATTAAACTGTTACCTTCTTTGTTCGAAGATGCCGTTGGCACAGAGTAATTGGTCATGACAGCTGAGTACCAAATCATTTATCATTCTCTAGTTTTCTCTCCAGCTGTTTTATAATTATTCTATCTTATGTTTTTTTCATCTAAGTTGTTTCTTTAACATGACATACTGCAGTGTATACATGTTCTTTAGCCATAAAGGAGCCTATGCAGACCATCGGCTTTACAAACTCAGACTAAATCTCTGCAAATCCTCCCGATGTAGGCAGTGACCTGGGTCGGTGTGTATTATTGAGGAGTCTGTGGTACTCTGACCTCACACAGCGGCTCCAAGGAACCAAAAGCTATGACAACTTTAGAGAGAGATTTAATAGATGAATGAGAAAATAGGCACGACGGAAGCGGAAGATGGAAAGGGAAATAAAGATAGGGGAAACTATTTATGGTTGAGACTGTGATGAAATGTTAACTAGTTGACATTTGTGTCGTGCACTGTGTGGCTATGAATGGTCATACCTCAGTTAACTGAGCAAAGAGTTCAAAGATAGAATGTGATAGCTGCCTGCTCACCACAACACAGTTTGTTCTGTATAACGGTGCTGCTGCTGTTGACTAATCTGATGGAAAAGGTTTGTGCAGACTCTGATGGCTGGCTGATCATGCAGCATCAGAAGTAAGGTTGGGTACTGTTTGGATTTTTACAATTCCGATGGCGAACCGGTACTTTCAAAACGATTCCGATTCCTAAACCGATTCTTGAAAAACTGTAAAATGACATCAAAGAAAGGCTCTTTTATGGATTTTTTTTTCAATTATTGAAAATTATTTAAATGTAACAATATATTAACGTTTTAAAGTACTTAAATATATAATAAGTAAACCCAAGTCACCTAACCCATAACTAACAAATAACAGTTACACTATTAACAAGTAACAACAAAATAACTGTTGTTGAGTTGGTATGCCAACCAGCTTTAAACTTTAGCAGTTCTTTTGCAGAAAAATGACCATATTTGCCTTCTCTGGCAAGATACTACACCTCTCCTGACTTATGGCATGTCCTGCACAGGAGAAAACTCTCTCAGACGGTGTCCAAGAGGCCTGTACACACAGGTAGGAGTTTGAAAGGGCAGACAATTTGGGGAGGCTGTCCTGACTCCCCCACCACCAGGCTACAGGGTCTTTTCCTGAACGATAGACTAGCAGAGCAAGTGTAATATGTTTACTAGCGATCACGTGCAGTGAATGGTTAATATGCTTTTACGTCCGTTTTGGTGAGCAGGAACATTTACAATAGCTAGCTAACGGTAGACTACAGAGAAAGTGTGATATTTGTACGTCCGTTTCGGAGCGTGTACAAAAAGTCTATTAGCAGTGATTGTAAAGTGCATGTCGGAGAATATCGCGGACACGCGCTTCACACCGCGAGCGGGCACGTGCGCCACTCGGCAGAAAAGGGAGAAAGAAAAAAGAGTCTGCTGCTGTCCGGAGCGACACAGGGAAATTATTTCAGTTAGAACCGAAATGAGGAACCGAAATTTGCGTTCTAATCCGGTCCGAATACTACCGTTTGCGTGTTTCGGTACCCAACCCTAATCAGAAGCGGCATGTCCTGATTACTGTAATCATGAAATAACCTCATGTAGGTATAATTAGACTGTGACAGGTTTGGAAAATAATAGTTAGCAGTGAGGAAAAACTAATAATTAACACACTGACGTGTTTTCTGCTGTTTTATTAGTAGGGGTGGGGGAAAAAAATCGATACACAGATGCCAAGTATCGATCTATTATTGTACAGTACATGTGTTGGTCAGTTTGTCTGCTTGATAATCCCATTTTTCAGTAATAAAATTGAAGTGAGCTGAACAAACAGATAAATGTATGTTTTTAGATAAAAAAGATGTTGACAAAGTTTACTTTTGGGGACATAATTTGAAATTGGGAGAAAGTTGAACTCAGAAAAAAGGTAATAAATTGCAATATATCGCAGATTATTGCAATATGTTTAAAATCGCAATAATATCGTTTCGTGAAAGAAGTATCGTGATGATATCGTATTGTGAGGCCTCTGGTGATTCCCACCCCTATATATTAGCAGAACATTTATAATCATAATGATATACAAATGTACTATATTATAATTTATTATATATGCATCTATCTATTTGTTTATCTGATTGGGAGACAAATGGCAGATGAGTATTTAAAATGCAGACTCTGAGAGCTTTAATTTTTTAAGCAACAAGCTGGAAAAAGTTCAAATTGAACCTAGATGGTGATATGTTATCATTCCTGTCTTCAGCTGGACATCTATGTCTTTCCATCTGCCTTCCATCTGTATCTGCTAAGTGTCTTGTAAATACCTGAGAGCTAGCAGACCAGAATGATAAATTGCATTAACGTACTTCTCTGAACTATAATACAACTAAACTCACCAAATGCATCCGCCCAGCGCGTTTATTAGCAAACCCCACATTTTTCCACAACAGAGCCAGTATCAGAATAATTTGATTAGTCTCAATTAAAGATAACTGTGACAACAAATTCACTGTGCCCCAGACATGTCCTGTACCCAGAGACAGTTTTGAGAGTATTGAAAATGCTCTTTTATGTCTCCTAGCTGAGTTTCTCCCATTTCCAGCTACAATTATTCATGTATGAATACATGTCACATGTCTTCCATGCTGTAATAAGGAACTATTGCCTATTTTATTTTTTTTTTTTTGCAATGATTGGTAATGTAATCTAATTTTCATTTAATTTAAAAAAATAAAAAAAGCACTTTTAGTGGACGCACATTGACGGGTTTTTTTTGTGGCGCAAAATCCGGTAAAAAAATAGGTTTCCCTCAAAACGTCAATGAGAATGCAGTTTAGTTGTACTGGAACATAATTTTTAGGAGACAGGGCTCGCTGTGGTCCTTTAAAAGTTTCTCAATTACGTGCAGATATGTTGTGGAATGAATGTAGATGGTTTTATATAACATGTAATAAACTGATGGATCTCAAAGTTCATCTATACCATACACAATAATGATGTCTCTAATGTTGGTGGCAGAAAGGAAGGGCCATCCAATAACGTCAGGTATTTCAAAAAAAAATACGGAGTGTCTATTTGCACCCCCGGTACGAATAGCCTCGGCCACACAGCTGAGCTATTCACACCCTGTGACATAACAAAAAAACGTTGCTCGCGTGCACCGAAATCATGGCGGACGTTCATCTTCCATGACCGCAGAAACTGGCATATTAGGGAAGTTTTGTCTCTAAAGTTTATAACAATTGAATTTCTACCGGAAAATGGATACTACAGTTGCGCTTTCTGTCTTCAGCGAAAGCATACAACTGTTAGTTTGTTAGTTAGTACCTATTTTTTTGTATACAGTATGGTTACCTAGCAACCGAGGCTTGAAGAAAATAGTGGTAAATAGTTCAACTTCCTGAAAGAACTGCTAGGTGAGTGGTTAGTACGCTTACCTTTAGTATGGGAGTTTGGAGTTTGATTCCCCTGTGTGGTGATCTTATCTTTTTAAATTTGGATTGGATAATTTGCATGCAATTGCGCAAGTTAGGACCCGCGAACGCAGGGTGGTAGGGGAAGACTCATGAATATACCTGCTGTGGTTGGGTTGGTTAGGTTTAGGCAAGAGGAGTGGGATTGGTTATGGTTAGGGTAAGAATGTCAGGGCGATAATATTCCAAAAAGGTGTAATACATGAGTAGTATGGATAACTGTGTGTAAATATATGCCAAGGTACTGTAAATGCACAGGGGTGCAAATAGCATACATTGATATTTGTACCAGATAGGGTATTAATAGAACACATTGCTGTGTGCACTGGCGGGGTACTAATAGCATTCATTTCTAATTGCACCAGGGTACGAATAGCACTACTAATTGCACCAGGGTACAAATAGCATACACTGCTAATTGCACCAGGGGTGCAAATAGCATACACTGCTAATTGTACCAGGGGTGCAAATAGCCTCACCCTTTCAAATATCTGGCCCTTTCTTGGGAAGGCAGTAAGACATTTTCTTGTCTAGTTTCTTGTCTAGTTTCTTGTCTGTTTATCATCTGTTCACATTTTGACATGTCACTGTAGGAAAACCACAGGTTTGAATATAAAAGAAAACTACACTGTAAACCCAGATTTAGTTGTAATTAAAAAAAAATGTTGTGGTCACTACTTATTCTTTCATGTTTTGTTGAAAAACATATTCATTACTAAATGACATTAGTTGTTTGTAATAATCAGCTTAAGTATGCAGTGCACATAGCTTATTAAGCAGAGATAACTAAGGATGTTAAGTTTCTGTATGGGAGGGGCGGGGTCGTTTGAACTGCTCTGCCTGAAGCGGTGCAAAGGCTCATGGGAAGAAAAAAAAAAGTTCTGAAAGGTTTCTGTCGTAGTTTAAGTGTGTTTTAATAATGTTCTGTGAATCTTGGGTGTGCATTTACAGTATGTTAACTGTAATTTAGTTTTGTATGGGTGATTTAGGGTTCATGTGTATCTACATTTATTGTTGCACCATGACAGAGACCCGGGTGGGGACTGATGGGGTCTGGGCAGTGACAGAGGATTCAATGTTTTCATCACAGATTGGAAATTATTAGCTCTGTCTCCTGGGCTAAACTTCCCAAGCAGAACAGTACATTGGAAAATTTCAATGTTTTATGTTGATGAATTTCTTTACTGTTATTTTTTTTTGGAATAAATGTATTGAATACATTATTCTTAAAACTAGATTGTCATAAAGAAAAAACAATATTTGCATAAGGACATTGCTTCTGTAGTAATGATTAGTAGCCTAATGTTTTGTATTTGTAATGTTTCTTTGCATGTTTCAAGCTATAGTGTGTAGCTTCTTCTGCTCCCGTGAGGGATTCTACGTACTGACAACGAAACTGTCGGCGCGTCCACATGATACAAGTAGTTTAGTAGCCTATAGAGTTTTCGATGAAAATGGTAATAGTGATTTTCATTTCAATAAGCTGCATTTGTGTTACGTTAATGTTACTTCGCTGGGGACGCTCGTGTTGATTTGACTTTCATTAAGAGACCTACGTCCACAGAACCTCTCGTGTGAATTTTTGGGATTTTGTTCTGTTAGCTTGGGCCATTTTTGGTAGGCCTCTTGGGCTCGCCTGTGTTAACGTGCGCTTGTTGCCCCGTGTGAGCTGCCGCTGATGCGCTCATCTGTTGACATTTCCGAATGCCTTCCAACAGTTGCTTAATGAAAGCGGGCTTTCCACACAAACAAACGTACATGTGTCAGTATGAGAAAAAACAGTGTATGGCTGAATTCAATTTAGCTGCTTCAGTTTGTGTGTCCTGGTATTGTGCATGCTCGATCACTGTCACAGTCATGACTTAATGGGACACTTGAAAAGAAAAGAGCCATCTTAAATGTTATTAGTACAACCTGTGCTATTCCTACTGTGACAAGTCGAAATGTCTGCTGGGAAAAAGAAAGACTAAAAGAAGACTTTCCTCAAAATTCAAATATCAAAAGCCATTTGGAGTCTTGAAAAAGTGTGATTGAAAATAATTTAATATAAAAGCTGTTTTTAGGAAATTTGCTGTTCAAGTAGACTGGTTAAAAATACAAAATACTGGAGGTATTTTCGGCTGATGAGCTTTACAGTGGCTCCGTGATTAGCACTGTCACCTGCCAGTTCATTGCTTGATGATGTCATTCTGGGTGCTCCTGTATCTTCCCACAGATATCTAAAAATGCACCAATGCTTCTGAATGAGAGCGAGACATCCCGGTATTGACTGGTGGGTAAGGGTGTGTGGACCTGTATAGATCAAATCTATTAGACATATCACTAAATTGAAAAGGGACAGCTTAACCATGCAATATCTTAGCATTAGCCTCTGAAAAACACTGGAGTTTACTGCTCGAGCTGTAACAATTCCAAAATTTTACTGTAGAATTAATTGTCTCAGAAATATTTGCGATTAACAATATAATTATCCCTTTCAGTCAAGAATTTTTTTAATTTATTACTTTTTCAAACAAATAAAGTTTGAATGAATCCCAGATACATCTTTTGGTTATATCATTATTATGTGACCCAGATAATGTAATAACACAGGTAGTCAGCCTGTGAAGTGAACCACACCTCTTTATTATCATAAAAACATTGCATTTTTTTCTTATATGAACATAAAATTGACAATTACCATCAAGAGGCATACCCATTACGACTTTAGCTAATGTTAGCAAGTAATTGAATATGTATGAGCCCTGTAATTTCCCTTTTTATGGATGAAATAAACTTGACTTGACTTAATTGCGATTAAACAAAGAAACTGCGATTATGTAAAAACAGAAAAAAAAAGAAAAGCGATTAGACAATTATGTAATAATTGTTACAGGCCTATTTACTGCATATTATAACTAGGGCTGTAATGCACAAAGCAGAGAACTTTTAATGTAGAACAAACACAGTTAGTCATGCTAAGTCACATTGGCACTTGAGTGTGTGAAAGCTTGTAAAGTATAATGGAAGGAGGTATATTCTGGGATCTGAGGAGATATTTACGCACATGCAGTTAATAATGTATACTGCAGTGACAACAGTTTAACAGAATAGGCAGGGCTGTAAAGGCACATAGGAGGAATGTGTATTTTAGGAATCATAAGTTCGTGAAAAATGTAAGAGGCCATTAAAAATGATCATACAGTAGGAGCCTAATTAACATTCTACTTGTGATTTCTGATTCAGCGAGATAAACTAAGAAAGATTTCATGCAGAGAGGGAGAAAGTAGGACCGACCTTGCAGGGTGAAGGACAGTTGAGCTATTGCACAGCACATGTTAAGTGTTTTATAGGGTGGGAGCAGGGTGTAAACTCAGGCCAATGTGACAGTGGGGAGTGAAAGCTGAGGACAGAGGAGAGAGCTGAGGAAGCTGCCCTCCCCTATGATACAATGAGAGGTAGGAAGGCACTGTGTAAAACTGTCCTGACACACTCGGAAACACGCAGACCTACACAGACGCCAAATGTCATTTGAACAGAATTAGACATCCCCAGTAGCATCTTGGCCAGTATGAAGCTTTTTTCCTTGAAAAGGGAGTTACTGTCCTGATACTTGACCTTTTCTACTCTACTGAACCATTTTTGACATTTCAATCTACTATTCACCAGTTGTTTATTTCACTTTTTTGTTTTGTTTCCTGCTTTTTCTGTGAGAAGGTTTGAGACAAATCTTTAATGAGGAGTGATCAGAGGTCAGTAAAACAAACTCCCGACAAATCAGAGAGGTAACTGTGACTTTCTTCCACAACTCAATATCTAAACAGTAAAATTAAATGTAGATGTGTCTGGGACCATTTACAAAAAAAACTTTAATCTCAAGTAATAAGAGGAGATGCTTTAAACCATTTTAGCTAGCTGCAGTAGTTTTGATCTGCAGTCCCTGGCCAGATAGACACAGCCACTACAAAGTAGAGTAGATACAGATATAATGCAGTGAATTCCATATTTAACTTTCAAAAAAGCTTATTTTGTCCTTCACTTAAATGAAAAGACAGAATTCCTCTTGAATACTAACGTTGAGCAATGCTTTTGAACAGTGGAGGAGCAGTTTTGTAAGTTATGGGTGGTAACGGCGCAGTGGATATGACACATGCCTTTGGTGTGGGAGATCTGGGTGCAATTCCCACTGTGATTCATCAACCAATGTGTCTCTGAGCAAGACACTTAACCCATAGTTGCTCCAGAGGCGTGCAGCCTCTGACATATAATTCTAAGTTGCTTTGGATAAAAGTGTCAGCTAAATTACATGTAATATTGAACATCTGATTAAAAAAATGAAACTGTCAAACCTCAACAAGTTATGTCAAGTATATAATAACAGTGTCCTTACATCTTAACATTCTTTCAGAGCCTAATTGGTTTTAAGGCTATCTTGCATGTCTGAGACCAAGGTCATATACAGAAATAGAAATTAGAAAAACCCTCTAATAAACCTGACGCTGTATTTCAGTGTATGGCTTATCTTTTTCATATGCTCCTTGAGCTATAGCTTTTGGCCATCATTCATAATGATATATTCATTTATGATATTCTACTCAAGATATTTGCTGAGATCTGGTACCATAAGTTCAGACAGAGCACTGAAGTCATGCTTGTATTAGTTGATTGACATCAACTGTTTTATTCATGCTTCATGAAGCACACAGAATTGCACAGTATCAGCTGACAGGTAACATCCAATTATATTTATGCAGGTGTACTGCATGACCCATTATAACCTGATACTTCCCCCTTAACTCTGCTGATACCGGCTCCCTCCAACACCCCAACCGCCTCAATATGTGCCATATTTTTGGTATTGTTGATGTAACTAAGATTTAATGTTTGTGTGTATGTTTATCAGCAGGGGGATTAGTTCTCCCAGCAGATTCCTCGTGCTCGCTGTTCGCATTCTTTGAGCACTCTCTCAGAGCAGAGCATTTTCCACCAAATTTAACTGTAAAACCATCTGCTATAAAAGGTCAGTGGCTTAAAGAAAGTAGCTCCAACTGAACTATACTTGCCATAGTTGTGTGCATAGTTTTCTTAAAATGATTTTCACTAGCATGATAGGGATTTTTTTTTTACTCTTGGATCATGGATTCTGCCTTTAACCTCACTGATACATTATAGTATTCTTTGTACATTCACATGAATATTTGGACAGACCTTTTGTTTATGCTTCTTAATAAGCTACTTGTCACTTGAGCGTATATGACTGTGTCATCTGCATACATCATGATTTCCACATAAATGGAAGATACCCAATGAAAAACAGAGGCCCAAAAATAGAGCCTTGTGGCACTCTTAATTAATTATTTATCTAAACACAAAGGGTGCAGTGTGTCAGGTATGATTTTATCCACTTCAAAGTAATAATAGACTATTTATATTCAAAACAGTTAGTGCAAAGTACTGGGTAAGTAACTATTAAAGGCCTCACGTAGGTCAAGAAACACTGCTCCTTTACCCAAATTAACCTTGTAGCTTGGTTTTTCCAACTCTAATATGACATAGTTGTCTCTGGCCCAAGGCTGTATGAAAGGGTTTCATTAACATTTGGTACATCTCATGAGAACAGAGACAATGCTGCTCATGAGACTAGAACTCTTTCAAAGGTCAGGCCTATTGGAGACTTGCTAAATGGGGTTCCCCTTCTAAGGTTGCTGATAGTGAGGGCCCTCGGGGAGGCATCATGATATTATACCCAGGTAATTCAGGATAGGGGTTTGTTTTTTAAATACAAAACAGATGCACAATTTTAAATTGACAGTCAAGTGGGGGCTATTATTTATGTAATTATACCAAATGATTCACTCATTCCAAAGAGCAATTGTAAAAACCTGTGGCGCCAGATGTCTTTTACAGTTAGTGCAAAGATAATATTTGTACATGCACAAAAGATCCCTGTTTATGCCAAAGGCATACAGCTTTTGTTCTTCACACTAACTGTCTCTGTGTATCCTTCTCATCCCCCTCCCTTTTTTCCATCCAATCTCTTTCTCTGTTGTCTCTCACCCAGTATCTAATCAGCTGTTGGAAGGTGAACAAAACGTTTGATGATTGTAAAGGTCTTCAGTCAGAAATGAACAAATCTCCTGCATTTTTTGATAACAATTGATCTTAGTTAGTTAACTTCATTTTACACTGGATCAAAGATGATGAATAAAGGCAATATCTCTAAGATTATTGTGTTATAGGCTGTTAGGGAACCTGGGAACCTGTTACATTCACATTTAGGTGTTGCTGTTATGTAACTGCATTTCAACTAAAAAATAGAATGGAACTGCTGATTGATAAATTTGAAATGGGGAGCTCATTATGTTGTTGTTTGTTTTGTGCAAATGTTCTGCAATCTGTTTGCAATTGTATCTGGGCTTGTCTCTCTCTCTCTCTCTTTGTGCATGTGTATGTGTGTGTGTTTATCCTACTTACTCGACTGTGTCCTCCCAGCTACACCAGTGTCTCTGGTCCAGCTTTTGCATGTCCAGTCTGAATGTGTCCAGGCAGACCTCCTCAATGGCTAATTCATAGTCCGGCTCACACCCTAGTGCCGACACACACTGAGACACTGCTGAGAGAAGGGAGGAGGAAAAATAGATGTAAATAAGTGAATAGAAAAGAAAACTCAGAGCAGGTTAAGGTGTAAACCATGGATGTCGGTAACTTACTACTCACAAAAATGTTTTGTTCCATTGTCACTCTGTCTAAGTGTGTCTGTGTGTGTGTGTGTGTGTGTGTGTGTGTGTGTGTGGGGGGGGGGGATGTAGTACACAGTCAGTGCATGCAGCCTCCTATGGCCTGGTTAAAGGTTATAGCGGGGTGAAAGCACAGGAAAGCACTTAGGACTGAAAGCAGCTACGACCTTAAATGTTGTCGTCTCTTTTTGGGTCACTGCAAACTAAGATGTTTCCCCATCCGTGGGACATGACACTGAAACACCATCTGCTAACACCGCGTTAGATATATCATTGCCTTACAAGACCCTAACACGACACACACACACACACACACGCACACGACACACACACGGTAGAGATGAAGTGGTGAACAGGAACTTTTGTGTACAGTTAATTCTTGTTGGATATTTTCTACTTTTGATAATAAGCAGGGGAGTGATCTAGATGTTGTAAAGGACACTGCAATATTATCTCTGGGACTGTGTGTGCTGGTTAAGACACAAGGTCAAAAGTTCTAAATGCGGCATAGAAAAGATAAGATAAATTGAGACTTTGATGTCTCACGGAGGTAAAACCATGATAATACTGTGAACTGATAACAATGTTCAAACATGCTTTATTTAAATGATTTCTCAACAGTATCATACTAATATCTGATGGAAATAAATGAAATAAATACATGTATACAAAACTTGTTATTTCAGATAATGCCTTATATTGCCCTTGAAGGCAAGGTTTGACATTTTGGGAAACACGTTTATGTTTCTTCCTGAGTTAGATAAGAAGGTCCACTTTCATGTATTTGAACAAAATATAAAGCTAGAACCTGTAACCAATAAGATTAGCTTACTGTAACATAAAGACACAGAGCAGGTGGAAGAAGTTAGCTGGGCTCGAGCCAAAGTTGAAAGTATCCACCTACCAGCACCTTTAGAGCTCACTGATGCTATTTACACAATTTTAAGAAATCATAACCCTGAATGGCCGGCCGCCTTTGTTTGCCGGCAAGAAGGAATTAAAAGTGTCCTTTTAATTACACATGCTTTGAAAATAAAGTATCTGAAGTTATGTGTAATAACAGTAATTCACCCTCATATACTGTACAACCATATGTGTAAACCAAAAATTTCAATAACTAAATCTGCTAGTTTCTAATTACAGCTTGCTCGAAAACATTTGGACGATTTGTGAAAACAAAGAATAAGATCATATCATCACGAAGCGATTTTGCTGTAGTAAAAAGTAAAGTAAAAAATCAATATTGAAATATTTTGACAGAGATGTCACATGTATATACTTCCTCACATCTACACCTCCCTCACTATCCTTCTTTAATGACTTCTTCCCAATTCTTCTCTTCCTGTTTCCATGCAGCCTCCTGTTATTTTCAATGCCTCTCTTTACTTTCTTTCCTTGTTTTTCTCCCTTATTCCCAGAATGCTCCTCTCTTCCTCTAGTTGTCTTTATAACCTGCTGTTTCTCATGTGTTTTGTCTCAGTGAATCTGCATCCATCTATTTACATCTTTTACATCCTTTGGCAGCTTCCTTCTTAATATTCCTTCTTCTCTACCCCCCCCCCCCTCCCCTCTCTCTCTGGCCCCCTGAGTTTTGTGGAGACACGGACAGAATAGTTTGTCTCTTTGAGTATTTCTCCCTTATTCACAACTATTAAAGTCAACAGTATCATGTGTGAAAATGTAGTAATGCATGTATGTTATGCTGCAGAGCAGAAGGGTGATAGAAACAGAGACATAACAGAGGATACAGCCGACGTCATTTTAAAGATGGAAAAACAAACTGTAGCTTATAAAATGGAGGTTAAACATATAAACTATTAACTTGTTTACATTCCTACAAAGAATCCGAGTCATGCTGTGAAGAGAGCGGATGAAAAGGTCTACCCGTCTACACAACTCCAATCAAACGCCGCGATCAAAGATCAAGTGTGTATGTTTGTGAAAGACACGGACATAAAGGAAGAGCAAGGGAGAGAGAGAGAGAGAAAGAGTTGGATTTTTTTTCTGCAGATCACATTTATGTTATGCCAACGATCTCTAACAAAGATTTGTCCAACCAAAATGACAAAATGGGTTGTTTGTGACCGACTTCAACAGTCTATGTCAGAGTTTTCTGATCATCAGGATGACATTTTCTAAAACCATTTTGTTATAGTGGTTATCTTTCTTTCTTTTTAAATTGAGGATTAACTGCAAACTCATGCATTCAAGTTGGACTCCTTTACTTTCCACTTTGCTACAGCAAGGGCACACTACTGCCTGTGTTGGCGATGAATTGGTATTTGACGCAAATTGTGTTGCAAATATGTCATATACTGTATAAAGGTAATTGCTACAGATAATGGGCTGCATACTTATAAATGAATTGAAGTTTGCTATTGTTTTTCTGGAGGGGCCAGTGTTCTTTCTAAATATCCTCATCTCAACCTGCATGAACAGATACAGTGTCTATCTTCTTTATTCAAACGAACTGAGCCAGAAAATGTGTTTAGAAAATGTAGTGCTAACTGTGTTTTTGATGTCTTTGATTTCCCTGTCTGTTTTAACATTCAGAGACTGTTGCTCTGATTTTAAAGCAGTAAGATAGTGTCATCAAACTCATGTGTACATAAATGTCTTTCTGTAGCAGCCTACTACACAAAAGAGAGAAATACTTTCTGCAAAATGTGTCACTATCTGCAATTAAATCTACAAAAGAATTAAACATGTAAAGGTCAAATTAAACATAATGCACATACACCACGCATGCATACACTAGCCTGCATGTCATCTGTTATCCGAGTACCCTATGTACTAATTTAATGAGGCATCTCATCTTTAATAAACCATAGTTTTCATTTTGAATGCTAAATTGTTTAACTTACCACATACTTGTTGCTGCTTAACCACATACATGTTTAACTCTTAAAGCAGTTTTAAAATGTACTATAGTGTAAATGTGCAGAAGAGCAATCAATGCAAACATTCAATAAAACAAAATGATATTACAAAGATTTAATGAAACAAAATCATACAATAAATAGTCAAAAATAACCCAAATCCCTGGTAGCTGCAGGGCCCTTAGGCCGGCTCTGATTATTCACATAATAAATCCATTCCACGTGAGTGGGCTGATTAAACATTGCTAATGATGGCTCGGTTGCATTCAGGTTGATTTTTCAGAAAGCCTGAAGGACACAAAAAAAACATAATGTTGACAAGAGTTTGTGTGTATCAATTCTGCACCAAAACAAAAATATAGTGGAAGAAGTTTTCTGTGATACTTTACACTTTAATCCTGAGACTTGAACATATTTGACTTGATGGGAATTTGCCTGACCACAACAACAATTAAAAACAATTCAGAGTAGAATTAAATCAGAAAATACTGCAAAAATCGGTGTCACATATTGCTGAGAAGTTGAATTCCTAATAAACATTTCAGACAAGCCAAAGCACTTGTTAACATTTCCATTAACATTTCAGGGACATTTGACATATTGCACATGTTTATAGATCAAAAATCTGCAGGATAAACACAAAGGACGCCTTGCCTTTTTAGCTGAACGTTTTCTTACTAAATGTGGAGCAGTGTTGCCACATCAGTTGAACTTTATTTTGCCAGTTATCTTATCACACGGCATTGCTGCCAGTAAACGATAAACAAAGGCATCAGCATCAGAGTCAAAAGCTTTCCATTAGGTTGTCTTCAAGTAAAAACAAAGTGGTTCTGTGAGTGTAGCAACAGAGGATGTCTGTGAATCCTGGTTGTGCGATAACTGCAGATTTATCTATCAGAAGCCGAATGGAAAAACCCATTTGTACTACAAATATAAACACCTGTCTACCTATTGTTTCCTCCTGTAACTTGTCAAAAGGTTAAGATGAAAAACTCCAAACAGTCTGTAACTAAATGTTGTTTGTCCTCAACATGAGTCACATTTTTTTTAATTAACTAAACACATGTCTCTCCATGTAGAATAACTAATATTGTACTTATTCATGGACTAATTCATGGAGCCATTCCTTACACTTCCTTTCTGAAAATGTAATTTACTTCATTAGAAGTGGACTTATCAAAACACCCCTTTCGGATTATAATGTTGTTGTTGTATTCTGTATACTTCACCTGCTAACAATCAAAAGCTTATATTCAATAGGGAAATCTCTTGCTCCAAACCTTTTTGTAGGAGTCTTCAAGTGAAGCCCACTGAGCCACTGTATGTGACGCTGGGATACATAAACCTGGCTTGATTTAGTAACCCGACTTGACCCATTCATAAAGTCTGCTTCTGTAAATACAAACATGCTTGTAGTCAACTTGTCTGGTTAAATACAGTACTCTACAAGAACAGGAGAATGTACTTGAAGTCGATGGCATACTTGTTCTTCTAAGTAGACATTGCATGACCTTTGACCTGACACATGCTGCCTCCTCTATCCTCTTTGTGGGGTGTCTGTGTACAACACCATCCAGCAGATAGCTTCAGGGTGCTCTGTGTACTTTATGTGTGTGTGCGATTCTGTGTGTATGTCAGATGGAATTGGACTGTCTATTTATAGTACGTTTTTCTTTCTCATCATCATCATCATCATCATCATCATCATCATCATCATCCAATATGCACAAGAAACTAAACAAAGAGCCTTACAGCAATCCAAATAGAGCTGCACACTCACACTTAATTCCTTTACCACATTGCCCTCTTGAACGCCTCAAAGACCATATTTGCATATTCAACATTGAGGCACACACACAAACACACACACACACACACACACACACACACACACACACACACACACACACACACACACACACACACACACACACACACATACGCCCCCATCTGAAAGTCTAGTTTGACAGCTGTTGATCTGCTGCTGTTCCACCACACTGTGAGCTATTACTTGTATTCATATCTGGAGCTTTTCCAAGCAACAGCGCCTGCGGTTATGCATGACTTAAAACATGTTGAAATGCTTTGAAATAAACAGAAACAAGCACAAGATGTTAAAACTCAAGTTGTCACACAGTGTATTAGTCTGAAATGAAAGCAAATACTGTAGGCTATAACACAGGTGAAAGATTCAGGTACTACATGTGTTTAAAAGGGAATACAAATAAAGCTGAAGACACTCCATCGGATGAAATTAAGGTCTAAATATAGATGAGACGGGGGGATGGATGACACTTCTCAGCGAGTGTCGACTCTGTGGAACTGGACTCCAACTTGTTTTGCATTCTTGAACACTGACTCTCAAGCACTAAATGCAAATGGCGTCGTGATAGTTGTGCAAGTTTTTTAAACATTTTTATTTTAACATTAAACAGGTTTTCTTATGACAGCTGAGAAATATTTCAGTGGGATAGGATAACTTTCTATGGAGCTCAATCTGTTTCAGGAACTTTGCCACTTTAAGTGTGAACTTGAAACATAGCACAAGATGGAAGACCAATATCATCAAAATTGTTGAAATTTGTTTGTTAACTAAGGACGCTTTTACATCTATAGTTGGTTGATGAAGTTGTAACATTGTTGCACTTTGGTTTGCGTTCACTCTGTACTTTGTTGAGCGCACCAAACAATATAAACAAATGTCAAAGGGAACCGAACTCTAGTGCACTTGGAAGCGAACTGAGACCCCCGTTTTCAAGCGAACAAGAGTTTGGTTGTTTGGTTCGCACCAGAGCTCGAATGAGCTTTTACACCACCCCAAACAAACAGGAATATCCCACAAAATGCTCCAGGGTTCCGTTAATTCGGACCAAACTGCTCAGGTGTGAAAGCAACCTATGGTTCTGGGCAAAATATGGAAAATACAGACACAGCTGGGAACTACTTACAAATTGTTTTTATTGCAATCTCCGAACAAATCACAAAATAGGACAGGGAGTATGATCTGATTTTAGTTGCCGCATGTATTTGCGATGGAAACAGTTTAATTACAAACCAGAGTATAAAAATATTTCTGTTAAAGTTGAGCTAAAGTTCTACTCTGCTTCTACTCTATAGGTGTTCACTTTAAGTAGTCCAACCACATCTTGCCACGATCTCTCTCAGCCAGTAATATCGTTGCTGTCAAACTTTAAAATTTGTTCTACTCTCTGCTGCTGTCAGTTGCCACCCTCCTCCACCCCTTCACCTCCAGTCTTCAATATATCAGTGCCCAGTCCTGCTCCACATTCCACCATCCAGGCCTTCAGCAACTCCCTTCACCGCCACCACCAGTGGGGAATATCTTGAACTAATCATGGTATCCTTACCCTCTAAATATAACACGCCACAATAGGATCTAATCGCCAAAGACTGAAATTGTATTTATCATGCACTTGAATATAAATTGATTGATCACTCTAAATGAAGTCCCTCCTGATTGAGCTGCCTTGTGCTGTTCAGTTAACTCAGAAGTTGTTTTTCTCATGAATTCCTAACATGTTCCTCTGCAGCAGCAGCAGCAGATAGGCAGTAAGCAAGCTCCCTAGAGAAAAATGCAAATTTGAATGTGCTGCTGGATGATGCCTTGATTGGGGGCGTTTTGAAACGTTTCAGTCGAGGCCTCTGCAGCAGACAGGTCCTCTGTGACAGGAAGCAAGCACATTGAGACTAAAGCGTTACAAAGGAGGGACATTTTATTCCCCCCTTGCCCCGTCTTTAATTATTTCCCATCTCCACCCTGTGAATTTTGTCTTTGACAACCCTTTCACTCCACATCTCATTCCGATCTTGAGTAATGATTTCCCCTGCTGACTATTACATAGCTTCTACCCAAAGAACATGAGCACCTCTAATAAAATAGGCCTTTTAAATATGTTAAGTAATTATTCTGAGGCTCACCCACCTGTGATACTTTAGCTCCAATTCGTAAAAAAATAAGCCAATATATGACAGCAGCATATATATATATATATATATATGTCAGATAATAGAGGCCTATGATGTCTAATTACTTCCAACTGCTTTCTATGCCCAAGGCTTGGATTTCCAGTTGCATCCTGATTCCCAACAACGCAATGTAACAATACTCCCATCCCACGTGTCTTATTACAATGCATTCTCTTCCCAATACCAATGTCGCTAGTCTTTGTTAGAGGCTGACCTCCCATGTCAGCAAGAGATTCACTAGTGGGGAGAGCCTAGATGAAAGTATCGGGGGTGGGGGGGGGGTTTACCTTTTCTCTTGTAACATGGTAGTAAGGAACATACCGTGAAGTCCATACAATATCCCGTTGTTAAGTCCCCAGCCGGAAATCAGCCAGATCTGATCAGTTTTGCCAGAGTTATAGTAGAAAACTATATCTTTCGGCAGCCTTGCTAGCTTGACTGACTTTATGCACCTTTCTTGAATATTCATGCAAACACATTTAGGAACCCCTTCATATAGTTTTATATGTTAGAGCTCTATTATTAAAGTGCTCATATTATGCTTTTTGACTTTTTCCCTTTCCTTTATTGTGTTATATATATTTCTGTGCACATAATTGGTTTACAAAGTAAAAAAGCCAAAAGTCCACCCCAAAGGGACTTACCATCTTCCAGAGAAAACACTGTTCACAAACTGCTCCAAACAGCTCTATTGTAGTCCAGCCTTTACTTCAGTGACCAACGTGCGTCACTTTGTAACACACGTTATAATGCTCGCCTAGCTGCTAGCATGGCTTGCCTTCATACTCTGCATCTGACTAGCTAGCAGTGCTTACTACTGTGCATGTGCGACTCCCAACACACAGGGTGAAAAGAGGAGCTGCAGCAATGTGCAGTACAACAAAAATATATATTTTTTTGAAAATGAAACCACATAAACCTATTCTGATACAACCTCTAAATACAATTATGAACCTGAAAATGAGCATAATATGAGCACTTTAACATTTTCTGCCTACAGTCAAACAGGTTGTTACAGTAACATGTCTGTCTCCGTCTGTGCATGTCTGTAAACAAAAGGCTTTTAAAAAAAAGCAATTCTTACTGAAATGCATCTATTATGACATTTTTTTAAATAAAAGGTTTTCCAACAACATAATAAAGTTGATGAAATAAGATTGTAATAACAGCTTACACAGCCAATACTGTTCAATTTCCAGCAAACATGCTAGTAAATTAGCTTGTTAGCAGTAGTGCTCTAGTACTCTACTGCCTCCATTAGACACATGACCCTCGCCTTGCAGGTTGTAGCAGTCCCTTGAGGGTTTCCCATTGTTTACATGCAACACAACTTTCCATTTCAAATTTCATGCTTTATGTAAAATATGTGTGCACACATTTTTCCCGTGCAATGAGGGATTTCTACTAGGGATGCATCGATACCACTTTTTTCAGACCAAGTACAAGTAATTACATTTGTAATAATACCATTACATTTCTAACACTTACTTTGAAAACATGCATTATTTGCACCTGAATGTATCACAACTTTACGAGGGGTACTTGAAAGCACCATGAAGTCCAATCGGTGCCTATGCACCCGTCCATGGTTCGTTTTTATAACTCATGGTGTAGGCAAAATGTTGCCACACGGTTTCCTTCAGGGAAGCATAAGGATTTAATAGTTCTGTTATTTCTCCATAATCTCCGACTCTGGCAATGGCCAATGTGTCTGGAAAAGTAAATCTGCAGACTACCGCGTGCGGTTTCGGAGTACTTTTATGAGTAAGAATACGAGTAGATATTGGACCCAATACCCGATACTGGTATCGGTATCTGTGGATCCCTATTTTTTACAATACATTTCAGGTGCGTTCACTTTTGGTTTTACTTCCAAATAAAGAAATCTGGCTAAACTGTTGCCTTGTTACTGTAACAACCTGTTTTATTGTCTAACAGCTTGTGTTTCCGGCTCTGACTTCATTGTGGAGATCTTGCCCACATCTCAGAAATCACTGTAAGTACTGAATTGTCATAACAGATAGGAGTGATGGCCACAGATATGAAACTAAGACTTAAGTTAAAGCAACATTATGTAACTTTTCCCACTTCGGTCCCCCTACAAGTTGTCTCATTGGAACTACAGCTGCAGCTAAAAGTTACATAGTGTTGCTTTAATAAAACTGAATTGAAATGTAACTAAACTAAAGCAGTAAATGCTCTACAGATCAACTAAACTGCCTCATAAATAATGAACTCTCTGCGTATGGTCTGTAGTTGCTGTACTGGCATCAGATTCACTGAGGACAGACAGTTGAGTCAGTCTCAGAGTAGTGGCAGACTGTTGAGTCATAAATGATTCAGCCTCTTGAAATTGTTCACATGTTGCAGCCTATGACACCTTCCAGTTTGAAAGTGACAAACATACAGAGAAGGGAAGGCAGATGCCTTCTGTCAGAGGCTTAGACTAATTAGGCAGCCAGATCTGATGCTCACAAATGAACCGGCATCGTACTTGTCTATATGATCACCCTTTACACCCGCCGCCGTTCCCTCTCACTGTCGTCATTTTCTCACCAATGATTCATAGAGAAGGATATCTTAATCTTTGGCCTTTGATCTCAATTATTTTTGACCACCGCTGACCTATCGCCTGAGCTAACATCAAAACACCCACTTCCTTGACTTTTCAACACTTTTTAGTTATGAATCATCTCAGTTCATTGAGTAGTAGAGGAGAAAGAGAAAAAGAGATCTGTTTCTTTCCCCACCAATCTGACAGCTCAATTTTAATTCTGTAAAGTTACACAGGTGTTATGCATATTTTAAAACCCACACAATTCAGCTCTTCCTGTACAAACTTCACACATTTAGAACAAATTTCTTTTTATTTTGCACTTCAGATTATTTAAGTTTTCCCAATTGGTATACCAGAAAATCAGGGCATGTTCCCACTTCATGCATTGTGCATAATGTAAATTCTACAACTCCGCGGATGGTTGACCACACACTAAGTAAAAAAAAACACTCCAGTGTTCTACATTCACTTGAAGTAACTGGTTTGCCCCTCTCCTTTATCTTGTACTGCAGCAACTTTCTCTTTGCAGATAAGACAGGAAGCAGTCAAACTCCATGAGCACAATAATCAATTGTCGTCCTCTCTGAAACAGTCTCTGCTTCAGATCAACCTTTCTTTTAAGTATACAAAATGTCATTTTGGTGTCAGGTGCACCACAATAAATCAGAGTGCTGTTGGTCCAAAAGCTAAAGCATCAGGAAATCCCGCCGGATGTCCCACATTTTCGACCAGATGTCCACCGCCTTCCATTTTTTTGTGTTGGCATTCTAAACTCCGGTTAATTTATGAGCACTAGAGCTGTAACAATTCAAAATGTATATAGATATAATTTTCTCTTTCAGTCAAATTTAAAAAGATTTACTAATGTATTACTTTTTTTTTAACAAACTAAAGTTTTGAATGACTCCAAGGATACATCTTTTGGTTAAAACCATGCCTCTTTATTATCATAAAACATATTTTCTAACTGTATCCCCCCCTTGTCATTTTTGTTGCTATAATTGTGTATAGCGTCAAGTGTTAACAACTAATGAAAGCCAACAAACGAAATAATAAAAATATATAGTCCGACCAATAATCTATATAATTACAATTCGGCATATCTAAACACAATCAACATTTACCAGTCATACGCCTTAGGATCTTAGCAAATGTTAGCAATTAATTGCAGTTAAACAAAGAAACCGCAATTAGACAATTAGAAAATGATATAACAGGCCTAATGAGGACTATGGTTAACTGCTCCTCAGATCTCTGCAGGGTAAATCCAGACAGCTAGCTAGACTGTCTGTCCAATCTGAGTTTTCTGTTGCACGACTAAAACAACTTTTGAACGTACACATGTTCCGCCAAAACAAGTTCCTTACCGAGGCTATTTTGCAGAGGCACCGTTGCTCAGTCCGGCGCTTAGCGCCTCACGAGACGATTGTGATTGGTTTAAGAAATGCCAATAAACCAGAGCATGTTTTTCTCCCATCCCAAAATTCTGTGTGGACGAGCCAGACCCTCCTCCGCAGCGCTGTGGAGGAAGGTCCGCCAATGCGAGACTAAGATAACATTATTAAGCTTGGATTTTGCAGCCCTGCCAGGGTTAGCAGCTAATTGCTTTACTACTGTTGCTGCTGTACCCTGACCCTGTTTGAGCGCTCCTATCTCCTGTCTGTTCTCTAAGAACACCTTTTCTCTCTTCTAATATCTTTTGTGTCTTTTTGTTCTCACCCTGTTCTCTCATTGTCCTATTCTCTCCTCACGGGTAGAGTTGAACAAATCAGCAGAATGTAATGTTCCTTTAAATGTCTGTGGAAAATGGCTATCCTTCACTTGTGGCATGTTCCCTCAAAATGATTGTGCACTTAGGAAGCACAGATAGTTTTTTCCTCCTCCACGTTTTTGCTAAAAGTGTCCGAAAGTCTGGCTGTAGTGTAAGCTATCAAAAAAGAAGGCCTACTTTATGAACATGCACATAAAAAAAAAACTGACCACGTGTTCAATGAAAAAGCCAAGTGGTGAGAACGCAGTCGCAGACAGTAAAATCATTTTTGTGTTCTCGTTAAAAAAGTTTACTCCATTGCTCCAAATGAGAAGTGACACATATATTAAGTGATATTTAGTGCTCAGCATTATCTAAAGACAGAAAAAGGGATTTTCACGGTACAATAATCATTTTAAGTGATATGTGGTCAGTGTCTGACAGGTTTGTGTAGGCGATTGGTTAAATATGAACTGCTTTAACTACTTTTCAACAATGTCGCCTATTGCTAAAATGTTCCACAAATTTTACTTTCCGGCCAGAAAATGAATAATCATATTTTCATACATGTTGAACTGTTGCTCCTCTATACGATCAAGGCCACAAAATATGATAATGAAGGACTTTTTTTGTTTTAGTTGCATTTTGATGGTACAAATTCCTTCAAAATAGTATTTACAGATAATGGATGAAGAAGACAAACAGGTTTTTGGAGCCATTGGGGGTCTGGAGTTCTTTGCCTACCAGCCAATTCATATCCAAGTCTTTTGACTTTGGATAATGGTGACATTATCATGATGAGGCTCATAGGGCTCACAACTCCAGTTGCAACTGCATTAACTGCACAATAATGATGTATAGAGAGCAATTATTGGCTGTTTATCACAGTGGGACAAAAAAGAGCTGGACGAAAGTGAGTCATTCTTCCTCTTCCTCCGTCTAGCGAGCTGTGCATGTCTGATGAATTAGTGGAGAGGAATGCCAGCAGCGGTGCATCAGCTGCCGTCATTACATCGCATCACAGTTTTACCTCTAGCGCTATCGCTCACACTCACATACACACAAATGCTTTCCTCCACCTCTGCGGTCTGTAGTCCTAATCAGACAGCTGGAGACCCAGGGGGGTGAATATCACTTTGAACTAACAGAATCCCTAAAAATCTACATAATTAAATAGACAGACAGAGAGAGCGATAGAGGAAAAGATTTCCCTCAAAGAAACTTCAAAATGAGCCATTTATCCCCTTAATCTTTCCATTCTTGTCTTAATTTAATGCAACCTGCCACATCTCTCACACACACACACACACACACACACACACACACACACACACAATCTTCTATCCATGACACAGCGAAATGAGATGGCCACGAAGCTTCCCTCTCTCCCCCCAGGTGCTCTTGTTATTATTATAGCCCAGAGCATGCTTCGCTGCAATGTGTCATTGGCCCTTAAAAGGCAGCAGCATAAATAAGCCACTGAATTTAAATACAGCCTGTAGCTACCTAGTTGGGCTCAGGATCAGTGGAGACACACAAGCACACACAGCCAGGCTACAAAAAGTGGGTTCATCACTTTGTGCCCTGACAGTATTTTTAATGGCTAAAGGTGAAAAAATATGCGATATGTGATAACGTTGTTGAATATCTCAATAACGATATTACATGCGGCGATAAACCGATATTGAGGTGTACTCTGTTCTGCGTTTCTGCTGCTTTCAGCATTCTGCTAATTTAAAACAAATAAAAGGAAATCAATACCAACATTCTTTTATTGACCAAATTGAACATTGAATTAAATATAAAAGGCACCACTACAAAAAACAATGACAGTTACATTATAAAGTGCAGTTTGCTTTCAACTAACACAAAAAATATCCAACAGTCTTTCGCGATGTGTTTATTGCTGACGCCCATAAATGCCCTGCACAATGCAAAATGAGAAGAAAGGAGAAACTACAGCCAGAGGGCAGGCTTTCTGCTGATACAGACACTGCCACATACTTCTAGAGGGTTTTAAGTGACGATTGAGAGGAATTTACTTTATTAGCCTATACATTGTTTTTTTTTTTAGGAAAACCCTGCATATCTTTGATATGAAGCCACATCATAAATCACAAAACAGCTTCAGGCCCTCAATGAAGGAAAACGCAACGTTAAGCTTATCACAAAACCTCACTACCAGCCATTTAGACATAATTACAGTCATTAAAATGATGACTTGTATTCTGAATCCCAACCATGTAACTCACAGCAGGGACAGTGAAAAAGTTTGGAGAGAAGGATGAAAATGAGAAAAAGACTTTTCTTACACCATTACATCTTTTTCTGTATGAGAGGAGATGACATTTATCTCATCCATAATACAAGTATGACAATAGGAAGAGCAGCTTGAGGTGTGGGTGATAGAGCAAAATTAATTCTTGGGTATCTTTTTAGCAATAATGTGATCCTTTTTTTTTTGACTATTTTGTGCTAAGACCAGACGGAAACCTGGTCTGAATATCTCGGAGGAATCAAAAATAAAAAAAGGGTACAAATATGATGACGCATTGCCTGAATAATTTTATCTTATCTGAGTTTGTAAATACTTTTAAAAGCTTGACATAATGTGAAAACGAATGCACACACAGGGGAAAACCAGAAATAGAAATAAATGGAGCTTGTATGCCTAAAAATGTTCACAAAAATTTGTTTATAATCTTCATACAATTGATGTGATTAGATCACCCTCCCTAAAAAAAGATATAGGGGTTACATGAGTGTAGAGGTGGAACAAGGTGACACGGTAACTATGAAGAGGTTTCAGTCCGAAGGCTGAGAGCTTGCATCACTGTTCGGAAAATTGCTGAACAAATTAGATTTACTTGTATTGATTCTAATTCAAATTTGGCTCTATCTTCCTTACTGGGACTAATAGGCCCTCCCGGACATATCAAACCATATTAAATGCTCCACAATAGACCAAGCAACGAGGCATGATAATAAACGATTGCATGGTTTCCCTCATATCAATATGATCTGGGAGTAATTGAGATTTCTATCACAGGGATTAGGCTCTAGGGACTGTTAGCTATCCAATGTAAGAACAGTTTAATTGCATATATAATTGATTTGGTATTAAATAAAGATGGAAAATATAGAGAGAGAGAGAGAGAGAGAGAGAGAGAGAGAGAGAGAGAGAGAGAGAAGAGAGAGAGACTGCTGGTTTGACAGAAATCTCTGAGTGGCACGTTCCTCTCAAAACATGCATTCTCTCTCTCTCTCTCTCTCTCTCTATTAATATTTCTTTTGTCTATTTTGTCTCCAGTGTAACAGTTAAGATCAATCACAGATGGTTAATCATCACATCATCATCACTGGGAAAGAGCAGTAATGTATGTCTAAGAAAAGTTTAAAATTAAAAAAACGCAACATTCAAGAATAGGCTAATATTCATAATGATGTCAGTTTTTAGAGATCAGAAACACAAAGCTGTAACTGTGACAAAGCTTCAAACTGTGCGTTGGTTGGTGAGTACAGGGACCCCTCCTCCTTTGAACTACAATCAGGTCTGTCATTTCCACTCAGGACAGAGGGTCCACTCACTTTTTAAATCCTATTTTCGTCCCCCTCATTTATACAATTTAATGAGGATTTTTTTTGTTTAAGTCTCTCTAAACAGTGTCATTTCACTGCCTTACCAGAAGATCTGAGTTGATAAATAGGTTCATATATATTCATCTGAACTGCCTTGAGTTATTAATATTAAGTTTTATATATTGGCAGTCAAAACTGTAAACGAGTCTGTCAAAAATATCCCAAAAGTCCCCCTTTAAAGAAGCAATTCAAGACCCACTTGTTTAGACTTTCCTTTGTGTCGTTTCATTAAATATTTTACCATTATGGTGCCTGTATTTGATGTCTGTTGTGCTTGATTTTCATTGTGAAGCACTTGTAATATCTGCCCTTGACAAGCGCTATAAAAAAGATACTCTTTTATTTATCTGCAGCTGACTGTCATTAGTTCTTCTTTGACACTGCCTGTTTCACTCACACCATTTTAAATGTGTTTATAGACACACTGCATGGGTTCAGTGCCCATGACCTCCCTTTGATAGGAACCTCATGCAAGCACACAGGCAGTTTGAAAACATGTTACATAGTTACTCACGCTTACTTATGATAGAATAATGAATGAAGCCAGTGTGTCTCTCCTCTTTGACACACAGCTCACGTTAATTACACACTACAAATAGACACACCTATGCGAACCCTCACTCACCCTGAAACCTACCCAAACAGACACATATATGCTTTTCCACCCACTTACACACAATACAGTGTGACAATTACTGAAGAGGTGGTGTGTATGTGCGTGTGTGTGGGTGTGGGTGTTTGTGGGTGTGTGTGTGTGTATGTGTGTTGAGTCTCATCTATAGCCAGCTAATCGTTATAGCAAGCAGGGCTTTCAGCACAGAAAGAGGTCTGCCCTGACTGGGTCTCTCTGGTAATAGCCCACAATTAACGCAGAAAAAATGGCACAAGACAATAGGATGAGCTGCAACACCTGTAGCGCCTTATCTACAGAGACCAGGGGGCAGATAACAGGAAGTAAATACATGCTGTAATATGTAACTCTGTTTTTTCAAGGAAAAATAAAACCATTTTCTTCTTCTTTGCAAAAATGCCATGTTCAGGTTTTGCATTTTACATACTCTATATATACATTCAGCCAACTTTACTCTACATAGCAGTTGTCAAAGCCATATAAAGCCTTACAAACCTTTCCTCTAACTGTAGAGTCATAATGTGCAATTGATGAGATATAAAATTAGATTTAAAAAAAGAACTGAAAGAAGGGGGAATATGGAAATCAGGACACATTTGTAACTTTATTATGAGATAGTAAAACTAAAGAAGAAGAAAAAATGTTGTCGACTTGTAGGACAAACAAAACAACATTGCGAAAAAAAAGAACGAGATTCCAATTAAAATAAAGAAGCTACTGAACTGTAATTTTTAAAAGAAAAAGTTCTAGAAACATCTAGAAACGCATCACCCCCAAGCTGAGAGAAGCATCCTTAAGCTGTTCATTATGGTGATGAGAGTCAAAGCTACTTTCCTAAAATCTGGCTCAAAAGCAGTGTAAAACTAACAGACCACTTAATCTCTGGGGTCATGATCGTAGCACTAGGAAAGGTGTTCTGTTGCATCATAATTATCACAAAATGTATCTTTCTAAATTAATATAAAGGTGGTAGCAATAATCAGATCCATATTCTCCCTAATTTTATATATATATATATATATATATACTATTCAATTGCCCATGAGATTGCCATAATCAAAAATTTTTACAGGTGGGATGACAGGATGACAACAGTTAATATTACTTCTATTCAGATAATCGTGCTCTGAGTTGTGAAACTACACTTACCATAATGCTTTGGGAAATGTAAACATGGTATAATGTTGCCATGGATTCAGAAAGTTATGCTACTTTTAAAAGAAATATATTTTTTATTTTTGCCTAATTTGTTTAGATTTTCGCAATTTGGCACCATTAAACATACGCTGAATTAGCTATTAGCAGTTCTTATTTACCCATGGCTACTCATGGAGCCACACATGATTCTAAAAATGTGTGTATCATGTCTGTGTGTTCTAATAATAACAACTTCTTGTTGTTTTAAGAGCATCAGTCCCTTTCACCTCACACTGCATCGCCTCACATCTCCCCCAACCAAAAACTGGTGTAAAAAGCCAATGCTGCGTAGAAAATAAATGAACAAAATACTTTACCCAGAGCAGCAGTTTAAGGTGAGGATGCAGTCTGAGTTGGTCAAAGTCAAAGGAAATCTTAAGCATGTACAGACTGAGCACAGTTTGTGATTGGCTGCTTCAGGAAAACAGCAGCCCAAAGACGATTGTTAACTGGGACACAGAGAGAAGGACAAGCAGCAGCAGAGATATGTGGAAGTTCATTCAAGACATTTGAGCAAAGAGGCACAAAGGGGCTGATTTATAAACACCGAACAAGGTCTGAGAGCGAGTGAGGACAGAATCACGAGTGTCGATCGATGTCTTGAGCCTCAGGAGGAACAGTGTCACTGGATTTGAGTGTAAGGCTTCCTTTGAGTGCTCACAATCTGAGAAAACAGCTGGAGGAAACAGTGAGTTTGACCTGGGCAATATATCAATATCGTGATATGAGACTACATATCGACTTAGATTTTGGATATTTTAATATCGTAATATGCCATAAGTGTTGTCTTTTCCTGGTTTTAAAGGCTACATTACAGTAAAGTGATGTCATTTTCTGAACTTACCAGACTGTTGTAACTGTTATTTGCCTTTACCCACTTAGTCGTTATAGCCATATTACTGATGATTATTTATCTAAAATCTCATTGTGTAAATATTTTGTGAAAGCACCTTTAGTCAACACTACAATATCGTTGTGGTATCGATATCGAGGTATTTGGTCAAAAATATTGTGATATTTGATTTTCTCCATATCACCCAGCCCTACTTAAAAGTGCGTCTCTGTGGTTAGAGATTGTAGAATAGCTTAAATCTGTTGTGTTTTCACTCAGTATAGCCTACGTTTGGTTTAAACATTTTTAATTGGAAACTGCCTGTGTGTAGTTTGGTGTACCTATAGTGAGTAAGAGATGCTGACAGAGAAAGAGAGGAAAAAAAGAAAGACCAGGACACACAGAGTTTATAACATCCAAAAGTGGGCTTGAAAGCGGACGAGTACAATTACACAACACGTCAGCGTGGCTTTAGAGAGAGGAAAGGGCATTAGCTGCACGCACACACATGAAATGCGGCACAGGCACACACGCATCTAGTTTGATGGGCCGTGATGCGTGGGTGCATGCAGTGAAACACAGGTCCACAGATTGTGTGTGCCAAAGCAGGTTTGATTAGAGATGAGCAGAGGGCTGGAGAGGCCACTGAGGTGAAGAGAAAGGCTATAGCCCTGTCAGGATAATTTAGAGAGAGAGAGAGAGAGAGAGAGAGAAAAGAAACACGCTTCCTGGTCAGCTGTCAACACACACATTCATGCTATAGATCTCCACAAGATTTAATTTACCCAAGGGGATTAATAAAGCAGTTCTTCTTCTTCTTCTTCTTAAGCCAGAAGAGATTAATATAGTATTAAGCTTAGGTAAATAGACTTTACTTTAAGACTGTGAACCAAAAACTGTTCAATGAACTTGTTTATTTCTTTTTTGGAGTATGCTACTTTAGTTTTATTTAAGTTGTTTGACTGAATTCACATCAAACGTCACTTAATAGAGAGCATCGGTGGCCTTAACGAAAGTGTCGACTTTAAAATGAACAAAAACCAGAGAAACATCATTGAAACATGATTTCTGCTGCGAGCTGCAGAGCTTCAAGTGAGGCTCTCATTAATCTACCATTTATAAAAGTGTTCAAGTTATTAATTCAATTCAATTCAATTTCAATTCAATTCAATTCAATTCAATTTTATTTATAGTATCAAATCATAACAAGAGTTATCTCGAGACACTTTACAGATAGAGTAGGTCTAGACCACACTAAGCTTCTGCTCTTAAATGTGTGAGGACATTGACACCGTTAATGATCCCCCAGTTTCTATTTTATTCTACTGTAAAAAGGACTTTTGGACTCCATAACATGATTACGTAAAACAGATCATGTAGTGAGGTGTTGGGTGCTCTACAACATCTGGTTTAGTTTATTTTTCTATACTGATAACTACCTGGACGACATAACACTATCTTACGCACTATATCTACATTTATGGTCAAAATGAAAAACTACCATATGAGAAAACAGTCATGAATATTTCAAGGTAATTGAGAATAGTCTTTTTTATCCTTTGAGGTAATGCAGTATGCTTTTGGCAAAACTCTAAAGCAGTCGCAGTTTGGGGATTAGAGAGCTAAACTTGCTGATGGAAAACTGCCATGTTCACTTCATGGGCTGATTAGAAATGTTTTGGGTGAGAGTGAGTTTAGGGGGCTGATGGTTGTCTCGCCCCGTGTCACAGCACCGCCTGCAGCTGCCAAAACCACACCACTCATCCACTCCAATGCTGCAGTGGAGGACTTATTAAGTAGCCAACAGTATCAGTGAACTGACAGAGCTGCTGCTGTGTGTGTGTGTGTATCCTTTCATTATTTCTATCTCGTTTTTTTTTCCAGTTTTTTTTTATTAATTTCTCACACCAATTTAACTGTTAATGCTTTGAAAATGTTGTTTGATTCTGACTCTTATTGCATGCTGCAAAAAAATAAATAAATGTAATCATAGTTTTCTGCCAACAAGTTGAAATGTTACTTGTTTTAGTTAAGGATGCATTAACAATATGAATAGCCTTACACAAATGTGTGTTTTTTTTCTTAAAAACCCTTTTGTGTGCAGTTTTAACAACAACCCTTTTGATTTATTGTTGTGTGTGGCCTCCCTGCTGTGCACTTTAGGTGTCTACAGAGGCAGTGAAATGTATGGCTATAGATTATGTTGAAATAAAAGAGACATAGAAACCTCTTAAGAGAATTTTTTTGTTCTCCTGTTCTGCCCTAAAACCAAATGAAGGCATAAATCCTCTACCTTTCTGTTGTTTGGTTCAAGTATCTGCTTCAACACCGGAGACCCAGAAGAGAGTAAAGAGGTTCTTTGGGGGTCACATTCTTGCCGAGAGGGCCCTTAAATTTCAGTCTCTGTCTTTTTCTGTTTCCCTCTGTTTCAAGCTTTTAATTATATTCATCTTTACCTTCAAATTGTACGTTCACAAAGTCTATAACCGGATATCTTTTAATGCTAACGGAGACGGTGGGTTATACTCCTCAAATCTTTTAAATTCCTCTGTGAAAACTCAAAATGTAAAAAGAAGAACACTGCCAAGTTGTTTCTCTTTGTAATCCCACCAAAGATTAGATACCAAGCCAGTTCTGCTGCTTCGCCACCAACACTTCTAAGCCACCAAAAGGTACAGCCGTTGCCACAAACATCTGAGATCTTTGTCTATTTCAGTGGACATTATGTGTAGCCAGATCTCCAGCCAAAATAAAAAAATAAAAACAGAAGGATGAGAGAGACAGAGACAAAGGGTTTTGTGTCTGTATGGCATTAACAATGTCTAATTTAGGTTCAGTAATAACACTGGCGGACTTGCAGTTGCAGCATGATTCCCTGAAAGAGAAGAGAGACAGGAGGGGAGACAGTAAAACAGTGTGTGTGTGTGTGTGTGTGCGTGTAATTTCATTGAACATTGCGGTGAGGGGAGCGCATAGAAGAAGAAAGATTACACAAAGAGGTAGGTAAACTAAGAAACTACGCTTGCCGCATGCTAGCAGAGACCGGGATTCATCTGCATAATGCTGTAATGTATAACTGTCATGTATAACCTGCAGTAACTCTATCCTGCTCCCTCGAGGCATTGCTCTCTCATTGTGACTAAATTGGAAAACTCTACAACCTATGTCTTTCCACCCAGGGTGATTGCACACGCCAACTGAATCTTTGTCTACCCTCCTCCTCGCACCTTTAAAGGTCGAGTTTAAAATGTTCATCAGAGGTTCAGATTACACCTGTAATCTGTTCATACAGCGCTGAAAGGCCTCCGATTACATGCCTTTGAAATGGTTGATACAACTTTTAGAAGTTCCAGTCGACTGGCACTGACTGGCAAGGTATAAGTTTACAAATCATCAAGAAATAAATATGGATGATCCTGTTGTAGTTCTTCCTATTAACCGGACACATTACTCCACTCCTACTCTGGGACACTGTGTAGCTTTTCCATGCCTATGAACTTCTTGTCTAAGCATTATTGGCAAACAGTTTTTAAATGCCAGAAATGAGACTACATAGACTCTCAGTTGTAACACCACAGGCTGTTATAACTGTAGATACAGGTATACAGCAGGTTGAATTATTATCTTATTAATCAATGTCAAAGAATTGATTGCGCTTTACAAAAGTGTTGTCGAAATAGGATAAATAGAAAAAGGTGCTTTTATTAACCAAGCTCAATGGAGTGCAATTGCAGGGCAAAAGTCCAGTCTAAAGTCTTGAAAGACCAAGCTCAATCTTTCAAGATTGAACATTAGTCTGGGGAGTCTGCTCTGTATTTTCTACTGCACAAGAGGCGTGATCAACGGGCATAGTTCAAAGGACTCTGTACGCAATTGGATAGTCCTTCAACCAATCAGACCAGCGACCCGGGTGACGTAGCAGCGACAGCGGTGGCCGCTATGGATAATCACAAGGAGCTGCTTGCCGTCACTTCTCTATTGTCATCGTGTTATACCCGCCTATAGCGCGGCAGGTGGATAAGCCAGTTTGTGATTGGTCCCCGCAAAATTGTAACGGAAGCAGGATATTTAAACGTACAGGTTTCCAGCCTAAGCTGCAGGGCGAAATCAAATCGCTGGCAGATCGGGCTGGGTTTACCCAGTCTAGAACTGAGCCTGACTCAAGTCAAAGTTATTTTACTCAAGAAAACTACACCTCTGATTGCAGATGGTATTTTGATCGGATTAATTAAAAGAAGACTGCAGTCCAGCTCTTGACAACAGACTGTTTAAGTCTAAGTCCAAGTAAACTGTAGTAATTTCTTTTGGTGGTGGTGCATAAAATCGTCCCAAAATTGTGGTGGTGATATGGAATGGAAGCCATGTGAAGTTAGGCCAAGGATTACATGCTTACTTGAATAAAGTAAGTAAGTATTAATTTGTTCATTCTTAACATAACATTAAAGGAATATTGTATTGAGGAAAGAGGAAGGTATTAACATTAAAATGACCATTTGGTCTCAGGAAAGGCTCCGGTAGTGTATAAGTAAATGTTATGTCGTAAATGACTGAATCAAATTTGTCATGAGTTCAGCAAGTGTAACTCAACTGAAAATCCTTTTGTTTATACAGTGATATTTAAGACAAGGCACTCTGAAGAAACTTGAGAGAACACCAGTCCAGGTCTTCATGTGACAGTTTATGCGTGTGTCAGAATGTTGGCACTAAATGCATTTGGAAGGCGCAGTGGTTTAAGTTGACATTTTATGATGTTTAAACTTTTATGGGAACAACTTACACATGTTCCATGTGGGTCTTTATTTTGATAAGGTAAAGGACAGAGCAAGGCAGTAACATTGGCAAGACTAGAGCTTGAGTCCAACTGGGAACCCAAACGCTTAATTATGTATGAAGATAAACGGTACAATAATGCACTTGAGTAAAAGCATATGGCAATATACTGTAGTTTCAGTCAACATACTGCTGTCTGAGGTAGATGGAAAATAATAATGGAAGTTGCATTTTTCCATTTTCCCCTTGTGTTTTTTATATAAATTAGTTATATGGTGACCTGGCCAAGATAGCAGAACAAGTATGTTACATAAAACAACAATTTGCAATCACAAAACAATCACAAAAGAGGCAAAGACATCTCAAGTGCATTTCGTGTGTAAAGTGTAATGTTGAAAAGCTAGAAAGTTTTGAAAGTAGCATCTCCTCGGGGCTCTGTCTAACCCCTCCCCTGCCCTCGGGGCTCCGACCCACACACAGACGTGCACGAGCAGTGCTGCGCGCCTGCTTCCGAGCCGAGCGGAGAACAGACCGCAATTTTACTTAATGTCTCATTCACGGGTAAGCAAACACCTAATATTATCATACCGAATGTTTAAAACAAACATGACTACTGTTATCAATGCGGCAACGATGCACACTGAGCTCAGTCTCGTATACACGGGAGGGATAGAGTACCTACAGCTGGGCAAGGAGGCATTTCATTGGTTATTTCCAAGTGGACCGTGAGGCAGTGATTGGTGGGGCGTTTTTTACAGGATTACAGCACGTACATAAAAACCGTAAGACTCATGGCACAGGGCTCTCACTAACTTTCAAAGGTTTTAACTTATTTCCTCTAAAAAGTTCATCCTTCTGCTTTTTCCCTTTGAAGTGCCAGTTTGGTTTATGTAATTATTGTTTGGCATTTTTCATTAGCTGCTGGTTGTGATACCTAATTCAAGTTTGAATGTTCAATTTCAAGTCATTCTGATTGGCTGTTCTTACCTAATTTAAGTTGAATGTCAAATTTGTAACGGTTGTTTGTCATTCAATGATATGTTTTTTGGATTCTTTTTGATAACAATAGTGACAACAATAATAGGCCTAATAGCAACAACAACAACAACAATAATAATAATCATCATCATAACAATAATAATACTAAAAATAGGGCCTAATTAATATTTTACATTAATATTCAAGGGAATTAGTCTACATCTTATTTGAGGTGGGATGGTGGTGCTGGTCCAAGTTATTTATTGCTGTCCATTTCAAACAATATATAAAAAGTGTATAATGGAAATAGTACATACAGCTATATACACAACCAAAAGCTCCTCTTGTTGACACTTGACATCAACTGAGCACTGGGTATCTTGCTCACTGGCGCCGCTATGACACGGGAGAGCATTTCTGATTCACCTAGTGCTTCACATGAATGTGATTACGCATGTAGGGGTATGTGTGACACTGTGTGTGCTATATTCCTTTGTGCTGTGCCAAGTATGCCAGCATATGTGTGTGTGTATGTGTGGTTTCCACATCCAAGGTGCTGAAATACTTGTTGGCTCCATGGCGCCTGGATAATTGCTAATGGCTATTCCACGATGGACAGGGCACGCACATACACACATAAAATGCTGCTCATTAGCTGCTGAGGCGTGACAGGGAAATCTGGGTTACTGCTTTGCAAGTTCACACAAATGTATGCAACGCACGCATAAACAAACCCACACACAAACACACATACACACACACACACAAATCTATAGGCACTCACCAGTCGTGAACAGCTATTAAACTGGTTACAAATGTGGACGGAAAATGCAGGCAGAGGAGAGCTTTGACAACAATAAAGAACAGCTGGGGGAGCTATTCACCTTTTTATTGCTAATTAGGAATATGAGAGAATGTGAGATAAAGAGAAAGAGAGAGAGCGTGAAAGAGGAGCTTGCTGGGGGGGAAAGGAATTGTCCCTTTGATGACATTAAGTGCTGTTAATTTAGTTACAGCTCCTATTTCTGCAAGATCAATTTGACACAGAGAGAGGTGGAAGGAGAGAGTGCTTTTGTTCATCCCTTAATTTCCATATGAGGCTCATATTGTTCACGATGTGGAGCCAAAGCAGTCAAAAGCCTGTGAAGGTGATGCTGCGCCTCTGTTACCTAAGGTCAAAGTCGTATTTTAGGCAGAACCGTCACAGACATATGAGCCGTTAAATCAGGTGATGAGTGTGGATCGGTGGGCTGCTCTTTGCGTGGAGATTAAACTCCTCTCATGTTATCAAGAGGGATGCGATGTTTTATTGAAACTACTGCTCAGATCTATCTTGGTTTGAACACTGACAGTGAGTAGAAATTAACAGTAACTAGTGGATCTTTTTGCACTTGCAGCTGGTATATATATATATGTACAGTATCAATTACAATATATAGTCAATTACATATTTTTCAATCTAATTTCACGTCAATTACTTACCTACATTACAGTATTTTTTTTGGACTATGGCCACCTCACTTTACTTAAATACTTTTTATATAATGCCACTTTACATTCATTTAGTGTTTTGTTTTTTGCACATTGTCTGTTGTTTGCCTGTTGTTTGTTTGGTTATTTGTTGGTTTGTTTTTATTGTGGAAAAACTGCTGCTGTAATAAGTGAATTTCCCCATTGTGGGATAAATGAAGTATTATCTAATCTAATCTAATCTAAGTATATACAGTAGCATCTTAAGAGTTTAGTCAGACTTTTGTGTGCAAATCCATGAAATTAACAGCAATCACACACTCTAATTCAAATGTCAATGTATACAACCAGTCACTCTCACTTGATCCAATTTGGGATTTTCTCCTGCCTCGCTCTATTCGATACTAATTCCCCTCCAGTAAATTGGCAAGTTACGCATCACAAGAGAATGGAAAAATGCGGATGAACGCCATTCATCGGGGCTTCACTCAAGTTGTAATAGACCTTTTTCATTTGAGACTTATACAGAAAATCCTACATGCATTTCCTACATGGGTTGTTGTTAAATGTGACTTATGACAGACGATTTCCTCAAATAAATAGGTTGTGAAATCACTTCTGTAGTGTTCAACATAGCATCACATAGCATATCGGTGCTGAGTTTTGGGAATCTGAAGCCACTGTCACAAACAGAACGGATGAATTAAAGGTCACTAGTTAAAATCCCTGACCTCAATCACTCGGTATGTATCTGACTGAATCACCCTAAATGAGCAAAACTTGGGGTTAACTGAGCATGCTCTTTGCAGCAATCCCTTCCAGATGCAATCACACCTGAGAGCTAAATACAATCCAGCATCTGGTTTCCACAAAACTAAATATGTTGACTTTAAAATAAATCTGTCCTGGACATTAGCCTTTTAAAGGCGCTAGAGAAAAAGTCAGAGGATTAAGTGATTCGGATTCATAATCTGCGGACCATGAATGTCTGCACAAACCTTCACGTCAATCTATCCAAAAGATGTTAAGATAATTCAGTCTGGACCAAAGAGGTGGACAAACTGACATTTCCATCCATAGAGGCATACTGCCAGCACCGCTAAAATGTATAGTTAATCAGTTATATTAGAGGAATTGTGTGTTAAGTCTTTTGGTATGGATTATGGTTTTATGTTTTTGTCAAAAGTTCACAACTGATTATCTTTGTATATACCTTATAACTGCTTTTTAGGAAATGTAATCAATGCAAAGATGCAAATAGACGCAAATTTACGCCGGGTGACGCAAATAGGTGTCCCGCGCAATTGAAATATTTCAACTTCAGCGAAAAATTCGCCTGACGCGGTGTCACGAAACCTTATCAGCGTTGAGATTCTTCTGACGTCACTGAGAATCAGAATTGGAGGAAAAAACGTCACCATCTGTGGGCACCCGAACCTCTACTCAATGTCACTACTGTGCAGAGACAGAACAAAAAAAAGGGCTTGGAGAAAAGTGAACGAAGCCATAGGACTACATGGTAAGTTCTGAAAATATGTATTTGTTACTTGATCCCAGCTATCGCTTGCACTTTAACCAAGTTAGAATTAATGTTGGCGAATATTCGCAAGGTGCAAAATACTCCAAAAAACACTCCAGCTGTCGCATTAACGCAAGTAAAACCGGGCAAAAATTTGCATCGCGTATGGTCAAAAAAACACCTTTAAGTATCCCTTTCATCAGGGGACCTACAGTAGTCCTTTATAATTTTAGATAAAGTATTTTAGACCTGTTTGTTTCAAACTTGCTCTAAAATGATCTTTCAGCTACTTTGCCATGCCTATATATGATTATGAAATTTAAATCCCAGTTGCGTCAACATTTGACGATTCTACACCTTAGCGATTTAGGTCCAATACCAAGATTTGGAACATTCCTCCAATATCAAAGTTCTTGTTTGGTAATAGGGTTGGTTTTAAAATGCTGATGTAGGAATGAGATCTATCTCTGACAAATTTGATCCACTTTTGTGTTCCCAGCAGGTAACGCATCACACTGCTGACACTACAGTCACATGCACTCCAGCATCAGACGTTAGTGAGCCTCCTGATGTTCTGTACTGTAGCCCAGGAGCCACAAACTGCTCCATCTCAGCAGCCGAGTGGTCAGCAGTACAAGACACATCTCCCGACTACAAGCAGTACAGTATGTACATGTTTCCATGCCTCAGCCACACCTCCTTCAGGCCATTGCTATAAATACAAATGTGTAACCATTTGACAAGTCTTGTTAGGTCAATGTTAGGAGAAATCCCTTACAGGCTCTCTGGTGGCTTTAAATGACTGCGTGTCACAAGGTCTTGATGTCGTGGGCCACGTTGACACGTCATCATATACTTTCTGTGAAGCAGAAATGCCACGGAAAAAAAATTCTTCAAAAGAAAATTCCAGCCTGATGCACTGGTTGAGTGAACCACTGCGACAGGCTCTCTATGTCACTGTTATATAAGGTTAAATGTAATGTATGAGAGCAGCGGCCCACATAAATGGGTTGCAGAATCTGCTCTGGTGTTGTAAGTGAGAGGGCTGATGTTGTATTCATAGTTTCAGGTTTTATTCTTACAGTATATTAGAAAAATGACAAAACATGCACAAACATTGCTATATGGAGAGATATACATTACAACACGTGGCTAATGGGTACCGCATGGTTACCAATAAATTAATCGATTATCTATCTGGATACTACATCTTTTTATTCAGTTTTATAGACAAAAACACTCTGATACCCACTGTGCAACTAGAGAGCAAAAAGAGCTTAACGGAGAGTGCATTTTGGACTAACATTTATCTGGTGGACAGACACTCAACACCAAATGAATGCTAATGTTGCTCTATGTGTGCTGAATGTGTAAAATTAAAAACATTATGAGGTGATAACGTTGGCTCCTATAATTGACATATAAATTGAAAAGCATGTGTGTTAGTTGCTTAACCTTAACATACCATACTGTAATTACCATGCTTGGATAATGACGCTAAAACTATCCATTATTGAAAATAAGCCAGGGTTATGGAAAATTGTTCAATATCAACATTCTGTTTGGCGAATGGGTTACAATAATTGACCTAAGTGGATTATGAACTCTCTCACACACACACACACACACACACACACACACACAATGGGTGGATTGTTAATTTTAGAAAGCAATGGTCAAAAGAGAGACTGTTGGTGTCCCCCAGCATTACCAATGATCTACAACTAATTACAGTTATTCACAGTGTGTGACAGACAAAAAAAACGTTTCTACGGCTCACCAATTTTGGCCCGGCCTTTAATCTTCTCAAAAAAACAAGAGTATGAAATCAGATCTTTATTGTAAAGTTAGAAATGATTCTTATGTAGCTGAGTACACATTGCTTGGAGTGCACTGAAGTGCTTCTGTTGCAGCTAACAGCACTACAGGCAGATTTCTGAAAACCCTCAGTGCAGTGCAAAAGCACAACCTTAGGTCATTTTTTTTTCTCAAATATCCTGTGTTTTAAGGGCTTCGGTTGCAAAAACCTCTCACTTACAGCAAGCATGAAACAGTTTTGTTATTTTGTCACTTGTTAGATATCTGTATTTACCTCCCCCCTAAGGAACTCTCAGTGGATACGGAGGGAGAGAGTAATTTGACTTACTAGAAATAGGAAGTGTATGAGGGAAGTAATCTAATAATACACATGAAAAACAGCTCCATCAAAAAGAGGCATGGCTACTTTTCATGGCTTTCACCATCTGTCTGATTAGCCAAAGTCCAGTGGGCGGGTCCGTCACACAGGATGCACGCAAACACACACATGGAAACATATATATATCAGCCCTATTAAAACTTTCACTATCCAGCCCCACCTACCTCATTTATCTCTCTGTCTCTTCTTAGACTAGTTCTTACTCTCATTGTCACCCCCTCCCTCTCTCTCTTTCTCTCTCTCTCTCTCTACTGATTTATGGAGATTCTAAAAAACGTCCCCTTGAGTCCTTTAAAACAGAAATATGTGCTCCTCTGCCCAAGCAGAACAGACAAAAAGAGCCTTGTGCTTTTAGAAAATCCATGCATTCTCTCTCGATAAGTGAGAGCATTAAGGGGGCTGTACTCCATATTCAGAAAATTTTTATAGAAGCAAACAAATATTTGCTATGTAAAGATATAGTGGAATAATGGTGTCCTGAAGTCACACTCCCTATGTGTGTGTTGCAGCCAAGCTTCTCTGTTCTTTATTTTTGATAGCCGGTCTGGCCGCGCTTGCATGTTAGTGCATGTGAGTGCATTGAGCATCAGTACGCCTAGTACGCCGAGGGCCGTGATAAAGCGTCTGTATTTGACGAGTTGGGGAACGGTCGTGAGAGCCCTGTGGAGGCAATTGTTGCGACCTAGAAATAAAAGATAGCAAATTAAAGTATACACATTTTATGAAGCTTAAAATGTACAAGAAAATATGATTTATTGAGCTACTGTTATACAACTTTATTCATTGTTCATCTTCATTCATTTGTTAATATGCTGATGTTGATGTACGACAATTCTGAGTGACACTATACCTCATTAGTGTGCGTGACTGAAGTTGTATTGAGTTTATGGGGGGGAAAAGCGTTGTGTCATACCCGGCTGCTTCGTAAAAACTGTACAAAAAAATGCAGCACTGGGGAGAATAAAGTTGATGAACAAAAGAAGACAGAGTTATTTCTTTTCAAGGGTGCAACGCAATCCCAGACTACTTTTTTTTCTGAATATCGAGTACAGTCCCTTAAACTCGGGACTGGGGCAAAGACCAGACCAAAATTAACATTACTGTCTCTGGTGGTAACATCACACACTCCTGAAATGTATCTAAAGCAGTGGGGGGGGTCAACTAACTCTCTCTGTCTCTCTCCTCCTCCTCCTCTCCAACTTTCTTGTGTTCACATTGTTGCCTTTAAAAAAATGCATGCCTGCTGGTGCTGCAGAATGTCAGCCAACCAACCACATCTCCCTGTAAGATAAACAGTCAAACAACCACACTGATGCAACAAACGCTTATCTGTTCACAAAATGTGTAGCATTTCATCATCGAGAAGCCTGTATCTTGTCTCCTGTCCTAGACTTTTCAACACTGAGGACACCATGGGAAATACAAATACTCAAAGGAGACATACGATGCTCATTTTCAGGTTCATACTTTTACGAAAGATACAGACGTAATTGGCACTAACGTCAAATGAAGTTAGTGCCTTCCAAAGTCACTGCCTTTTTACAACAAAACTTCCTCTTTTTGGTTTCCCTGGGCAGTGTTTTGTTGAGGAGCCTTGGTGGAAACACTTACACATGACTGCCAGGACATAGATGCCCCCCGGCAGCTAGGGTCACTTCAAGGAATGATTACAATGGCCAGTAACTAATAATGTACATGAGGCTTTTAGTAAGACAGACTTGAAAGAGTCTGAAACTACCCTTTAAATCAGATGGATTTCTGAAAGCTCAGTTGATGCTAAATGAAACCACCCAACCAAAATTAATCAACTTGAGCTTTTCTTTTATTAACTTTTTTTTTTTCATTTTGGAAGAAGAATTGATTAAAAGCATGCCCAAGACTTATTAAAACAAGGCATCAGGCCACCCGCTCTTGCTATGTAGAGACCTATCAGACATTGTCTCATGAATGACTCTGAGGCTCAGAGTCGGAACCTCACACTTTAGTTGCCGTACACTGCGTCCAACCATTTTGATTGCTTACAAGATATTCATTCCAGTCAAACTGTTAGAATTGCCAGATGTTTTCCCCAAAGTTGTTCCTCAAAGTATTCCCCTTTTGTCATTTTACTACCGTTGCTTGTGTTGTTGTGAAATATTTCAAACAAATTCAAATTGAATCCTGAGCCGTCAGATGAAAGACGATCATGTCAGCGAAAGAGGATTAAAGTGTCTCTCTGCGCCAATCCCTTGATATCTTTGGGGACAGAGTGAAGACTCCTTTCCCTTTATCCATTTTGTACTTGTCGGCCCAAAACATTACCAGAGACAATTAAAAGTGGCTTTTGTCATGGCACAAATGACTTCAATTGCAGAGGTTATTTTGATTTGTATCAACTCTGTGCTCTATCAATCTAAGTATGCTGCCAGTCTTTAAAAGTGCCTGTAAGACTAACAGAATGAAAGTATAAATGAACTGCCTGAATGCGCATCATTATTTAGGGACCAAAACATTTTTTTTTTGAAAGAAAAGATTTTTCAGAGCAAAACTTCAAAAAATTGCTGTTTCAGGTGGGAATGTGGCAAAACAGTAATGAGGCAACCTGGTGCCGTTGTGATGAGTCATACATTTCTCTTTCTGCAAATAGAACACCTACATGGAGCCTTTGTAATGGGGAACAAAGGGCAAAGAGTAGAGGAAGCTTGCCTCAACACCTTTGTCAGATAGCGTCACAGCGTACGTATGATGTATTTCCAGTGCATATTTCAACTGTGTGTTCATTTTCTTTTTTTCATCACCACTCTGAAGTCTGTAACAGGTGTAACTAGTGCATTTTTTTTTTTTTTTTTTTAGAAATCCACAATGCTCAGTTTGGGGTTAGGGGATGAGATTCAGCTGAGGGTAAAGCATTTAGTGGTTAGCATTAGTGTTAGAGGTTGGGAAATGAACCCAAGAAAACTGAGTGTCTTCCCAAGCCTAAACGTACATGTGCTGTGGATAAATGTGTGCACACAGCAGAGAAAGAGAAAGCAAGAGAGATAAGAGTCTGAAAAGGAAAGGTCTCGCTGAGACTTTCCTGCATTACTTGGCTTTATCAGCAATGCATAATGACGGAAATTCAATAATTAACATAATTTCAGAAAACCCATGCCCAGCACTCTGTCATGCTTTCATAATATATTTTTCTTGAAACTTGAAAACTTCATTTGTGGATCTGGTGTACATAATAGGTTTGTTAAATATTCATATCACTGTTGTAGTTTGTTCACTTTACGTTCTCTAAGCTTGAATCACACTTCATACTGAAGGTAATTACAGTATATACATGTACACTATGTGAAAGTAGGGCTGGGCAATATGTCAATATTATATTGATATCATGATATGAGACTAGATATTGTCTTGAATTTTGGATTTCGTAATATGATAATACGGCTTAGGTGTAAAGCAAAGTGAGGTCAGTTTCTGAACTTACCAGACTGTTCTTGCTGTTCTATTATTTGCCTTTACCCTATTAGTTATTATAACCACATCACTGATGATTATTTATCTAAAATCTCCTGTGAAAATATTTTGTAAGAGCACCAACTGTCAGCCCTACAATATCGTCCCAATATCGACATCAAGATTGTAATATTTGATTTTCTCTATTTCGCCCAAGGCTGCACGATATGAGGAAAATACGCGATATGCAATAACGTTGTTGAATATAGCGATAACGACATTACCTGCGATAAATAAACAGATTTTAAAGTGTACTCAGTTCTGCATTTCTTTCAGTATTCTGCTAAAACACAACACATTGCTTGTCGAATTTAAAACTAACAAAAGGATATACTTTTTGACATTCTTTTATTGAACAAATTGAACATTGAATTTAATATAAAAGGCATCACTAAAAAAAACTGAGTTAGTTTTCTTTCAACTAACACAAAAAATCTCTGAGTGTCTATTGGATATATCGCAGCCTTTCGTGATATGTATATTGCGCCTGTTGATATTGCAATGACGATAAAAAAACAATATATTGTGCAGCCCAAATATTGCCCAGCCCTATGTGAAAGTGAACACACTGCCGTTCATACAAATGCGATGGCCAGCGCTGATTCTGACAGTTGCTGGTTCACTAGGTCTACACAGACACTGCTTATAAGTTTAATTTACAACAGAGTTATCACACCATGATTGCCTCTGTTTCTTTCGCTGTCTTTTAATAAGAGGAAGTAACACACTATGTATCACAGCTAAGCTGACAGCAGTGCTCTCTGTCACCACTGGTGAGCAGAGCTCCACTGCTAAAAGCTACTGATTCCATCAGTATAGCCTGAATCATTGTTGAGTCACCATTGCCGGAGTTTGAGTCTGAGTCGAGTCACTTAGTCCAGAGTCGGACTCAAGGCAGATGCAAATACTCTATCACTGCCTATTACAAACTTTAGCCAACTTCTGGGCCCTCTTTCATGAATGCTCGAGTATGATTTGATAAATTCTCCAGGGCAAGTCCAAGGCAAGAATAGCAACCCGAGTCCAGGACTACTCCATCCAGAGGTACTCCATTACTGGTAGTATTACACCTATTGTCAAAAAAGAATTACCTCACCACTTTTGAGTGTCATTATTATTTTTGAAAAACAATGACAAATGTTTTAAAGTTATACCACTATGTTAAAATATTAAAATAAAATAGGTCATGTGTCCTACTGACTAGCTAAGCTCATATGTATCTGGACTTTTTTAAAGAACAATGGAAGAACCTCAACCAGCTAATGCATCATTTCTATCAGATTATGTTTCTTGTAGAAATAGAAAAGAAAAAAGTTTTTTCTTACTTTTTCATAACCCTTCCAGGTGAGTTCCCTACATCTCAGTTGGAATAAGTGGATTTATTGAATACAATCTCTTAATAGTAAGCCTGATTGCAATGACCTGATAATAACCTGATAATATTACATGATTGCAGAAGGTTGCTAAATTAAATGCATACCCCTCCAAACAGAGAATCTGACATTTAGAGAAGCCTTCAGTGTACTTGTGGTAGCAAGCTAAAATAAAAAATGGTTGAACAGTTTCAACAGTTTAGAAATGTTAGACACATTTCCTACCTGTGGAAAATCATTATAATGAAAGAGTTGACTTGTGAGCTTAGTGAGTGAGTGTAGCGTTATTTCACAAATTTCTGAAAAGAATAATTCGCAAATTAGATGGTTTATCTTCACAGTAGGATACAGAGAAATAAAAAGATCGATATAGAGATATAGATATAGATAAGATATAAATATAATAATCACATATATTATAAACAATGAATCAACTAATTAACACACAGATGTGTCCAAATCACCTGTTACATGTACAAATCCCTTATTTGGTTGCAGAGATTAAGGACCAACAATTTTCATCTTAGTCTTGGTGTAACTAGAGATTTATAGATTTAGAAGAAAAGTAAGAATAGATTTAGAAGAAAAGTAACAACTGCACAGCTGGGGGGGGGGAGGGGGGGAGAGAGAGAGAGAGGGTAATCCTGTAATACATTTGATATCATATCATAACAAACCCACAGGTTAGGTCAGGAGTATAATGAAAGTGAGAGTGATAATAAAGTGTTTTATGGTCTATGAAAACAATTATTAAAAGTAATTTTTATATGACTATTAAGTACCACAAACACACGAGATCCTGGCACAATATTGCTGTTTGTTTCATTGTATGGAACATCAAACTTGCCATTCATCTCTAAACCAGCAGAAGTGAACACATACTATTGCAGGGATGTTCCTCTGTGGCTCTGGATGTGAAGGAGAGTAATTGAATATAACTCGTTTATACACAGCTTACTAAGCCCCCATAAACCCAATATGTACATCCGAACTCATTTGTTTCTAACTGATGACCGTGTCTGATATTTTCCAAAAAGATGTCACAGTTTAGGCTCACCACCTTTCTATCTCTCCATTTCACACACACGAATGCAGCCACAGAGTGAGAGACTCACCTACGACGAACCACAGGAGCGTCTGTTTCTGCAGAGCTGCCCCGGTCTGCGATCCCATCCTTTCGCTCTCAGAATGATCCACTGACTGAAGTTTGGAAGGGAAGTGAAGCGGGGGAGGGGGGTGTGGGGGGTGGAGGAGCAACTGACAAGACCTCAAAGAGTAGATGGTAACATAATAAGGGACAGAAGCTAGGTGAAGGACTCCATGGAGCTTATGCGGCCATCCGGTCAAGGATCCTCTGTTGTCTCACCTTGCGCAAACTGCTCGGGGGGAAGGGGGGCGGGAAGCCAAGACTCGTCCTTGCTCCTGCTGTACCTGAACACCCCCGAGTCTTCCTGTCACCGGTCCTTTGTCATCCACACATGAATCATAGTGACTTGTAAAGTTGTAGCTCTCTTTCCCACCAGCCGTTCTCAGGTTTAGAAGGAATTCGGAGCGCGCTTTTGAAGTGTGCCGGGCTGGAAATTGTGCTGCGCTGTGCGCAACGGGACGCACCAGCTTGGGACCGGTGGAGCGGAGAGTCTGTGATGGTTCACTGCTTCTGTCTGCGAGGACACGGCTGTGTGTGAGCGGCGGGGACACGGGACAGACCCAAAACAGAGCAATTACAGCGCGGGGGAGGGGACGTGAGGGGGATTTGGATGAGGGAGGAGGCACCGGACTCCTAATGGTACTTTTCCATTGGTTAATCGGATACGTACCCGCGGCCAAAGCAGCCTATGACAAGAACTTAATAAATAACCAAACTTAATACACAAATAAACAAGTAAACAAGCAAAAGTAATTGACTATAGCCTAAACTACACGTAGGCATTACCGGAAATGATCAGACACCATCTGAAATAGAATACATGTCTATCACCTTTATAGAGAGAGACCACACAGACTTTAAATTGTAGATTGTGGATTCATTTGGAATTACTCAAATGGATTAAAAAAACACTATTTGCTGTGTGATTAGTGGACATGTAGAAAAGCTGTCCACCTGTGGTGTGGATCTGAAGACAGGTGCAATGGTTTAGGATTGGATTCAGAGTTGCCCAACACTGTCATCTAGTGGTCATCTGGAGCGCTACAGCACAAGTTTACATACATCTGTACACGTTTTATATAAAAAACCTTATACAAAGTTATTATCGGGCCCTTTTCGAAAAGCTTTTAGGAGCTTATTGGGGTTCCCTCATTTCACGCGGCCTACATATGATCATTGTACCTTCTGAAGTTGTGTTTTAATGACACGATGATGACGTGTGATAAACCACACACAATAAAAGTTAGAACCCAACTTTTTCCAACTTTAATTAAACTATTGTATCGTCTTTAGACAATTTCTCAGTCTGACTTTCCTTCTTTAGTGTAATAAAACAGGAGAGGTTACAAAGATGAGTGGTTGTAATCATGGCTCACGCACATCACACTAAATATATTTAACAGTTCAAAGTGGTTTCAGCAGAAATGAATAAACCACGTGCCTCCTGTGCAGCACTCTACCGTCTGCCCAGTATGACCCACAGTGATGATGAGGGGGAACACATCAATAGAATATTATAACACTTCACTATATTTCACTGCAGCAAACCAGTAGTTTATGTTTGGATCCACATTGCACATGTTTTACTCTGGTGATTCATACTGGATTCTGTTTTCATTTAGAATCCATGGCCAACCTCGTAAAATCCAGTTTCTCTTCAATATATCCTTATACGTTGTTGAGAAATCCACTTTTTCCGTTTGTCTGACACCATCACATACTGTGTATTGCAGGGTTTTTCAAAGTCTGAGACTGTGGGCCTCCTCTCAGACAAGGCTTGGAAAAATGCGCCCCCTCACCCTGCCTTAGTTACTTACTTACCCATGCCTATGGGATCATGCTTTTTAATTCCAGGCCGAGTTAGCCTAATATTGCTGTCTGACATAACTTCAGACTACACATGCCTGTCCTCAGGCATGTATTAGTTTCTGACTCTGGGAAAGTGGGAAAAAAACATAAAATCCCCCAAACTACTGTGAACCATCTCTTTAACTAAATCACACACGTTTGGGCTATTCTATGTAATCATAACTAATGTAATAACGTATGTTCTATTCTTTCAATTCCATTCACTAAGCCTCCCTGAAACTGCTTGTAGCCCCCCTGGGGAGTCCCAAACCACTGCTGTATTGTGTATCAGCTTTTTTCAACTTTACGCTCAAACTACATGATCTTTACTCTTCAGGAAACATGAACATGAAACATGTCCTTTTGGAATTCAAAATAAAGTTGTGTTCAAAGTTCAAACCCACAGCACACACATGCATGAAAGAAAAATGTACATCACAATTTAATTATAGCTACAGTAAATACTAGACTAGTTGGAAATATAGTTTTTTTTAGAGCCTTTTGAAGGACGAGGAAGGTCCTGACTGAATAGAGGATTACACAGAGGCAACAAAAGTACCAGTGGCTGACTTTACAAATAAGGCAACAGAGAATGTTTTAAATGGAAAAAGCAGTGAAAGAAACTAAGGTGCAACTCAGATAAGTCTGTGCCACTAGAAAAGTCTCGAAAGGTCCAGAAAAAGGATAGCACAGAACAAAAACCTGTCCAGACCAAGACCAAGCACATCGTCCTCATCCAGTGGTCCAGTCGGGACAAAATAGAAACATGTTATGGAAAAAAAACATCACAGAACAAGGCGGATAATTTTTAGTAAGACAAAGAAGAAAGGATATCATAAAGAATAAACTTGAAGAAAATAATGAATGTATTATCTCTGTTGAACAGAGGGTGGAAGGGATAAGGAAAGCAGGAACGGAAGACCCCCAACAAATTCTAGGCTGTAAATCTCACTCTCATCTCAAACCAAAATGCTTTTGAGGCAGAATGCAGAAAGATTTAAGAGGAGATGAAGCAGAGAGGTTAGTAAAGCACTTCGTAAAAGTACAAATTATTCAAGAAGGACATAAAGCAAAAACATGAAGTGAAAACTGATGTAAAGTCAAGGAGGAAAGCTTAGGACTGTGACTCAAAAACAGGAGATGAAATGGTAAACCACATGAAGATTTGAAGAATAAAGCTTGTCAAGAAGTACCATCTACCATCAGGGTTGAGTGATCACACAATGATGTCAATGACTTTCTACCACATTAGTATTCTATTACCAAGAGGACATTAAGAGCTCATTACAAGAAAAAACTACATCTGGAGACAAACGTGTTCATCTTTAACGAAGGATTAAGAGCACTTTAATAAAAAAAATAAAAAAGGCTGAAATCAACATCTGTCTACATTGCCAAAAAGTATGATTATACCACACTATGAAGCATTGGAGCATTACACTGTATCACAGCTGTGGTACAGTTCACACCTGACCACACTGTGGGCTAACTGTACACACATCTTTTAACCCACAGAGGTCAGTACAACAATGTTTTTTTTGTCCATGCAAGTGTGGATTTACTCTTTAAACTTCCCTAATGTCTATGAGGAGCTGTGACCATCTGGAAGTATAGCATTACTGAATGGTATTATATCAATTTGCTGCATATGACTGATGTAAGTACGAAACACAACTTTGATATATTCTATTACATGATGATAATAGTTTTTTGTGTTCTGTTCCAGATCCCCTGTAAGTTTAATTCAAGCAATGACGTTGGTGTACATCATTAATGGTTCATCATATTATTTTGAAATTTATAAAAGTAATTGTGTGCACATCCCACCTTCTGGCAGGTGCAGGACAAATGAAAATTACTTAAAGTGAAAAAAAATGTAATGTCTGCAACACAGCTTTAAACTCCCATATTTAATATAAATGCAACATTTCGACCCTACTGGGTCTTCTTCAGGCAAAATGATCATATTATTTTGTTCATGAAGTTCCAAATCTGGAAATTAGCATGAAAAAGTATTTTGTTCCTTTAGAAATCAGTTATGTTTACATGTGCAAAAATTAATAATATGTTAATAAATGTTGCCTAACAGGTCTCACTCGGTCTAAATATGTCAGGCAGCAAACAGCCTGCTGGCATTTAAACCTGTCTGTCGGCCTGGCCATCTCCAAGGCAACCAAATGTAAACGTACAGCAGGAGGCGTACGGGGAAGAGAAGAAGAAAGGAAAGGAAACACTAGAGTGGAGAGTCTGTTGAAAAGGATCAAAAGGTTTGCTCGTCAAATGTCCACAGAGGGTCCGAGAAGACATATGGCTAGATGAGCTCATGAAGGAATGTGAAGAACGGGAGCTGAAAGAACAAAATGACATCACTACAGTGAGTAAACAGTTGTTCATTTTAACATTGTATTCCAAATCATGGTTGTTAGTCTTATTTTAAAGCTGCTGACAAATGTTTAATGTGCAAAAAGTACCTTCATATCTTCTAAAAGGCACTTTTGTATTATATCTATAGGGTATAATTGTTTGTATATCAGACATTTCGGCCATTTTGACTGTTGCTCTGTTAGTGTTGTCAAACATTAAACCACAGGGGTCATGTCTCTATTGTGAGCACGCCACACACACACACACACACACACACACACACACACACACACACGCACACACGCACACACGCACACAGTTACATACACATTTAAGTTATATATACCATATTTATGGCCTGACAGAAGCCAAATATTGTCTACATTCAACTATTTTATAAACCTGATTTCACATTGCATTTCCTGAACTGTAAAGCGGGGTTTTTTTAAGCAGTTTTTTAAGCAGGGGATTCATAAATGCCAAAGAACAATGTTACTCTGAGGTTTGTGAAGTTCATGCAGCAAATGTATCACTTGACATATCACACACAAACGCACGCACACACGCACACACACATTGCCACTGGTGGCTCATTTAAAGCAAACTGATGTTTATCATGGTGATTTACCAGCAGTGATAATGGGAAGGAATAATTCCTATCAGGCCCTCTGTGCTGCCTCTGCTGGGAATAAAGGATCATTAGAGACTTACATCCCAGGGCAAAGATCCCAGTGATGATCACACAAACATACAGACTAGCTAAGACACTGAGCTGATAGAACCGCATCGGTTCAGGGTTTATAACTATTTATTTCCTGAGTCATTTTGTCCTCTTGTTTGTCTTTTTCCATAACAACAAAAAAAGGTCAAGTGATGTCTGGCCTCCTGCTTAGACTCGGCTCTTCTCTCCGACTGCATTCACGCAGATCCGACTGAGATCCTGTGAGCTATGGAGAGAAGCGAGAAGAGAAGAGAGATAAGGAGTGTTAATGAGATGCTGAAAAGAGAGAAAGAGGAGGAAAATGAAGAACTTCTGGTTGTGAGGCGTAGACAAGAGGTAGAGGGCCGGGAGGATTTGGAGGTCTCCGACTCTGAACATGAGGAGGAGGAAGGATCCACTCCCCTTATCGCTGCCTGTCACAAAGGCATGCCTGAGGTAAATTATGTAAGCGTGTGTGTGTGTGTGTGTGTGTATGAGAGAGAGTGTCTAGTGTTGTGTAATTATGGTTTAGCTTTGGTCACCTATCACTTAGCAGATCTAATATCAGTCCATTGTTCACTAGTAAACAGGGGTGATTCCAGGAGTTTTTAAGTGGGGTGACACAGGTGGGACTAATTGTAATTCAGCTAAATAGAACATCACATTCATTAGTAATTTCACTTGTTTTCATTTTAAACAAATTATATATCTGAATAAAATACACATTTTCTATACTATAGGCTCAGTCTGCCACTTTTTTTTTTTTTTTTTTCAATTTCTGGTTCCATGGTATCAGAATTTTGGATAGTCATTATAGAAACAGTAATTGGTCATGTGACAAGGGCTGGGAAAATTGTCAGAACAGGCAGGCAAGTGCTTTGATGGATTGGGAAGGGGCACCATGGGGGCCAATCAAATTTCATGTTCAAAACAAGCATATGACTTACCGGTAACACAGCGGAGACACTCCCCCCACTGATCTCCTGTGAAATGAGATGACTCACATTTACTGTAATTACAGCTGATTTTTACTGAGAATTTACCCATGTACAAAGCCTTGTTTGTATCAACAAGGAGAAGGTCTGTAGCTTCACAAAAACAGCTATTTTCATTTACAGATGTACGTGTGATAAACACCTACCGACTTTCCTGTTTGTGTCATTCATTGTTTGACCTGCTGGTGTTGTTACTGTAACAGGTGGCACAGCGGCTGCTGGGGGCTGGGGCTGATGTCACCTTGTGTAACTGCAGCCAGCAGACAGCGCTCCACATTAGCCCTCCTGAGCTCCAGGGGAAAGTGTTGGGGTGGATGTCGAGGCCTCATCTGCCTCCCCAGGCACAGCTGCTGCAGGCTGCCTGGCAGGGAGACCTGCACTCTTTACAGCACCTGCTGGTAAGACTCCCACACAGCTAGAGAGTGAGTGGTAGAGGATGTCCCTGATGAGCAAAGGGAACAACTAAGTTTCCAGATAACAAAAACACAACTGGGTATTAATGTCTCATGATGTCACTGTGCAACTTTGTGTAACTAAAGGGAGAAACATCATCAGGTGCTTTTCGTTCAAATAATAAGTGTAATCTAAACAGCAGGCATGTGAATAATGTGTATTGTGTGTTTTATGTCTGGCCTCCAACTGTATTTACTGCTGTAGCACACAGAATTTTTAGGTGTTTAAAAGATACATTCAATTATTAAAATGATGATTTAAAGCTATAGGGTGCAACTATTTATATGAATGAACGTCAAGCCATCGCCAAATGAGTTGATCCAAAGCTAATTAAGACTATCAGCTCCACACAACTCTCTCTGTATTTCTCAGTATAGCTGTGTTTACAAAATGGTGTAGTCCATTTCACTATTTTACACTTTCGTCAACATTGCGAGATTTGTGCTGCATTCATGCGATGTCGGAAAGTTCAGAAACATGAGTTCCAGACTGGGAAAATTCACAACTCACAATGTATTAATATTGTGAAATAGGGCATGCCTTGGCAGAGGTCTGCACTCTCTGATTGCCCTTCTAGTAGATGTTTGTGTCTGTCGGCATGTTTCAGGTTCAGACAGACAAGGTGGATGTGAATGTTCCTAATTGTGACGGCGTGACGGCTGTGATGCTTGCTGTTCGGGACATTGACCTGTTTGAGGCGATACCGTTGCCATGGGAACACCGACCTGTGGAAGTGGTAAAGGAACTGCTGGAACTCTCAGCGTAAGAACACACACATTTATCCATGCATTAATATACTAAAGAAAAGTTAGCACACATACAAACACGCACAAACTTTTCTTTAGAGTCACGCCACCAGCAGTCAGAGGCAGTTGCATCTTGAATTAAAATACTCCTACTACTAATAATAATAATTCTACTTTGTGCACCAACAAGGCTTGACATTTCTTTGGCATAAAGTAACAATTTTTCGTGAGCTTAGAATTATAAGGTTCTATCTCCACTTTTGGCCGAAATTGAGTTTTTGACATAATCTGATCCCTTACGTGTTTATTAATGCCTGTGTGGTGTTATTTTTGTAAAAAAATATTTTCTTAGTTAGTTATTAATAAAATAAAAAGGTTTCATCTCACAAAATAGCTGGGATGTAAAAACTTTGATGCTCAATATCTCAGAACTACCTTAAACGGAGATAGAACCTTATAATTCTAAGCTCACGTTTTTGCTGACATTAACACACCGAATTGAAATGTACAGTAAACGCCAAGGGAACACATTTTTAAATATCAGCCGTTCTGTGTCTACTTAGCAGTGTTGCAGTCAAGACCACCTAAAGCGAGACCAAGTCTTTACCAAGACCAGAGTGTATCGAGACCAAGATAAGACCAAGACTTTGCGGGGTTGAGACCGAGACAAGAACAAGACCAGACCAGACCAGTGCCAGACAGGCTGAGCCTCTTCTCCTGTCTCTTTTGGGAGTGCGTGTTAAGGGGGCGGCAAGAGCGGATTGACAGTAACCAATTTCAAATTAGAAATGGGTGAAGTTATGGGTTGCATTTGAAGCAGGATGTTTTACATCCAATCACATTAATGATGATAACACATAAATCAGACAATGCACAGGCAGTTTGGTGATATCCCCGACCGGTCTTGAAATTAGTCCTCTTTATCCAAGACTGAGAGAAGACTGAGTAAAAACGCGGTCGATTCCGAGACGAGACCTTCAAAAAGTGGTCTTGAGACCGGTCTTAAGACCAAGACTGATCTTGAGTACCACAACACTGCTTCTTAGACTTGTTCCCTCTGTCTTTAAACTTGTCCATCAGCGATCTGCGGGTACGAGACCACAGTGGCCGTTCTGCTTCCCACTACGCTGCTAACATCAACAGCCCTCTGAAGGAGGACATCATTCATATGATGGTTGAGGCCCTAAGTCACACAGGTACACACTTACACTCACACAACAACAGCACAGCACATGCCAACGCTCGCAAATTCAATCAATCAGTGTTGTTTTCAACGGAGGTGGATTGAATACTAGAACATTGTACTCAAGTAAAAGTAAAAGTGCTTGTGGACAAATTAACTTAAAATAAATTTAAAAGGCAAAAAGTAGGTCAGTTAAAATGTACTCTGAGTAAACTTTTCTGCATAACATTTTTAAACGTCAACTGAATGTGACTTTGTTTTCACTCTGTAACCGATGTGACTTGAAATGTAGCAAAGTACGATACTTGTGATGAAAAGTACTAGTAACACTTTACTTGAAGGTATCTAGATAAGAGTGACATGACACTGTCATGAACACATGACACTCATGACACATGAACCCTAACTTGTCATGACAAAAACCGAATGACACTTAATGACAGAAGCATTATGTCATAAACATGTATGACTTGTTTATAATGTTCATGACACGTTCATGACAGTGTCATGTCACTCTTATGTAGATACCTTCAAGTAAAGTGTAACCAAAGTACTTAAGTAAAAGTAAAGGTACCAATTTTTAAAGTACAAAGGCTTTGTTACAGTAAATAGAGTAAATGTAAATTGTTACTTCCAGCCCTGGTTTCCAACTGCAGCGGGTAGCTGTTTCAGAAGAAAAGCTGACTGTATGCTACGTGCTCACACAATACGACAGGCAGACAAAGTTAGCAACTAGCTAGTGAACATACAGTCATGTGAAAAAATTAGGACACCCACGCTAAAGTTGACTAAAAAGAGGAATACAAAAATCCTCTTTTGGAAATTGATCTTAATGCCTTAATTAAAAAAATGAGGAAAAATCCAATCTTTAAGGACACCAATTTTCTTTGTGAATGAATAATATATCGTAAATAAATATATGTTCTTCCTTAAAATACAGGGGGCATAAGTATAGACACCCCTATGTTAAATTCCCATAGAGGCAGGCAGATTTTTATTTTTAAAGGCCAGTTATTTCATGGATCCAGGATACTATGCATCCTGATAAAGTTCCCTTGGCCTTTGGAATTAAAATAGCCCAACATCATCACATACTCTTCACCATACCTAGAGATTGGCATGGTTTTATTTCACTTAGCCTAAGAGCTGGTTTGATTTGCATTGAGAGATGATTTTATGGAAAGTACCCCATGCTAATCTCTAGGTATGGTGAAGGGTATGTGATGATGTGGGGCTGTTTTAATTCCAAAGGCCAAGGGAATTTTATCAAGATTGGATTTTTCCTCATTTTTTTAATTAAGGCATTAAGATCAATTTCCAAAAGATGATTTTTTTATTTGTCTTTTTAGTCAACTTTAGCATGGGTGTCCTAATTTTTTCACATGACTGTAGTGGAGCATTCAGCAGCTATAGATCCAAGTATATCCTTTAGGACTTGTTGGAGACAAAACCAAAACTTAAAAATGAAAGAATGCATTAGTCAGGGGGGCAAAATCACAACATCAAATGAATGCTATTGTTGCTCAGTGTCTGCAAGTAACTGTTAACTGGCAAGTTGGCCATATCAACTCCGTACTGTGATAAAATGCCAGCGTTGTGTTTACAGCTTAGCCAAGTGGCCAAAAAAGTCTACTAATGCTTGTGAAATTCAGATCTTAATCCAAACAGTGCACGTGATCTGCTTTGGGAAAGTACGGATTATTCAACTATTAGTACGTTCTCAAGCTATTTAAGCTGTTATCGTTCGAAAATAAATATAATCTGATTAGCAATATCCAGTTAACAAAAGTTTTGTATGCTGTTTCCCTACACAGGATCACATACAACACATGACCTGAAAAAGTAAAACATAGAAACTGAAAAAAAGAACGTAACACTTTTGTACTATACATGCATTAATTAATAGGTACCCATTTGCAACCTTGAGTAACAAATACGTTTAATTCTCTGTTCATATGATGGCCTTCTCATCACATGAAATTGATCACACTTCCTCATGTTATTGGCTTTACGTTGGTTACTGATTCATTGATCAGTTACTTATTAAACTGGGCGTTTAGTGCAAAGCATGCATGTACACACCTACCTATTCATGATTATGTGTAAGCACGCACACACACACACACACACACACACACACACACACACACACACACACGCACACACACACACACACTTTTCTCTCTCTCTTACACACATATAGGCATACACACAAACAGCATACCAAGTTCATTCATGACCCTGTTTTTCAGAGTAAAACCTCTGCAGTAGCACTCAAAGCCTGCACTTATGAGGGAGGTTATAAGAAAGGCTTGTTTGTGTATGCTTGAGCCAGCATGCTGCTAAGAGCCTTCGTGAAAGTGACACATAGATGGAGAAACAGAGATCAAAAACAAACAAAAAGATGTTGTTTTCTGACTTTTAGAACACTAACTTCCTCACCTTGTGCACGGAAAATACATTTTGTGTAAACAGCACAGAGGTGTGGAGTTTGGAGTATTTTTTTTAAATTCCTGACCTGCTCTTGTTGTAACTGGGAGAAAAAGTTTTCCTTCTTGATGCGTCAATACATTTCTGATTTTGCGCAGATGCTGCCTCCATGTCACTCCTAGACTCCCTTGACAAATACCCATGCCAGCATTTGGACTCAGAGTTTGGAGATTCGGACATAGAGTTGGACCTCGAGAGCCTTTGTCCTTGTCAGTCGACTGCTGCCTCCCCCACGCAGACACCAACCCATCAGCACGACTTTCTCCTTTACAGCCACACAGGGGTAAGTGAGTGCTTTGTGAGAGAGGTTGCTTGGATTCAGTAATTGATTGAATTGTCCAGGTTTTAGGGAACAACATTCGGTTCAAATGAGACTAACATGACAGAAACAAAACCTGTATGATCCGCCTCGATTATTGATCTGTTGTATTCACGCATGCAAGTGCAGAGGTCTGCACGGTTCACTGATAGCCACAGTCTGGCTGTTGTAGCCATGTAGCCACAATTAACAGACACACAGGCAGACTGGCAGTGAGTGGTCACCCAGAAGACAAACATGTGGAAACAGTAATTGGCTGTGTGTGTGTGTGTGTGTGTGTGTGTGTGTGTGTGTGTGTGTGTGTGTGTGTGTGTGTGTGTGTGTGTGTGTGTGTGTTTGTGTTTGTGTGTGTGTAGGAGGGGTGCTCTGGGTAGCTGACACTTAGCTGCCATACTACGGCATTATGGGTGTCCATATAGATGCTGCAGACAAGTAGGGCAGCTGGTTAGCTGTAAGAGAAGAGCAGGTGCTATACGAGTCTCAAAGGCCAACTGGCACACTCAATTGTAATGTATGTGTACATAAAGTGTTAAAACTACTAAAAAAAACTACACTTTATTCCAAGGGTTTACTTGGAATAACTGAAAAATCATTAAAATTGTAATGTTTAAATTGACTTCCGAACCACCAAGAGAGCTATATCTATATATAAAGCTATACTTCTATACATGTGCACAAGCTCCATCATATTAACAACTGAAAAATGAAATGCATGCCTTTGTGGTTTGTTTTGTTGTAATCTCTTCTTGCTTTGCATTCCGGACAAGCTTTGAAAAAGTATTCACCGAATAACTGAGAACACAGGAATTTAAAACCTTCGTTACAAAATGAAATAAGGGCATTATTTACTCTAATTTGGAAATATATTAAAATAAAATAAAACATCAGTTCTGCAGGATTTCTACCAGCCTCTGCTTTTTAAAGACTGGGACATATAATAAATTGCTCACTGTTGTTTCTTCCAGGAAGTGCTGGAGTCTCCAGGGTCCCCTCCTCTATCTGCCCATCACAAAGGCCTCCGCCAAGGTAAGGACTCTTTCAAGGACTCCTGGAGTTTTAGTGGGCTAAGGTGTGGACTATTGATGTACGAAATTTTCGTTTTTACTTTGTGGGCTTGTAAGTAGGGGCCAAACTTGTGTCATAAGTCCATAGAGGAAAAAAGGGCTAAAGAGAAAACACAAGAAGGTGATATGAGCGTCTTTGATGCCAAATAACTACTTGAAAAAGGTCAAACTTTTGAACTGTTTCTGGCATTTTATAGTGACAAAGAAAGAGACTGTCAGCTCCCAAATAGGCCATCAGATCACCTTCTACAAGGAGCGGAGAGAGGGAGGCGTGACTAGGTGGGAGGGGTCTCACACACAATACGACCTCTCAGCTGAGAAACCTGCCTGCTGGTCTTGTATCTCAGCCACAACAGCATTGCTGAGACGCAGAGAAGATTGAGCAGATCACTAAAAGACAGTGTTACATGGAGGAAAGGACATGTTGAGAATACAGAGAGCAAAAACAGAATAAAGGTGTAATCATTAGGTTGTGGAGAAATAAAGAAATAAACAGAGAGGAACTATCTGATTAAATTCTTAAACGTATTCTCGATATGGGAGCAGAGTGGACCAACAGGCTCAGAAACAGGTAATTTTGTTTTCTCTATGATAAGTATCAATATGTTCTATATGAATATTGGCAGCAGTTTACCTGTGGTTACGTGTATTACGATGGCTTAGGAATGTAGAAATAGAGCAAATTTGTAGCCTGTCAAGTGATACAGGTGCTGCATGAACTTCACAAACCTCAGACTAACATTGTTCTTTAACATTTATGAACTCCCAGCCTAAACGACTGCTTCAAAAAACACTGTACAGTTAAGAAAATGCAATGTGAGATCAGATTATTAAAATATTACATTCAACAATTATTAAAATAGTTGAAAGTAGACAATATTTTGCTTTTGTCATGCCAGAAATATGGTATATATAACTTAAATTTGAGTGCAAATTAGTCATTTTGTCTCATGTGTGTGTATGTGTATGTGTATGTGTGTGTGTGTGTGTGTGTGTGTGTGTGTGTGTGTGTGTGTGTGTGTGTGTGTGTGTGTGTGTGTGTGTGTGTGTGCGTGCGTGTGTGGAGCAGATAAGGGAATCCCCCTCTGTTTCCAAAACGCCATGGAAACAGCAGGTGGGCAGGGACGACATCAGGCACACACACACACACACACACACACACACACACACACACACACACACACACACACACACACACACACACACACACATCAACATCTGTTCATACGTACAGTAACCACAAACAGTTGTGTACACACAAACATCTAATGTGCGTACAGTTAACACTCCATCACACACAGTCACTTGTATAAACAGCACACTCCTTGGGCTAGTCAACAACTGCCTCTTACTTTACACCAACAAGTAGAATAGTTTCCTATCTGGTTACACTCCTGTCCTGTACGCAGACACCTGTCACTGTGTCCAGAGGACAACCTGTTCTACCCAAACAGGTTAGAATCACAGGGACAGGGGGAGAGAGGGCTTTGGTGAATCAGCTCATTGTCTGTTATGTGGAGCTCTCACCACTGAATCAAGTCCAAGCTCTCCAAGGAGAATAAAGGTCTTTGAGCAGGTCTCTAATTTCATAGCATCAGCTTCCAGTAACAGAGCTAGATGGGAGGAAAATGAGGCTTTTGGCATTATGTTCAGCTCAGCACAAGGCAATAAGACTCGTCAGCATTTGGAATTTCTGTTAAACCCGAACAAACTCCCGAGCGACCTACACTCTCTCCTTGTCAAAGGCAAAACTAACCCCATACCTTTCTGTGCTCTCTCCTCTTCAGCACAGGAGGTTTGTCTCTGCCGAGCCTGGGTGACAACAGCAGACGCTGGAGCCATCTGGATCCTGCTCCCTCACCTGGTTTGCTGAGTACCAGGGCCTCCTGCCTGCCAGTACCACCTAAACACAGGTACATGCTGCAGCTGGACTCATTATTTATCGGCATTTGGCATTACTTAAGAAAGACCAATCAATAGCAGCTAATCGATCCGTTACCCTGCTTGCCAATTCAATTCAATTTTATTTATAGTATCAAATCATAACAAGAGTTATCTCGAGACACTTTACAGATAGAGTAGGTCTAGAATACACTCTATAGTTTACAAAGCCCCAACAATTCTAATAATTCCCCCAAGAGCAAGCATTTAGTGCGACAGTGCAACAGTGGCGAGGAAAAACTCCCTTTTAGGAAGAATCCTTGGCAGACCCAGGCTCTTGGTAGGCGGTGTCTGACGGTGCCGGTTGGGGATGCGATGAACAGTGGCAAATAATAGTCACAATAAAGATAAAGGAACAGTGACTACAAATGGTAGTCGTAGCAGTTCATTGCCACCATCAGAGAGTGGATTGAAAAAATACTGCCAGCTTAATGTGACGGGTGGAAATTAAACATTGAATGAAATACTGAACATCTATCTTACTGCCCTTCCTTTTTCTAATAATTGCACTTTTTTGTACACAATAAATCAGTGGCGCACACACACACACACACACACAGAAAAATCTGATTTTGATTTGTCCCTCACAGGCAGAGAACAAGAAGTGTGGTTGCTGTATCCCCATCCTCCCCCGGCCTGCTGTCTGTGGCTGAGCACAGCCAGCTCAGCCAATCAGCCCCCAGCATCATGGAACCACTACTGTGTTCAACCACTATGATGCAGGCCAGAGCACACATTCAAACCCGTATGTAAATGGAGTTATAAAAGCTTTGACTCGTTTAGCAGTATTATATTTAGAACAGAGGAGTTACATTCATTTCCTTATATGTTATGAATATCCAAAAGGGTACGGAGCCCCTAAAGGGACATTGTGATGGTTTTTTTTCTACTTGTGTGCAACTTTCTCGCGGGCACAAGATACTTTTCTCGTGAGCACGCGAAAGTATCTCATGCTCACAAGAAACCAATCTGAGTTCTAGTCAGAATTGCTGCAGAGGAGGAGGTATTCATCTTCTGGAAAACGCAATGACATTTTCCATCAACACACTTAAAGATGATGAAGTAACTGGTAAACGATTTCATGCTGTGAATGTGAAATATTAACTTTAGCCACACTTTAGCAGTACTTCGTTGGCATAATTTTGCTAGCCTGAGATTTGTATCTCATGAGCACGAGATACTTTCACATGCTCACGTCACAAGAAAAGTTTCTCGTCTGCACCAGAGAGGATTCCCCATGTCCCTTTAGGGATTGCATAAAAAGGAAGCTGTGTTGTATGTAAAGTATGAATAGAACTATTGTGGTATTCATTTTGAATAGTGACCGATTTAAAATCAAATCAGCATTGTAGTTTGCTGATACTGATACTTGTGTGGATGTCGTTTAAAATGTATAATCTCTTCCTGCCTGCAGGACTGGGTTCTCAAGACACTGTAAATCAACAAAAGGTGAATTTCAACCAAGAAAACCCTCCTTATAGCATCTTCACATATTTGAGTTGTCATACTTGCATTCCTTTTTTCTTTTCATCCATCTAATAGTTTGTCTACCTCACCAGTCTGAACCATTGAATTACTGTCAACGTCCATATTCTGTGCAGTTCTCGCAGGGTCCCTTGCCGGCTCTGCATCCCAGAACACCCAAGCTGTTGGCACCACTAGACAGAAGGCCCAGGGACATTGCGGCTCTGCCAGAACTAAAGCCCCACATTCCCCTGAAGCCCATCAGCCGGGGCCCACTTTGCTCCAGGAGTCGGCTGAGGAGAGAGAGGCTGTACTGGGGCAGCCCACGCACTGGCCCTGTGACCACTAAGGGGGGTAGTGAGGAGAGTGGTTCCAGCAGCAGCATTAGCAGCCAGAGTTCCGTCGACCTGGAGGATGAGGAAGATGAGAGGGATATGCGTGAGAGAGCTTCAGGAGAAAGACATCTGAAGTTCGTAGGAGACAGGTTGTTGCCGCATTCAAACGATGTGAGCTCCACCGAGGCTGATTTGGTTGAGGAGACCCGGCAGCATTTTAAAGTTCAGTCAAGGATCAGTCATATTTCAGCGATCCACAGATCAGCACATGACCTGGATGGAGAGCCTGTCAATCATACAAGCGATCTTCTCAGCACTAAAAAAGCTATGAACTCTCACTGTGAAGGCAAAGCCACCAATGTGAACTATACAAAGGAGCCCGTTGACAGTCAGTCCTTTATAAAACGTAACTATGCACAACAAGGAGAAACTGTGAACAGTGAAATACCTTTCACATCAAAGTCTAAGGAAGAAAAGAACGATGTGGGCTGCACCCCGGAGCCTGAGACTAGCCATGGGATAACATTTAATATGAATAATGACCAAGGTCATGTTGTTGCATGCTCTGAAGAGACTTACAGAAATGACCTGCAGGATATCAAACAGACAAAAAGAACAATGAATGTTTCCTGTTTGGAAGAAATCAGAGTAGATAACGCAATCCCTTGTAGGGAGGATGGAAAGTTAACTACTAGCACTACTGAGGAGAAAATGCAGTTATTTACTCCAGCTGTAAACCTTCCACAATCAAGCATGGATCCCAAGAGAGCTGAGAGGATGTTGAAAGGTTTAAAGCCTGTCCGAAACAAAGAGAGAAGAACCAACATGAACTGTGAACTAAGAGCAAACATTCAAACCAGCCAGCAGTCCTTCAACGTTCTAGCACACAAAGACAGAAGCATCTTAAATCGGAACAAGTCCAAAAAGAGTCTGAAGTACTCCTCACTTTCCACACAAGTTATAGATAAAACCAGGAAAAGCCCCGAGCTAATAATTGGTGGAGAGACAGTGACAAAAGGAAAGTCGAAGCTTAAATCTGTTAAAGGTGCTCATTGTTACACTGGCACCCCGTCAACACGAAAGAAGCTCATTGATCAGGGCAAAAGAGGAAATCCTGACAAGATGACGAACAGCAACAGAGCTCCACCGTTGAGGGAGCTGAAGAGCGTCCGTCAGTTGAAGAGACCAGGTCTAGCTGGGACACCGAGGTCTAAATCTGCCGTGGACTTCATCACCTACAAAGACATGTTTCAGGAGATACAGAGTGGGGATGAAGGACCGGCCATCTACGAGATGTTTGCTGGTCCGATCTATGATAACCTACGAGTTTCCAGCACCAGTGGGAAAGTAAAGGACAGACAAGTGCAGTCTGCTCCGCCGAGGAAGACACAACAGTGCCATAAAGTCAAACACAGACCATTGAAACAAGCACAGAGGAGAAGTCTGGGGGAGAGTGTAGTGGTTTCAGCTAAAAGTAAACAAAAACTTGCGTCCTCCAGGGTTAAAACTCACAAACCTGTACCAAGGAAAGGCACACACAAAATCAAGGATATGCCTAAATCAGATGGGCACGCAGAGGCTGAGTTAGCTCTCTCTAAGGATGTTGACATTTGTCATACAACGGCTCAAGATACTATCTTATCTACCATAGAGGAGGATCTTTCTAGATATGGGTCTGAAACAATCAAATCTCATGACAAAACACTGACTACGCCAGCAGGTTCATCTCATGCTGAGGATTATAGTTACCTGCACATGAATATGCAAGAAATTGGAAACCCAAACCGACCGTTTCCTGAGCCTGTGTTATCTCAAAGCCCCGAACAGCTAAAGGTTAATACATGGGCGTCTTCAAGCAGCAACCACACCACCATGTCACCAGTTTACCGGAAGTTTCTGGATGAGGTGGGGGACGGGCCGCTTACAGATGACCTGCTGCAATGTCTGGCCGAGGAGCTGATCTCACTGGATGAGAGGGATGTATCCGTAGGCTCCGAAAACATGGAGTCCAACAGAGAAGACGAGCGAGTGTCAGGAAGAAATAAAATCCCTGAGGTAAACTTTTATGGTCAAAAGTAACAAAACAGAAGCATTGTCATAACTTCATATAGCCAAGAGTGATTTGGAAGTGCACATTTTTAACACTAACTTTACTCATTTGATTTTATCTCGAACAATCAACATTTTAAAGAAGAAAATGAAAAGAAATCAGATAAAAACAACATTTAATCATGTTCACAACCCTACAAATATTAGGGACTGTATGAAAATGATTAGGGGCAGTCTGAAAAGGGGGAGGGTATTATAGTTTTTCTTTTGGCTGAAGGTGGGGTAGTCTGACTTTTTTGGAAGGACAGGGTAAGGTTCTTTTCTAGGTATATCTTTTATTTCAGCCTTCTTTTGCAATATAGTTAGTTACATAAACAGACCTTCACTTGCACCATGGTTGATAAAGGTGGACTTTTCCACATGCACAGGTCCACCGTTCTATCTCTATATCAGGGTTTTATTAATGTATACATTTCTGGCAAACATTAGAAGTTCCATTAAGACATTAAGGGTCTACACAATTAAACATGTACCAATTTAACATAGTATTTTGACATTGTTTTTGCAAGTCAAGACATTTAAAAACCTGCAGAGGGCCTTTTTAAAAAAAAAAGTAAAACATAAGGTTCAGTCCACCTCACCAACTTAATAATTTCCGTACAGTCCCTTATGAAAAAATAAGACACAATAACGTTCACATGTGACCCTCGAATCTATTAAAAAATAGACTTAATATTCCAGAGCAACCAAACTATTCTCATTGACTAAAGCTTCAGAGGCCCAGATGTTGGTGGTGAAAAAGAAGATTAAATTGGTGCATTTTATCCCATATTATAGGTTAATTCAAAAGACGGTGCTGTTCTGCTTGGCTCTGGGTTGGTTGTGGACGACGCCATCACGTGGACAAAGGGTGAAGTGCTCGGCAGGGGAGCCTATGGGACAGTAAGTATGGGAATTTACATTGACAAAGAAAGGCTAAGGACACATTTAAGCATGAGAAAAATGTAGATTGTGTCTTTGTATCACTAACCGTGGGTCTGTTGACCATCAGAACTCCAGCTTTTTGATGCTCTCATATTGCTTAAAAAACACCACCAACGTCCAACCATGCTCTCTATAGTAATCTTGTAAAAATACTTAAAACATTATAGATACCGCAGAAGACATTGGTGCTCAACTAACCCTGGCGATCACTGCTGCCTTCTTACCAGGTGTACTGTGGCCTGACCAGCCAGGGCCAGCTGATAGCTGTGAAGCAGGTGAGACTGGATGCCTCTGACCCCGACGATGCAAAGAGGGAGTACAGTCGTCTGCAGGGGGAGGTGGAGCTGCTCAAAACCCTCAGACACACCAACATTGTGGGCTTCCTGGGTACCTCACTTTATCAGCATGTGGTTTCCATTTTCATGGAATACGTCCCAGGAGGATCCATCGCCAGCATCCTTCACAGGTTAGGTTGATTCCAAACAGCTTGACAACGAGCCCAGGAGTACCTGTTGATAAATTGGTCTTTACTAATGCCTTTAACACTGTCCCTTTCATGCCCTCAGGTTTGGCCCTCTGCCAGAGCGTGTCCTGGCTCTTTACACCCATCAGATCCTGAAAGGGGTGGCCTTCCTTCACCTGAACAGAGTGATTCATCGGGACTTGAAGGGAAACAACGTCATGCTGATGCCCACTGGCGTCATCAAGCTCATAGACTTTGGCTGTGCGCGCCGTCTCAGCTGCCTGAACCACACTGCCAGCAACAGTGGCGATCTGCTCAAGTCTGTCCACGGCACACCTTACTGGATGGCACCAGAGGTAGATATAGAGCGATTTTCTTCTCATCTGTAGAGATGGCTCTTTTTGAATTATGTTCTATCGGTAACACTTTATAATAATGGTACCTGAATTATCATGAATTCATGCATGACTTCCTGCACGAAAAAGCATGAATTCATGCATGTAGTACTTCATGAACTATCAGTAATGTACAAGGATTAATAGTATCTCAAGCATGACTTAATGCAGGAACAATTTGTTAATTAATGCATTGATTAAGGTATTTGAATCATCATGCCTTCTGATTTATTAATGATGTTCATGTCTTCTTCAAAAATACTGACCAGTCACAGCAGTGTACATATATTCTTAAAAAATTGTAGTGTTGTAATCATTGTTAACTAAACATTACTTCTTCATTACTTCATCATGTTTGTGGCCTGTTAAATAAAGTGCTGACCTGGTCCATCTTTGACATTGATAAATAAGATATAATTTATGGTGGCATGAAATTAAATGTATTAAGATTGAAAGGAGTGGGTTGGCAAAATAATACAAAGGTCACTACATTGACACAAAATACAGTATACTGCAGATGCATTTTTATATTTGCTTTATTTATAACAACATAAGGCAAACACAAATGCCTGGGAACAATGCTCACCCAAGCAGGATATTTATTAATCTTACTTTTAACTAACAAAAAAAAATCTCAAGACATTTTTTTTGTGTTCAGACACTTATTATTTTTTTTTATTTGTGGGGTCACAGAGATTGGGGCATATGCCACCATTATTCATAACTTATGTATCAATGTTAACGATGGACCGGGTCAGCACTTTATTTGAAGGGCCACAAACATGATGAAGTAATGAAGAAGTAATGTTTAGTTATTCATGATTACAACACTACAATTCAGTTTATTTAGCCTGTCACTTTAACTACACATATACCTGTGAAGAAGACATGAACATCATTAATGAATCAGAAATCATGATGATTCAAATACCTTAATTGATGCATTAATTAACATATTGTCCCCGCATTAAGTCATGAATGAAATACTTGTACAATGCTGATAGTTCATGAAGTACAACATGATTGACTTCATGCTTTTTTCATGCATGAAATCATGATAATTCCTGTACCATTTTTAAAGTGTTACCGTTCTATTTATTTCATTGCAAGCTTAAGGTAAAATTGCCCGTTAAGTCTTGCCTGACTCCTAGCATTTTTTCCGCTCCTCAGGTTATCAATGAGACAGGATATGGCAGGAAGTCAGATATATGGAGTGTGGGTTGCACTGTGTTTGAGATGGCCACAGGGAAACCACCACTGGCACACATGGACAAGATGGCTGCCTTGTTCTACATTGGGGCTCAAAGAGGGTTGATGCCCTCCTTACCAGATGGGTTTTCAGAAAACGCCAAGAATTTTGTGGCAATCAGCTTGACAAGGTAAGACCTGTTGTCCTCCCTGGTCAATGCAAACTGGCAAATTCCTTTCAAACACTCACATACCCTCTGAATCTTTTCCTAATGTAATTATAATAAAACATACTTATGAGTTTGGAACTATTTGAGTAAGCAACCTAATTCAGAGCATTGTTTTATTAATAGTCATGTTTGGGAATAAGTTCCCTTATTTTCATTTGTTTTCCCTCAACTCCAGTGACCAGAGACTACGGCCATCTGCAGACCAGCTGCTGAAGCATGTATTCATTCCTCAAAGTGACACTGAAGAGAACTCTTGGGAAACACAGAAAAAGAACTGCTGTGGTCACCCAGAGGGACTGTGTGGCTAAGCTACACAAAGACAGAATGCTTTTGAGTTCAAGGGGACATTTAATGCGCCAGATTGTTGATTCAAAACATTAAGTACTCTTCAGTGACCCTTTAAGGCAGTGGTTCCCAACCTGGCGTCCGGGCACCCCTCAGGGGGCGGCAAAGAACACAGGGGGACGCATGTCTTTATCTGGTTTGAGGTTGAGGTAAAAAAAAATGTTTGCACGTTAAAAAAATTATAATACTCTAGAATATATAATGTATACAAAAGTCTGTATGAAAACTATATATTTTTGTTCTCGCTTAAATTGTAGGCAGGCTACTTAGTAGGCAAAACCTCCGGGACCTCTTAACCTGGGACCCTTGCTGTCATCAGATCAGCTGATAGCTGTTCTTCCTGCCGCCACGGCATCACTATTTTATGAATGAAACATGGCGGAGAAACGTAAAAGTGCTGATGACTCCTCTGTATCAAAAAAGAAAGTAAGGCTCTATCTCGAGAGTTACCTCCACTTCGGTTTCGGGGGGGCTCAGCTTTTCTTAGACACGAGTAGGGGGGGCGCCAAGGAAAAAAGGTTGGGAACAACTGCTTAAAGGGGCATGCCACCTATCCCCAGTGATGCACTAGTAGTGTTTTTGGGAGCAAAGGGTGCTGGGCTCATGTCCCAGGCCTTTCTGGAAACTACAACAAAGTATATCAAGAAGGACCTGTAGTCATTGCACTCTTAAGTGGAAGTTTAAGAAGCTACATGAGATGCACTTTTATACGTTTAACTTTAATAGAACCTATAAAATGTGAACAGATAGATGCCAGATTTTTGCTACAGACTTCGGATATTTCCTATAGCAATCTTTCAAATGTGCCAATCTTATAAATACCTTAATTTTGTATTTATGCAGTCCAACTCTAGTTCTCTCTGCTGTGTAATATATGTTATGTTCTGATAAAATGTGTCTAATCCATATACAGCATAACTTTCATAACCTAGTTTTCCATGCTGAAAATGTATACTACTTCCTGTTAGCTTTCCTCAGTTATTGAGGAATCAGTGCGTACAATTACGCTCAAGAGAAATGCCACAAATAAAACTTGGCATTACTATAAGCAAATATACAAGCATGTCCGCTCCATTCTACAAATCACCAAGTTTCCTTCCCCCTAGACTCTAGCAACATGTTTATGTGCATAATAAAATGACAGCAACAACCATGGTTTATACTGTGTCAGGGTAGTGGCAAGTTTATTCATAATATTGAAATGAAGAAAAAAAAGAAAAAAAAGGATGTAAAGAGTGGGGTGTGATTATTTGTCCACAGTAGCTTTCGCTGTGTGTCTAACAGTAAATCCCCAATAAGGGTACAAACAATCCAGCCTCAGGCTTACCAAGTATTACGCAAACTCCTATCAAATAAATGAGTAACAAACCCAGTCAAGAACAGAGGGGACGGTCATGTCAAGATTTGAGAACAATATAGCGTTTAATGTATGAAAATCATGTGAAGACGTGTCCGGACAGGTACATGGCTGCAAATGTAAATTCAACCAATTGGATGAGGACATCAGTGACAAAATATCCAGCAGGTCATGTTGCATTTGGACAATTGGTCACTCTTCTGACAACTTTTGCTGGGATGGAAACCAGCCATAATTTTTTATTTTCCTACATTGTACAATGTTAATGGCGGACTGAATAATACTTACATGTATCGCCCTTTATGGGCTGACATCTAAGGGCCACAGCTTCATGTCATGAAATTATGTCTGATGCATTTCAAAGAAAAAAGGGTTATGTAAATTTTAATAGCACACTACTACCGTTTCTTTTTGAGGCACAACCTTTGGCATCCAGCTTAAGGTTTACTTATAGGTCCAAAAAAAAAAAAAAAAAAAAAAAAAATTATATTTTTGGTACAAATTGCATCGCTCTGATGTGATAAGTAGGTGTTGGATGTTGCCTGTGTTACTGAGGGCATCAACTGATATCCCCTGTGATGAAAAAGAACAGTACAGCACCCCCTGTAGGAAGGTAAGAAGCACACACCACTGGAATCATTCACCCGATGACGCCCAATCCATTGATCAACAAAATAAGTCTTTTCTAGGTATTATAGTTATACTTACAAGCAGCTCTAAACCTGAGTAGTCATGGTATAGCTTTTTTTAAATCTTTAAACATACAAAAACGTATGTACATGTATCTCCACTTTCTGTAAACAGCAAGTACGCGTTCTCCTTTTAAATCCCATTGATGATTGAAACATGCATATCATATGCACAGTACACTTAAGTATAAAAAGAAATCAAGACAAAGAAATTGAGGAGATGAAACTTTACATCTAAAAAAAAATGTTTTGCATCCATCAAGAGTACTAAATGGAACGCCAGCAAACATAACTTGAACTCATCTCCAGCTGGCCACTGGCTTCCTCCATACAACCGCAGAAATGTGATTAAATTAAATTACTCGTTAAAAAAAAAATATTTGAGGAAGAAAATGAAGTAGGTGCACCTTCCATGCCTCTCATAGTACTTGTTATACTTTTGTTTTCCCATATGGAGATCTGAAATGTGGGAAGGACTTTCCCTGCGATGAAAAAACACGCGCACACACACACACACACACACACACACACACACGCACCTTTGCACATTTCTAGACTCATTTGAGGAGGAAGGAGAACCAAGCAGCAATTCAACACACTAACAGAAAGACAGGACTGAGCATCACAGCCCAGAGATCCGACAGTCAGGAAGCATAATTTCTTTTTCATCTTTCTTATCTCTCAAAAATTGAGAAGTCCAACAATACTGATCTTTTTCTCTCTCTCTTTTTTTTTTTTTTTTTTTTTTTTTTTTTGCAGATAAGTTTTTCTGCCTTTTTGGTTTATCATGACATAATGAGTTATTTTCCTAGGGCACTTAACAGGGAGGTGAGCATAGTCTTCAAAGTCTGAGGTGTGGGTAGTTTGTTGCCATTTCCACGGGGGTTGTCAATGGCTGCAGAGCGGTAGACTCAGTGTCTCTGCTCTCCTACTTCATGTGGCGATTCGCTAGGAGGAGGGTACTGCTGAGAGGTCCGCAGCCCACCTGGGTGTGACAGGAGGGGGGGGGGAGGAGGAGAAACAAGAATAAGGAGGAAGAGGGGGGGGGAAGGGGGACGGGGAGGGAGGTTAGCCATAGAGCTGCAAGCCAGACGAGACACACTGCAGTACAGGAGAGGAGCAAGGAGGGAAAAAGGGGAGAGAAAAAGATGTAGTACCTGCAGCACCAGAGCCACCCTTGGAGATTTTGCTCACTTTGGAGCATGAAGTGGAGAAGGAGGATGGTGGGTGGTGGTTGTGGCTTGCCTCGGGGTACGCCCTCTTGCGCGAAGAAGACAAAGAGGTGGATCCGGGAGGAGCGAGCGGAGTCCCTTCCACGCTGACCAGTCCTGGAGGACCGCGTAGCAGGCTGCCGCCGCCGTTCCCGCTGTGCGTGTGTGGGTGAGGGTGACTGTGCTTGTGGTGGCGATGGAGGTTGTGGTCCGCTCCACGATGTTGTTTCTCCTTGCTCGCCAGAGGGCTGGAATGTTTGCTCTTGTTGTTGTTGGCCGCCATGCCTTCGTCCGACGAGCTGTGGCGCTCGGACGATGAGACTTTTATCTTCATCTTGAGCTCATCTTTGCTTGGCTGTCCACTTTTGTCCAGCTGGGAGCTGCTGCCAGACCCAGGAACGGCCAGGCGCAGTTTAAGCGAGCCTTTGTCCCGTTTGTCGCCGTGGTGACGTCTATCTTGGCCTGAAGTTGAGGAGGAGGGGACTTTCATTTTCATTGGGGAGGCAGTGGTGCTCCCGACACCACCGTGAGAGGTTTGGTGGGGCTGTGAATGTTTTCTATGGTCCGCTTGGCTCGCAGAGGACGGTGCATAGGTAGAAGAGGAGAAGGACAACATATCCCCCCTCGCATCACAATCCATATTTCCACCATGCGGTTCCTGACCGCGTTTCTGCCCAGAGACGGCCAGCTCCGCGGCATGTTTCTCTCTGTATTTGTCCAGAGACAGCTTCTGAGCGGGTGACGGCTGCGGTGGAGGAGGCTGAGCTGGTGGGGGGTAGGCGGACTGAGCTGGCGGCTGATGCTTGCCAACTCCTTTTTGTTCCTGTTTGATGACGGGGATGAAGTCTAGTGTTTTCTCAGTCTTGCACACCGGCAGATGCTGAAGCAAAGAGGAAGCGGAGGCCTGCAAGGACAGAGTCGGCTCTTGGATAGGGATGCTGAGGGGCTCCTGTTTTATACAGGTGGAAGGGATGCTGAGGGCTTCCTGTTTTATACAGGTGGAAGGGTACCCTGTTTGGCTCTGGTTGCCCAGGGGCCACTCACTGTGGCTAGCTGGGTTGTACGTGCCAGCCAAGGCGTCCAACGACAGGGGCGCACCTCCGGATTGGCCAGGCATGGGCACGGTAAAGGGACCGCCCGCTTTGGAAAAACTTGGGTTGGAGGAGGCATCACCGTGATCTTGGAGCATGGAAGGCCCAGCAAAGGAGTTGTCAGCCGACTGAGTGCTGTCACCCTTGGGCTTTTTGGCAGCTTGTGTTGCCTAGGGGATAAAAAGGGAGTTGTGACGCTGTTAGGAGTTTAGTTTTAGTTAGCAGTAAGCTCCCTGAAAAGGGTTTAACCACAGATTTCTGTTTTGGTTATTTGTGATTTATAAAGCTGGCACCAACAACTGCTGTAAAGTTGTTTGCCAAACTGGGGTGTAAATTTATAGTTCCTATACTATGGATATTTAAATGGTTTTCAAAAGTGTGTTTGATACTTGGGCCCTGTTCAGACCTGGCATTAAAATGTGTCTTGGGTGATCTGATCACAAGTGGACAGCTCTATGCACGTCAGTTCACACCTGGCATTAGAATGCATCTAAACACGGGTCTTGAGTGACCACATATGATCGGATCTCACTTCCCCACTCGACATGCAAATAAACATGTAAATCATTTCCGTTAGCAAAGACCAAATGCGTCGTTTCACCAGCGAAGCATTTCCTGTGCCTAGTCTGCTGGAAAAAAATAAAAAGATAGCAAAAAAGATACAGACTGGGTCTCCTTGGCTTTTTCTAGGCAAACCATAACCCCCAAGATCTTTGACCCAGGCATAATAAATGTCTGTGGGCTTTTCCAAATTTTCAGACATTGAGGACAAAGCCAGTTTACGCAATTTGAAAACGCTCCGCTTACGCAGAGGATGCCAGTTGACTAATGTGCATACACACTGCTAAACAACCTTGGAATGTGGTCCTAGTGGTCAAATCTCTACACGTCCTCAATGTGTCTTGGGTGCATTCACACCTGCACTTAGAGCTGTCCACTTGTAAATAGATCACCCCAGAGGAATGTTAATGCCAGATTTGAACAGGGCCTTTTTTGGTAGACTGAAAGATCAAAATGATGTGTAATGTAGCCGTTTTGGTGACACCATCTACTTTGATACATCCTGCGTTAACACTTAAAAATGAAATTGACAAGCCACACGTTTTTCCAATGCATGAAACAGAGCAGCAGTGCATCCTACCCTCCAGTTTCGTATTCTCTTCAACCGACTGGGTGTTTTCTCCAGAATCTGCAGAAACTCGTGGGTCAGCTCTACAAGAAGAAGACATACGTGTTGTCACAAAACCACCTACGTTCTGCTGCTACTCCGACACTCCTTTACGCCTTTTGACCTCGTATGTGAATTCTAAATACAAAAAAAACGCCCTATGGAAAACCTTACTAAATAATAGCAATACATACGAAATTGCTTCACAGTTAAGTTATTCACACTAAAATATTATAGAAAAGCAAAACACATTATTCATTCTCACCATCAAGCAGCTCAAGGGTGACAGAGTCGTCCACGTACTCCCACCAGTGTTTACCATCAGTGGACACTGGGATCTCCCAGTTGGACCACTTACACGCCAGGTGGATGCACACACAGGAGATCACTGTGGGCTTGTACTGGAGGCAGAAGGTAGTGAGGTGTAGACTGCATAGTGTGTGTGTGTGTGTGGGTATGTGCAAGTGACGAACGTGTGCAAGACAGAGTGAATGTTTGGCATGTGAGGATATAGGAATGTGAGGGAGTTGATTCAGGCCAGGCGTTGTCCCAATTGGTCCAACATATGCAGAAAAGAGAGAAAAAACACAAGACGGAGCAGACAGTTTTAATTTACTGTAGGGAATGGTTGCTAAAGATAAGCCATTATTTGATTGTGTTGATACATTGAACTCTGTCTGATAATGTAACATGTCAAACCCAGGTCACAATACAGGTGATACGATACAGGTCTCTAATAACTTCATGATTCATGGGAGGACATAATTCCTAGTGTGCTTAAAAAAGTAAGCATCCAATTGTGTCATGCAACAATAATTTATGTTTCAAGGAAACTGGCTGGTTTGAATGCTAAGACACGAAAACCAAAGCGAGGGCAGTGGAGAGGGGGGGGTGCCACGTGTGGTAGTTAAGTGCAGTCGGCCCATTGTGAAACCCTCAGGCCAGCCATGTGACAGTTAAATCATTGTACAGTTAACTGACGAGGGGCTGCTCCTACAACCCTCTGTATGGGTCTCTGGGACAGTGTTAAAAAGGGATGAACCTAGTGGGCCCTCCACATCAATGGATACAACGGGGCGCCAGCGCTGACAGTGAACGCATGGTCTCAACACAGAGCATTCCTAAATTGTAATATCGTAGCTAGTCTGACCTATGACTCAAGGGTAAAAAAAACAAAATCATAATTTGATAAGTGCAACATCGCTCTGCAACAGTAATGCAAGCAGAACAACATCAACAGTAACATAAAATTAGATAAATGGCCACCATTTATTTTAAAGCTAAAATGTAGACAAAAACCGCTACTGCACCACTAAAGGCTTTGGTTCTTTGTTAGCTCACTCATAGTGAACCAAGCAGTAATATCGCAAAAGCAAATGAAAATAAGTTCCCCACAATCATTTATCAGACACTTAAGCCATGAATATACTATTGTAATCCCACTGCATGAAAGTAAAGATTCTTAACAAAAACCTAGCCCATGACATAGCTAGATTCAACTGCAATGCCTCAGCATGAAGCTGTATTAAAAAAAAAAAAAAAAAAAAAAAGAACTAGCCATAACTTTGCAGTGCTGCATTTTAAAACACTTTTGGTTAGAGCTGGCGGTAACCTTGTACTGGGAGACAAGTACAATGTCTGGAGTCTGGTCTGTCAGATTACAGCAGCCTTAAACAAAGCTATCAGTCACAGCCAACGTTTACAGGCATTTGGCTAATGACATTTAAAACCCCACCTCAGATGGATTTGTACATCTTAAACCCTTAGAAACATTAGGAATGAGTCTTCTTGACCAAGTTAAAATAAAATCAATCCGTGAGAGTATTGGGCTATTTTAAGAACTTGCATTGGCTACGGCTTGCACTTCTAATAAGTGCCAGCTCAGTGCAAAACTTCAAAGACCGGTCACAGTCAGCATCCAGACATTGTCAACTGATTTGAAGTTAATTACATTAATGTGAATTCCTTTCCACCACCGTTGAATATTAACAAACCCTTTAAGGACCCAGTTTCCCTACTAAGACATGTCAAAAAGAACATTTTGTCCTTGCTTTAGAAAAAAAAAAAAAATCATGATTACCAAATGCATTTTAATTAGTATGAAAGATCATCAAATAGTTATAGTATTACACATACTCAGGTCCTTAATGGGTCGCAATTATGTTTTTTTTGGGGCATGTTTTACATGAGCTACATGTACGAAAGAATGTTTTAGAAAAACCAGAGAATGTGCATTTAAAAGACATTAATAAAAAAAGATAAATATTTGAGGAGATGCATTTTGAACAAATGGATATGAAAAAGAACATTTAAAAAGTGTATTTGCGGTACTTACCGGAAAGACCTCTACGAGAAATGTTTACATCTGTGAAATCTTTAGCTGCTATTCAGGCTACCAAAGTGTCTTTTTCTTTTAGAATTATGCACTTTTCGCAACCGAACAAACATGTGGGTTTCAAGCGCACCACTACACTCCACACCTTGCATTCAACCCATCTGTGCCAACACGTGGTCCCTTGTACAATACACCGCACTGCAACTGGGGCCGGTAACGCTACAAGCCACCCTGTCCCGCTCGCTTTGAACAAGGGAGGGGAGCTGAGGGGAGGAGGCAAGCATCCCAATAACCACCAGCGCAAGTAGGGCCCGTTGGACACTGAAAGGGTACCCTGCATTACAGGAAGCTATGGTGTGCAGTCAAAGTGCAACAAAGGAGGGGCAGGATAACAACCTGTTGGTAGCCATGAAATAGGAAGTCTGTGCCAGATCCTTGCTTGCTGTAAGGGAGACAGAAAAATAGAAAAAGGGGGATAGGGGGAGAAAGAAAAAAGGATTACGATTTCTGCAAGCCCAAAGCGTTTACTATCATTAGGTCAGTAACTGAATGTTTCAATGCACTGATTAAGCCAAGGCCAAGACTGACAACACTAAGCACATGCTGTTGCTAAATTTTTGAAACTTTCAGCAAGTTGGAGGATGTTTATAGATTAAGCCAGAACCACTTCATTGACTGCATCAACCACAACAAATATTTAAAAAAGGGGTCAGTGTCTCAGATACAGACTGTAAAGGTAAACCCACAAACTAAAAAATGATTTCAATTCTGTCTTGGACTTGGCCCAATAAGCGTCAGTAAATGTTGTGTATGTGCCATGTCATATAATGAACTCAAAAGGCGATCAAAAGAGCAAGATGTGTGGCCATGTAACCATTAAAATCGGCACGGTTTTCACCCCCCTCCCCACCCATGTTTGAGGTGGGACAAATAAGAGCAGAGGGCCCAAAGAGCAAAGAAGGAAGCCTCTACCTCGCACTAGCTGGGAACATTTCACCACATCAGTGTGTGGGTGATCAATAGTAATTTCAAAGCCTGGAACAAAATACATGACAGGTGAGTTCGACACAGAGACAGTTGGGAGGTGACATGTCATTTTATGATCAAACAAACAAATCTAACGCTCCAGGTTAAGGCTATCAATTCAGATTCTAGTAGGTATTTATGGACTTCACGGTCAATTCATATATGTACATTATAAATGATGTGCAATAAAAGCAGCTCTGGCCACTTTCATTCTGGATGAAAGAAGTTTCTCAGTATTGAATGTAATCAATAGGCAAGCACACATTGCTGTAGACCTAACGTGAAATGTTGTGCAGAACTGAAATGGAGAGAACATTTCTAAAAGCCTTATCAATGCCATGTTTCACGACTAATGTCAGCAATGGCAGAATGACATGTCACCTTTACATGATTTTTTTGTAAATATGTACATGACAAGATACCCATACAGCAGCTGATTAAACATTTCACTCAACAGGCTGTGATGAATATATTCACAACAGCGATCAACAGCACTTCCGCCTTACTGAAAAAGATAATTATTATGATAAACAATATGCTATGTCTCTCTCAAGTCATCCACTCCAGTCACCACTACTTACCCAGGGTCTGCAGCACTATGGATTCAAGTATCACCAGCTCTTGAGCTTGCTGGAGGTATGCCTGAAGTTTGATAGACAGTCATTACATCACAATTGTAATGAGTCTATTGATCTATCCCCCTAACAACTGATTTCAAAAAGGCCAAACCTCCAAACAGAGATGCTCATTTTATTATTAATGTAGCCTTTGTTAGGTGTATGGTACACACCAACAGCAGACCAGGGCAGTTAAAAAGAAGCCCTTTTTAGAAGGCAATGGAATTTGGCACAGCCAGTTACACATAGGGAAACCATGACCACTGAGAGAACAGAAAAGTCAGATGTAGAAAGGGGAAACTTTCAACCATACAATATGTAGAGCATGAGCCCAAACTTACATTACTCTTTGTGTCTAGAGGTGGTTCTTGGGGATTTAGGCAAGCATGTGCCACTTTGATCACATGTTCGAGTTTCCGAGGTTGCTCTTCCACTTTCGCGGCCAAGAATAAGGTGGTTGGAGATATTATCTATACCAAAAAAAATCAAGACATTTCAATGTATACTCCTTATGTAACAACTGTGGTAACAATACAACACGTGATACTAGGTTGCAGGTCAATAGCAGTATTATGTAACAGAATACTTACATTCCTATGGAATTTGGTGAAAGAGTGGTGCATATAAAACCTATGCATGTAAACAATGGCTGTATTTATGGTTAATTGAGAGCTGGAGGGTGGGTCAAGGAAAATGTAAGGTTTCACCGTCTGTAAATCACGTTGCCAAGAACAGAGTGAACAATTTTGCTCTACGTCATTACATAAAGCCACGCATCATTGGGCAACGTATTAGCACGACTGTAAACAACTGTTTGAAATAAGTAAAGGCCAGAGTAAAGAAAAGTTAACGGTGTATAGCAATCGAATTAGGTGACTTACGTTAGCTTTACGATAGCGCTAATTGAGCTACGTCTAAATAACGACGAATGTCAAATACATTTACACATCAGCTTTCGTGTTCTAATGAAAATTGTCGTTATTTGACCAACAAAGCTCTATCGGGCAGAGGGGTAACAGTTCAGTTAAAGACACCCAGTGCAACAGCTGCAAACTCGGCTAATTGTCTTTTGGACGTTAACCCTTAGCTAGCTTGGTAACTGTTAGGCTATATTAGCACATATCTAACGTCAAACATAAAACAATGACATTCCGATTCCAGGCTAAGACTCATAACGTAGCAATAGTTTAACAAACACAACAACAAAATATTCATTCACAAATCTTGGTCCCTAAAATCAACAATCTGTTTAGCATTAGCTAGCTAGCTAGCTACCAGTATCGGGCCCGCTGCAGGGGTTAGCGCATGTCTAATAGTTCCAGTCTAGTCGTTTGTTTACAAAGGATACACGTTGAGTCTCTGACCCATATCTTGGATCAGATTCGCCGCTTGTTGTCGGTAGGAGAGCTCCCGGTCTGGTTCTACTCCACATCGGCGCGACGGCGTGGTTTCGAGCTGTTCCCGGGTGAAAAACCATTTCGACGAGGATCCCCGGCACGCCGCCATTGCTCTCTAACATTCACTGGCATCGAGAAAGCGGATATGACGCCGATGTCGCACAGGAAAACACTTCTTCTTCGATGGTGAGACCGTGGTGCGATCATATACTGTCTATGCGTGCGATCGGTGCGATGCGTTCCGAGCATGGGATCCGGATCCGAGCGGTTGGGTGGGTATGAACGGTATGAACCGTTCTCTTAATGCATCAATGATATGAACCTGTGTATATTCAAGAAGCAGGTTGGGGGAATAATTTAAATTTAAGTTAAAGGTGCTCTAAGTGATGTGACGTGTTTTTTAAGCTACAACATGTTTTGTCACATACAGCAAACATCTCCTCACTATCCGCTAGCTGCCTGTCCCCTGAATAGGGGTGGGGGAAAAAATCGATACAGCATAGTATCGCGATATTTCTCGTGGCAATACTGTATCGATACACAGGCGCCAAGTATCGATCTTTTATTATTTAAATTGCACATCAGAATTTAACTTTTTGGTAGTATAATAATGAAATCAATTGCTTATTCAGTCCACCAGAAGGCGCTGTTTGTTTTCTGGTGAGGTCAGCGGGGTGACTGTCAGCGTGCAGGAGGATGTAGATAAAATAAACATGGCAGCGTCAGAGAAAGAAATCAGAAATGCACCATCTGCGTTTAAATCAAGTGTTTGGACTTTTTTCGGATTTTTTAACAAGGAGGGGACAACTGAGATGGACATGAGACATGGGATTTGCAAGGAGTGTCGTATGCAAATAAAATACTCAGGGAATACCACAAACATGAGGGCTCATCTCACACGGCACCATCCAGAGTTAGCGTTAGCCGAGGACGGTAAAGCTAATGCTAAACCAGCTCCGCCGAAAAACCAACCAACACTGGACACACTTAGCTTGACAAAGCTACCTCCCAATTCAGAGCGAGCTAAGAAAATAACTCAAGCCATCGCCTACTTCATGTGCAAAGACCTGCGTCCATACAACGTTGTGGAAAATGAAGGATTTTGTCACTTGCTAAAAACACCGGAACCAAGGTACGTGACTCCGTCACGCCGTTTTTGTACTCATTTTAATTGTAAAAAATACCTGTAGTAGCACAGCAGTGCATACCTGTTGGTATTACAGTCTAGTCCACCTTAATTAAAAATGCAAACAGTTCAGTTTGCCAGGTGTATACAACATTTATAACATATTCATTAAAGTGCTGGTTAGTTAGTCAGCTTGACAGTCACATTTTACAGCAATAAAATTCATGTGAGATGAACAAACAGATGTTGACAAAGTTTTCCTTTGGGGACATAATAATGAAGTTGGAAAAAAGGTAATAAATTGCAATATATTGCAGAATATCGCAATATGTTTAAAATCGCAATAATATCGTATCGTGACCTAAGTATCGTGATAATATCGTATCGTGGTACCTCTGGTGATTCCCACCCCTACCCCTGAACACAAAAAAACGTGGTCTCTGTAGACAGCCCAGGCTCTACAAACGCCAACAAAAACAAACTTTGCCAACCTGCCCCACGAACCATAACAAACAGTGTTCCAGCCAATAACAGACAAGAAGGAGTTGGTTGAGTGTCTGTCTTAAGAGACTGCGTTTTTTTTACAGTGTGTTCAGGGGACAGGCAGCTAGCGGATAGTGAGGAGATGTTTGCTGTATGTCACGAAAAATGTTGTAGCCTAAAAAACGCGTCACATCACTTAGAGCACCTTTAAGCAGCAAGAGGTAGCTATAGCTTCAAAGTCTTTAACCCCGCACTCATTAGCCGAATGAATGATTTTTTTTTTGTGTGTTGCAATTAACCTCATTAGGCAAGAAAGATAGTAGAAATTCAGACCGCAGCAGAAAGCTCCGTGCTTGAGCATCAGAATACTCAGGGAAATAATTTAGCTTGCGTGGACACTACATCACTACTTGATCAATAAAAGAGCTTACTAAGCAGTTAAACTAGTAATGTTACTGCCCAACAATGCTTGCAATACAAGTTGGATTTATTCCACATGTATGTTTACCATTAAAACACAATGTATAAATGCAATATATGAATATCCATCCATTTTTCATCCATCCGGCCTTGTTTATTATGCAACTCAATTGAATACAATATGTCATTGCTCCATCTCTCTTTCAGCTAAGGGGATCTTGGCTTACAGAACATTGATCTAATCTGAACTAATCAAACTAACACAAACTAACTCTCTATTGATGGCTAACCATATAGGATGTATAAGAATACAATGTGTGGATAAATAGTATCAAACAAATAAAGCAATTCACAAAATACTGTGAGTAAATTATTTTATTATAACAAACCACCAACAAGTTTGTTATATTTAAAGTTAAGTTAATCCAAAAATGGTTTTCATAATCATCCAAATAAGAATATTTGAAAAAAAGCCTTTGCACTGAATCATTGGGTATTGCAGTTGTATCTCAGGTTTGCATCTCACTCAAACTCCTCTCGTTTCAGGCCCAAAAATTCCACTGCGTTTCCAGCAAGCAATTTATCCTGCAAAAAAAAAAGAGTACACACCATGTATGATTGGACATGCAGTACTTTTAAGATTTTAAAACTTGTTCATTTGTGTATTTGTGCAGTTCAATATTAAAAGCTAGCTGAATTAGAGACATTTATGGACATCAATATGTTTGCCATGGCTTCTGGATTCTACCAATACCAAATTCTACATTCTACCAAAGAAGAATTGTACTGCATCCTTTGCACTTCTGCTAATAAGCATTTGCTACCTGGGTTATGGAGGCAATGCATGACAGCAGTATTGACACCATGACTGCATTGTCTAAATGAAGGAGAGGAAAATATTTATACCTTTAGTGTGTCATCAAATTCATCCATTGACTCAATTAGTGATCCAGGCTGCAGCTCACCCAGTGGGAATGGATAATCTGTTCCCAGCATCACTTTATCCTGGAAGAGAAATACATGCATGTTAAACTATTGGAGTGAACATGTGCAGATATACAGTAGGCTATGTCTGTCGAATTGATGAAAGCAAGAATAGTTACTGTCATCAGTAGAACCATTCTAAACACACTCGCCACGTTCAAAACTGGCAACACTCCTCCAGTGTCTTCTAAAGCTTGATTTATGCATTTGCGTAAAATCTACACCATTGCTACGTACGTAGGAATGTGGAGACCCGAACCTACGGCGAACCCTACGCTGTAGCCTGACGTGCTCCTCTCGAAAAATCTAATGGTATGTTCTTTTTGTCCCCCGAAGTCGATTTACGAGTCGTTTTGCGGAGTTACGAACCGGAAGTTACAAAAAGAACGCCACCGAGGTGGTATATACGACTCGTCAAGTCGTCTGAACTCAGAGGACCCCGAGTTCACTTTCAAAGATGGCTACGTCGTGCATCACACGTAGTAAACATTGTAGTTTTCTACAATTTTAAGCACTTTTGTCGTTGTTGTAACCAAATGAAGAAGTGGTACACATAGCACTGTATACTGCTACCTATAGGCATGTCGCTACAGTCTTATTAGGAGTTAAATACCGCCTGATTAGTTATTTGTAGCTTGTGCAGCTGAAATTGGCTAGAGACGCTCGGTTGCTATATGACAACAATGGCTTTAAGCCGAGTCTTGAGCAGAAAGCAGAGCAGTAGCCTAACGTTAACGTTAATCAAAACGTAATTTTCGTGTATCAAACTGTGAAATATATTTGTGTAATATGTCAATAACTGGGTGAATAGAATCCTAAATGTTACTAAAAATGTTACAAAAATCCATCTTTTCTCCGACTCGTAGGATTGTGTGACAAAAAGAACGCAACAACCCGCGGTTATTCGTTTTTTCGACATGGATGTGACGTCACACTCGAGCTACTAGTCGAGATTACAAGACAAAAAGAACGCACCATAGCTACACGTCGCGGCGACATACATCGCTCGGCCGTGGCTTGGTAGGGTTGCATTTCCACTCCAAACCCACTCCCCAAACACACACATGTGTATGTGTGTATGTGTGTGTTAATAGAAATACAAGCTCACTTTTCCGATCACGTCAATGAGCAGCTTCAGGGAGAGGGGATCGTGAACTAGAGAGTCTGTGTAGAAAGAGCCAAGGTATTTCCGTGGACTGATGTTGTTGTCCACCGCACACAGGTCAGGGCGGACTTGGTGGCCATGCTCAATTCTGCCAACGGTGATTGGAAAAGATCCACCTGTATCCAGATGAACAATAACGGTAATAAAGCAATAAGCAATATACAGTAGGTCAAACAACATCTGTAGTTTAGCATGAAGTAAGAATATGTTGAAGTTGACACCTCAGTGCTTATATTATTCAGCTGTGACTTTTATGTTCAACAATTGAAATGTGTCACCAACATCTGGTTTATACCTCCATGTGCAAAGCACACTTTCAATTTAGGAAATCTCTCGAAGATGCCTCCGAATATCATCGAGCAAATAGCAATGGTTGTCTCTGACGGCATGCCTTTGAGTTGGAAAAGACAAGAAAACATAACCTTTCCTTTTCAAACTGTACTTTTTAACATACATAACATCATATATGTCTTGTTATTAAACGGCAATATAAGTGGGTGGATACTAAGTGGCAGAAGCAAAATCAAAAAGTAGGGTATAATATAATAATAATAATATAAAATATACTATAATCCCAGTGCAAATCAAATATCATGTGAACGCTGCAACACTCAAAGAAAATCAACACCAATGTGGGAGTTTTAACAAATGGGGAAATAAAATGATTTGGTTTTGATGGTTTCATCAATCATTTTAGGAAAAAGTGGGTATAATGTCGGTGCTGCGTTTTTGCTATTGGTTTGGTTTCCAATGCACAAATAATTAAACACGGATCCGTTTTGTCAATGTATTTTCACAAGAAAAGATAATTTTATTTTCTATTGACTAGACCAGGGGGAATATTCAATTCCCCCTCTTGCTACTCCATCTCCCTCACCCACCAGCCAGGGCAGCCAATACTTAGCCATCCTCCCATCTGTCTGCATGTCCCACGGGTGGACAAATATGGAGCAGCCCAGCTCCTCAGCTGCCTGCATGGAAAACACACCGCAAGTTTTTGTCAATGAGAACTTGACCCTCTTAATACGCTATGAAATTAGTCAAACCAGTGTAAACATAGGGACATTTGCAACCTTTACAGGAACATTATGTCATCATATAAGCATTTACTGCAATATTCAATGTCTCACAGCATAGAAAGGATAGAGTTCGGTGGCGTTGAGGTCCCAGTCGTTGATATGTGAGCCGATCTGCACCCCAGGGAAGCCCAGCTCCTTCACACAGCGCCTCATCTCCAGCACAGCCAAGTCAGGGGCTTGCATGGGCAGAGTGCCCAGGCCCACAAACCTCTTGGGGTGGCTGCGCACGGTCTGAGCCAAATCGTCATTTAGAAGGACACAGAGATCCAGTGTATCATGAGGTTTGGCCTGTAATCCAAAAAAAAAATAATACAATAGGTAAATATATCTGTGAAAGGTGGAAAGACATTTTAATAACCTATTCTTCATCTTAGTTTTGATGCTTCTGTGACTGAAGAAGAGTAAAGACAGTTAAGCAGCGTTGAGAGAAGTATAAAAGCCACTTTGGTATTCCACAAAGAGCCTAGAATTTAATTTGCTCCTTGTTTCGAAAGGAATGGGTAGCTGCAGCTCACTCAACACTGTGATACAGGTCTTTACCATGCAGCAATAAAACATAATAGATGCATTGTTTTTTTCATCAAAGTTGCTCAGACTTAGTGTGCACTTACCCAGTAACTGAACATCACAGGAACAGTTGAAAGGGCTTGAACTGTGACACCTGAAAGATCATAAACAGAAACGTACGTTTTAGGAATCAATAAGATGAAACACTTGAATACGTGTAGGCGTCTTTCATGTCTGTGCATATACCATGTTGATCCATGTCCCTTATGCGTGCCTTTGCATCCCAGCAGTTCTCTTGAATCACTCGGAACAGCTTCCCATCCTTCATCATGTTTGCTTCACCCTGAAACACAACATGCACAGCGGTCACATCCTCTGTTGATGTGACTGTAATTAAAATGTTCCTTGTCTGGACACCTTGGCAGATTCATTGTTCTCGCTCATGGTCATTTCACTCATTACATTTTCAATTTTCCAGCTAATGAGACCATGTGACAATTAGATTTCATAACACTTCTAAATACGACCACATGATGGCAGCAGACAGCTAATACACCGTTTCATGGAACACACACATTTTATATAAAAACCTTGCATTAAACACCTGGCATTAAAGTGTTATGACAAACAAAATGTATTTGTAATGCTAAACGTATATTTAAAATATATACAAACAACATCTGGACAATGATTTTCCCCTGTTAATGCCTGTAATTCAAAATCTTACATCTACACCTGTGTTACAATGTGACCTGGAGTCCTAATAGATCTTGTCTAAATATTAGCATCAGGACTTAAACAGATGCTCATCACCAGACACGGCTTATGTTTGAATGCATGTGACACAATCCACTATTCGTCCTTATGTGCAGTTTGCTGATGCTAAAAGCTCAACCAACGTCGGCTGCTAAAAGTTGCCACGTTGCTCTGAATTTTGCTGTGTTGCAGCGCTATTTCAAGTGATGCAGTGGCACCGTGCTGAGTCCTGCAGCTGCTCGCACGTCGAGAGCCAGGCTGAAAGGTCCACAGGGTGGGGGTGCAGCTGGGAGGAACCTGCTGTGTCCCGAGCATTGTGTGCAGTAAGATTGCATAACACCCTGTCTGTATGTACTGTACAGTACAGGCCAAAAGTTTGGACACACCTTCTCATTCAATGCGTTTCCTTTATTTTCATGACTATTTACATTGTAGATTCTCACTGAAGGCATCAAAACTATGAATGAACACATATGGAATTATGTACTTAACAAAAAAGTGTGAAATAACTGAAAACATGTCTTATATTTTAGATTCTTCAAATTAGCCACCCTTTGCTTTTTTTTGATAACTCTGCAAACCCTTGGTGTTCTCTCAATGAGCTTCATGAAGTAGTCACCTGAAATGGTTTTCACTTCACAGGTGTGCTTTGTCAGGGTTAATTAGTGGAATTATTTCCCTTATTAATAAAAAAGCAAAGGGTGGCTACTTTGAAGAATCTACAATATAAGACATGTTTTCAGTTATTTCACACTTTTTTGTTAAGTACATAATTCCATATGTGTTCATTCATAGTTTTGATGCCTTCAGTGAGAATCTACAATGTAAATAGTCATGAAAATAAAAAGGAAACGCATTGAATGAGAAGGTGTGTCCAAACCTTTGGCCTGTACTGTATGTATGCATAAAAGAAGAAGAAAAAAAACTATAACTCACCTTACAGTGATGGTGAAGCTGTACAAACCCATCATATCCATACCTCTGAAACACATGCAAAAGAGTGCCTAAGCTTAATAACTGAAAAACACTATGTATTAGATTATGTTGTATTTCATTGAGATGTGAAATCTCTGTGTAAATGTGAACGTAGTTTGGTATCCCCCGTGCGTACTTGCTGTGGGAAAGCCTCTATTGATTGTGTTATCCAATCTGCAAGGGTTCAATCTTCATCCTAGAGGACTTTCCACTCCAACGCCCTGGATAACTCGAAGCGAGTGCCACCTGAGGCTGTTGACTCTTTTGCATACAGATGAAGCTGCAAGTGATCTACGTGAGCAATACCGCCAGTTAAGCCCCATTTCATATGCCTATACAGGTCTGTAGTACTCTGTGCCACAGATAAGCTTCAGGTATTCAAAATGTGAGATGGGTTTTACACCCTTCTTTTAAAAGTGCCAATCAATGTCTTCCAAGTTACTATTTTGTTGAAACTTGCTTCAAATAAAACCCATACGTTCCAAATCAACAGTGGAGTTTATAACACGTTAACCCTGATGTTCTTTTCGGGGTCCTGAGTAACCATAATCTGGCTATCACCAGACCAAGCTCAATCTTTTAAGATTGAACATTAGTCTGGGGAGTCCGCTCTGTATTTTCTACCGCACAAGAGGGGTGATCAACGGGCATAGTTCAAATAACTCTGTACGCAATTGGATAGTCCTTCAACCAATCAGACCAGCGATCCGGGTGACGTAGCAGCGACAGCGGCATCAATGGGTTGCTGCGCTCCGGTGGCCGCTATGTTGACTGTAAACAAGAAGCTGCTTGCCGTCACTTCTCTATCTTCATCGTGTAAAAATAGCGCGCCAGGTGGATAAGCCAGTTTGTGATTGGTCCCTGTAAAATTGTAACGGAAGCAGGATATTTAAACGTACAGGTTTCCAGCCTGAGCTGCAGGGCGAAATCAAATCGCCGGCAGATCGGGCTGGGTTTACCCAGTCTGGAGTAACCAGGCACTCTTTACGACCCCAAAATGTACATAATATTGTACTATCACCGTCATACTTCATGACTTTTCAGAATTGTATGAGACCTGTTCATGAAAGTAATTTTGAACTGAGGACATGTCTCAGAAGTCTGCTACAGAAAATGATGCATTACTTCTGTTTCAGAGGTTCTCAGAGACCCCAGCTGTAAAACATGGTTAAACACAAAGGATTTTCATATGCTCTAGTTTTTATGCAGTACTACCCCTGCCAAATCCTACAAAAATTATATTATAGCCTCCTGTTAGATGTCTATAATCTACTGTACATTTCTTTGTTTGTGAATAACTTTTTGGCTAACAAATAAGAGTCACCCAGTTTGTGCAAAAGGGGTTTTTATAAGGTTGGAAGGAAATACATTTTTAATGGGGGAATATGTTAATTTTGCAATTATTATAATTATTGTAGTAGCAGAGAAGGTACTTCATAACTCAAAATAGGGTAACATGCACCAAACTGGCATGTATAAAGAAAGAAATGCATTGTGGGAAGGTGTGGTCATCAGTCTGCAGACCACCTCTTCTGTGCAGCACTAAAGGAAAGGAGACCAGGCCTCCACAATAACAAAGACATAGGAGCAGGAACAGATAACAGATAGGACAGGGAAGAGCGAGGCCAAAGTCACACATTGATTAAAGTTTAACCATCCGTAGAGAACACACATTTATGGAGTGAGCTGTTAAACTTGCTGCTGACGCTCCAATGGGAGAAGTCTGTACATTTTATTTTTTTGGCTTTTAATTGCATTGAATTGAAGGAAGTGCTCTACCTGCTGCAGAACTGATACAAGGATATATATATATATTTTCTTTATAAATCTACTCAACCGCCAATATGTGGCTGATATAAAAAAAACCTCTCAGATCCCCACTGAGATTGTGTCTCTCAGTGCCTACCTGCTTCAAGTCGGGCCACTCCTTTGGTAAAATATGATTATGAATATCGACCTTCATCTTTATGATTTTCCCTCGGGGAGACGTGGAGGTCTGCTGCCAAAGATTTCTTGCAGTAAACTGAGCTCAAATCCAGCAAGTTCACTCTCCGCCCTCCCCCAGAAACCAATGACCGACAGGTGAATGACTGCTGCTGCTGGTGCTGGTACACCCTGGTCATTTATTACCTAGTCTGTAAAAAAACAAAAAGAAAGTAATCTTAAGTCTGTGGAGGCTATTTAACGTCATAAATAGTTAATATCCTGAAACATCAATTGATTGATTATTTACACCCAACCCCACTTCAATCACCAACACACAAACACACATAGCCTTATAGCATTTCTGTGCAGGTGGCTGTTTATGAATGCTTGGATGTTGCAACATGATGCAGTTAGCCACACATTTTTAATGCCATGGCTCCTGCTAAATGGGCATTATCAGTGGTTATCAGCCTCATAGATATGGGTCAGAAGGGCCCTGCTACACAGGTTCAGAAGGCCGTATGATTACACCTGGCTTTTGCTTGCAGTAATTTGACTATAGGTTGCTGCACAGTAATAATAATAATAATAATAATAATAATAATAATACATGTATTTTATATTGCACTTTCAAAAGGTACTTAGAGGCACTTTACAAGGTATAAACAAAGAAAACCAATAGCAAGATCATTATACAAACATCAATAAAAACTATAGATAAATATTAAAAAGGTGGAGCAAAACAGCATAAAAACAGGATAGAAACAGTAAGGAAGGAAGGAAATAAGGGAGCAAAGGAAACAGCTAGGTTGGTTACAGGTGAAAAGCAGATTTAAACAGATGGGTTTTGAGTGCGGTTTTGAAATTAGCAAGTGGTGTGTAAAGTCTGAGGTGTTTGGGGAGAGAGTTCCAGAGGGAGGGGACAACTCATTAACCTACAGAATGTAGAGCAAATCGGTGTCCAACTGACTGATTATTACAGTGGGCTCACATCCTCACCGGCCCACAACCCTGCGTTTTGGCGACACATGGTGGTCAGTAGTTGAAGCTTAGGATGACAGACTGCAGGCAGGTTGATTCACCCAGAGGCGTCGTTAGGCCTGGGCGTCCCCCCCGCTACAGCCCCGAATGAATTGCCCCGGATCTCTCTCTCTCTCTCTCTCTCTCTCTCTCTCTCTCTCTCTCTCTCTCTCTCTCTCTTTATTTTTTTTTATTTTTTATTTTTTTTTACAAAAATAAGTAGCCTATAATAGTCCCAGAATGGCATACGCAAATTAAGAAGAAAAGTATTTTCCCATGCACTCGCAGTTTTTTTTGTAGAACTCATGGTAGAAGTGTAACTTTATCCAGTTTATTTAAGGTGTAATCATAGCCAAATCAGTCTAATACATGGATGCCATTAACACAAAGTTTAGGAGTGCAATACTATCGATATAGTTTGAAGTTCCTGTGACGTGACGTTTCCAGTCTATGGTTCAGACTCAAACACACGGAGCTCTGAAGCAGACCCTGTGCGTCGCTTGGTGTCCACTCTCGCTGTAAAAAACTGTGCAGCTTTACCCCTCAGTCACATTAGCTACAGGAGACTGACGAAGCGGCAGGCTGCCATTCATTTTCAATGAGAGTGGCTGTTTGCCAGCGACAAGCGACGAGCTTGCCGCTGCCACGGGCAAGGCGGGGCCAAAATAGACAAGAAGTCTGTTTTATGCAAATGCTGAGCGATGCGACAAAGCGACTGCCAATCGGAGTAAAGGCAACGTGACGTATGTACGTTGGTTGCTTGAGTGGAAGAAAATCATTTAAGATGGCGGAAACGCTTCAGGACATCATATTTCTGTATATATCTGATATGTTGGGCATTTTATCTCATGTATTTTGTTACCCCTATCTAGAAATAAATACTCTTAAATCCAAAAACATCGTTCTTGTGACTTGACAATACCTCTGAAGTGACTTATAAGACCTCAAATCGATCAAACTTTAGTTCCACAAAGCTGTGAGAAAATGGAGGAAAAACTTATTTTAGTGGTGTCAACGTTCACGGTCCTGTACAATCTAACCGAACGTGCTTGAAGGTAGCGCCAGAGAATTTCTGTTTACGTTTGCAAAGCAACCAGGGGCCTGTTTCACAAAAGCAGAATATATAAATGCAGGATAACTGATAAAGCGAGGCTTGACCTAGTCTAATCTGTGCATCGTGGCTCGGTGCGTTTCACGAAGGCCGAGCCAGGCTGAGGAGGAGCGACTAGGTCGAGCCAGGCTGAAGTCATTCAGATAGATGCACGTCCACGGCTTTCCTCAAAAGACCGCGAGGTCGATCACAGATTTACTGATGCCAAAATATGCATTGTATACTTCATACAGAGTGAGCAGCAGCTTCTTGTGGAAGTATGATGATGTGAAACACATTATTTGTATAAAAAGAAAAGAAACACAGTTTACGATGTTTTTGGCACTTTTTCAGACCATTTAAACGTTTGGTTTTTTTTCGGCCTTTTTCCAACTTTCTTGGCGCTTTATTCAACGTATTTTCCGCTGGCTGAGGAACGTTTCTAACTAACTTTTTTGACTAAAATGTATGTGAGAAGACTACAGCACATGAGTCATGCAATAATACAGTCAAAATATTTGACTTTTTCTCTTAAATAAAAGCATGTCAATAATCACTACATGACTGGCCCTTGATGTGGTTCTCATTTTCCAGTATGGCCCTCTGGGAAACTGAGTTAGACACCCCTGCTCTAATGTATCAATGAATTACAACTGCCAAAAGAAAAAGATGTTGAATTTTACTACTTATTTCGCTCTACATGTTTGTAGTTGTATTCATTAAAAAGTTAAAATAGTATTTGCTTTGTTGTTTTTATTGACCAGATGCAAAACATGTTGGTATAGGTCTGGTAAAATCACATGTCAAATTTACAATGTTCTTCACTGTAAATTCACAGCAAATTGCTGGCTACTGAGTTGCATTACTTTTACAGTAAAATTTAAAATATACAGGATATTATTGTGATTATATACAGCAAGATAATGTAATTTCACAGCTAAATGCTGCTTTATTACAGTAAATATGTGTGCCTGGTTGCTGTGAAGTTACAGTATATAGCTGTAGATTTATTGTAACGTAGGGAATAGCCGGGACAGTTGAAACACTTTTTAATTAAACGTAATTTACAAAGCGATTGTATCGCACTGAAAGCTAATATTTTGTCACTAGCAACCTACACCTGTCCTCTGTCAAATACAGTTGCATTTTCAGCTTTCAACAAAACCGTTCAGGAATTATTACAGCAACAGTGGGGCGTGCGTAATGTTTCATTTGTCCCTCCTAGTCGGGACAATTGAAACAGCATAGGGGGACGAATGAAACATACAGTTTAAGCCATATAAACTTCCCACAACTTCAATATTTTACTACATATCATGAATGGTACTCCCAAAAGGTGTTATTTTAGATAGATTGTTGCTGGGCTATACGTCTTGGTGAATATCTGTTAACAACTCATTGCCGTCACCTTCAAGTGTGTATGAAGCGGTTATTGAAATATCATGCACTGTGGATGATTCTGCCATTTTTATAGCTAGAACAGTACGTTTTCCCATTTATATCATGTTTCTATTGTGGAAAATGTCGTTTCACTAGGTTTTTACGTGGGTTAGGTCACTGCATAGTGCCCTTAACGACCCACAGCCCATCAGTCTCCATAGGATAACATGGGAAAACTCGACCCCCTACCTGGATGGGCCCAAATATATTTTCGTCTTTCTAAAACTGCTTTTCCATGTCTCCCCTCCATAAATTATTGTATAAACACAGATATTTGGCTGATAGTAATAGGTTAACATGCTCTATGTTTTGACCTAAGGAAGTCTGTCTATCATCATTACACTCCGAGAAAACTGGAATGTTTCATCCGTCCCGCGTTTCAATCGTCCCGGCTCTCCCCTACTGTAAAAATGATACAGTAACTTACTGTGAAAGTCATGCAACTGGTAACCTGCAATTTATTGTAAATTTACAGTCAAATAATTAACAGTGTGTGTTTCCTTGTCTTGTTAGATTGTTGTATTCTGTGGCTGTGTGTACTGTTTGGGGTTTTGTGGGTGAGTTGCTTTTTCCCCCCTGTCGCTGTGTTCCTTGTGGTTTTTGATGACTTTGGATTTTTTTGGGACTTTGGAGATTTTTGGTGCTCGTTTTTTTCCCTACCTGTTTGCCTCAGGACTTCCTTTGTTGTTGGCTCCGTTTGCCATTAAATCCTCTAAACTATTCACTGCCTACCGTCGCTGCATTTGGGTCCACTACACTCCAAACCCTGCTAACAGATCTAACAGATCCTAACTAACCGTGACAAAATGAAGTGTTTAATGCTCAACATCTCCCCCCCCAACCCCTCCCTACCACCACCATGAGCCACCACACAAATCTGGAAACAAAACCTTGGCCTTCGAGTTGCCTGGCCAGTTATGATTAGGCCAAATGTTGGTGCCATCTAACAAACTGGAAGCTAAAATGAACATACACTGGCTATTAACAAGCTGGGCAAGCCAATCCGTTTTGCATTGCATTTTTGATTATTTAAATGGCCCCGGGCTTAGCCTCAAACCTCCTCAAGTCCTAGAAACGCCGCTGGATTCACTCCCAAGCTGAGGAAATAGCGGATTTCAATGGGTTTTGATAAATCGATAAAAACGGGTCAATAAGATGATTCCGGGATTAGATGGAAAATCCTCCATCAAGAAAGCTGTACACCAATCCAATTATCATCTCATTCAGTGCGCTTTGGAGGAGGGTTTGGCAAAGCGAATAGCAAAAAGCATAGCCTGATAAAAGAAGCTATAAGTTATTAGGGGTAATCCACAGAAACAATGCAACTTTTATTCGTTAGGCTACTTATTCTGCTTAAAAACAGCTCCTCAAACCCCATTAAAGTGGTGTTTCATAGCTACACCAATCAAAGCTAAGGTGTAGGAAAAACTTCAAAATGATGAAATAAAAAAAAAAAAGTGATTTAGGATGGATGCCAGTGATGCCTATTTCATGTAGTGGCCTGCATGATAAATAGGTGCTAGATGAATTCTGAGAGGAGGAGGAGGAGAAAAGGAGGAAGGGGAGGAGGGGAAAAAAAAGAATAGCTGGCACCGCCTGCCAGATTCCCAGCAGATCTCCGCGATTTATCGCATCGCTGCATCTAACCCTGAACTGTCTGAGTGGCTCCGCCGGACCCGGTGTTTACTCTGACGCTTCAGGGCTGTTCCTCGTTCGCAGGGTGAAGAGTTTCGAGGGAGTTGTCTCGCTGCTGATGCTGGGGAGATCAGTCCGTTATCTCCCATCTTCTCTTATCGCCATATCTCCTCTCTCCCCCCGGTCTGCGCGTCTGAGTCGACACCGGTGGCATATGGACGCGCTGGATGGCTGGTGCACTTAGCAAACCAGCGTGAACGTTTTTTTTCCTTTTCATATCATCATCTTTCTTTGCCTTTGAGCCTGAAACCAAAAGAGCAACTACAACAATGACGGACCCGGTCAACCAAGAGTCCTACCCTGTCCCAGACCCGACTATAGTGGATCCCAGCTCGGCTGCGTTGCGGAACGGCCAGTGCGCCCCAGATGGCTTCACCAACAACCATCACCAGTCAGCCAAAAGCCCCAGCCAGCCCGAGGCGTTCACCACGGGCCAGGAGATGAAAATCACAGACAGTGTGGAGGGAGAAGGTAACTTCTCTCTATCTATGTTTGGATCTGCTTTTTATTTTATTTCAAAGTTGTGTGTGTGTGTGTGTGTGTGTGTGTGTGTGTGTGTGTGTGTGTGTGTGTGTGTGTTAACGGCGACCCTGGGGAGATGGGAGGGGTATATTTTATCCATGTGAGGTATTTTTACTCTGCTGTCATTTGAATAATTTATGATAGTCCTACATCAGCAGGATTCATGTTAGAGTCAAGCAAAAGTTGAATTCAAAGCTTAAAATATTGTTTTAAAAAGCCATTAATTCATTCAATATTATTAATAATAGAGAGTGTAGCTCAAACCACGAAACAAACAAAATCACGCAAATAAAAAAAAAAAAAAAGTGCAGACACTTGTGTGATAAAAACCATGCAATCAAATGAGCAACAAACAACAGACAGACAATATGTGAAAGATCAAAATAAAACATGGGAAAGCATAGGAACAACAAAACATGTCAACCATGATTAAAAACGCAAAGAGGGACAATTGGTTAAAAGCACTGCTGAATAAATACGTTTTCAATTGGTTTAAACATTTTCACGGGAGGTTGCATCTCTTATAGCCTTTGTAAGGGAGTTCCATCATTTTGGTGCATAGTTAAAAAAAATTACGTGTCAAAGTTCCCTGTGAGAATTCAATTGATCCTTAAAAACATGCACACATGACGCACACAGACTCTGCCTGCTTTAAAGCTAGATTCTGATACCAGTCACATGCATGCCAAACCCTTAGGAGTGCATTTGCTTAAGCATGTGAGTGTGTGTTTGTGACTTTTAACGTAATCCCATTCATCTTCTAATATGCATAAAAACCTGTGAAACATTCCACAGTTGATAATACCAGGGCCTCGGTTATACAAAAACCCCAAGCCTGTTACTAGTTAAGCATTTAATTTGTTTATTGTCATGAATGTTTACTGGATCTGATTTCAAGGGATAATTGACAGGCAAATAGCTTTCAGTAGCTTAATGACACTAATATATTTAAGCATGTCTTGAGTAATTCATAAAAAACTGAAATGGTTATTGTATTTAGAGTTGCTATGTTGATTGGATTTGGCTATTTTCTTTTAGAGCTGAAATCAACCTACAGTATCCACCTCGTATCTCCCGTAAGAAAAGATACAGAAATGGTCAGAATGTAGGATGATAGAAGAAAAATGCTTTTAACTGCGTGTGTCTCAATGTTAAGAGTGTTGTCATTTCTTAAATGGCTTTAAGACGCTGCTCAGTTGGCAGATTTTTAAATCTTATGCTGGGTTCGCACAAGTTTGCACGAGACGCACCGGAGAGTAGAAAGGGCTCCATGTAGATGCCAATGTTTCTTTACGCCATTTCTTTCCATTATCAACCATGGCCGAACATAGCATCATCTGGAGGTGCACACAGCTCGGAGAATTTCGCTGCCCACGGACGGCTACAATGATTTCGCGACATTTCACAACAACTTCAGGATGTCAACACTGATAGGCTTTCGTGACACAGCTTCACGCGAATGATGTAAATTAATTTTGCACTGCCCGGTGCGAATTTGTGTATGTTTGCATCTTTGCATTGACTTTTTAGCCTATGTAATTGCGCCATGCCAACAATTTGCTTTGCATTTGGTGTGAGGGGTACTCCATTGAGTTGCATTTCATTCATTTAAAGTCTGGTAACTTGTGAGAAACATTTTTTAAATGGTTGAAAATCAAAGCAACAGCGGCAGAGATATTCTGACTTCTAGTCCCTCTTATGGATAAAAAATACTGGATCCTTCATTGCTCCATAGTGCAACTTATTACCATTTTTAATTAGAGCTCCTCCCCTACCCCCATGCCTGGTAAAGGTCCTTCTGTCTGATCCCCCAGCCAGAGATCATGTGAGCAAAGTGATTAACCATGCTGTTTCACTTTCGTCCTTTGCCCCACACACACACACACACACACACACACACACACACACACACACACACACACACACGCTAGATAGTTTAGCTAAAATAGTTTGAACAAAATTAATGTTCTTTCAGTTGAGTGTTTCTCAGCTTCATGCAGCATCTAACCATTTCTCGGCTGGAAACAATGGTCCTGTTCATCGAAAATCCCTTTGGCTCCTAGCACCTTAAGGTGTTATCACAGCATATCCAGTCAGGGGTTTTACAGACATGTGCTTTGCAATTAATCAGCATGTCAGAGCCAATGGATCTTCCAACATTCAGTTGGCCTTGCATGCTAAAATGTGATAGTCATATAGTTATATATCCCGTAGCTCTTAATGTTGCTCCATGTGACTGCTTCCTTCACACGTACAGTAAACCCTACCATGTAGCCTACAATACATGCATGCACATTTGCAGCTCCCATTCAGTGCAAGTTGTTTGTTTTCCTCTTCTTAACAACTACAACATGTTGTAATGAATTCAATATGTGAATGACACTGAACGTAGAAAATGATGGATGCAAGAGAAAAGAGAACTGCTCATAAAAGGTTTCTCAGTAAAGATATAGGAGGCTTACATTAGTTGGCAGCTTTCTAAACCAATGACATTCAAACTAGTTCTCTTTGTTTCCCACATTGGCACACGTACAGGAGATGTACATTTTGGCATAAAAAAAAATAAATATTTTTTACAGATGCATCATAACAGATTCTTAAGGGGCCCCGGCACGTACCTTTTAACCTTTTTTATATGCACTTGGATTTAAAGTAGCTTCTGACAGTTATAGATACAAGTTGCCGGAGGGTTCGCTGGTGGGAAGCTGGTGAGGGATCATATCCTAGTGGCACCAACTCCCTCTGGACACTCTGTCTGCAATGTCTCTTTCTGTCTACACCCACACTGTTGATTCTTTTAAAAAGCAGTTGACGACTTGACTATTCAAACAGGCTTTTAGTTAGACAAGGGCTTTTATGGCTGTCTGATTTTATGTACCTATGTTGTCCTTGTATTCTTAGGTCTTTTATTTATCCTATTCCAATTTATTGTAAAGCCCTTTGTGATTTTAAATGTGAAAAGTGCTATATACATTTAATTACTTTCTTACTTTTAGACAAACAGGAGTTAACAACAAGGACTGCATGCATGGTGAACTGGCCACCCCAGAGAAATGCAAACATGAAAAAGAACCTATATCAAGAACATATATCAAATTAAGGTATGATTATACCCTTGACAAAGGACCATTTTCTCATATGGGATACAAGATTGTATTTCTGAGGGTATAAATGGTAGGGGTACAACATGTACTTAGACAAAAGGGAATTTTATGCACTTGTACCAGGCAATACTCCAGCAATAAGCTTTTCTACAAGGGATTTTTTTAAACTCTACTGATTTTACACATAGACGTTGAATTCTGAAGTCATGGGGATCACTCCTTAGCACGGTATAATCTCTTCTGTGGTTGTGGGGGAGCTTTGTCATGTCTGAGAAAAAAACGAATTTCACAATTTAGTGTAAAGTCTCTAAACGCAGCTCAGTTTGGGCTTCCTAGCAAAAAGCTTGCGTTACAAAGCAGACTTGTGGAGTTGAGAGGTGTGGGCATGCACAAGACAGGAAGGGCCAAACAAAAAGATGCAATTGATTGCATCACAGGAAATGTAGATTCTTGCATTTTTGGCTAGGAACTAAAAGTCTTCTGTGGTTCTCCCCCCCCAAAAATGTATGGAAGTGCAATACTAAAACACCAGAGTTCTCCTTTAATTATTTAAAGGTTTCCTGTAGATGAAGTGATGTGGCACCCTGACAAATATTTACAATTGAATATTTACAACAATAATGACCCAGTTTTGTGTCCCATTGGAGACAGAGTGGAGGTTTCTACAATATTCACGGAGATTCAGTTGGTTTTTCCTTTTATTTATTTATTTTTTTAAAAGAGGGAGCACAGAAGAGGTGGAGGTCTACTTTGTGGAAGCATTTTGGAGTTCACGTGCACAATCTTGTATAATAACTCTCCCACTGTAATGACACATTATCCGTGTTGAAGCTTTGTTCATCTGTGCCAGTGAGAGAAAATGCCCCCAAAGCAGGAGTTTTATGCACCAAAAATACCTCAATTTCCAAAAGACTTGAGCAAATGATTTTGCTCGATAGAAATTCCATTTAAACCTTTTCCATTTAGCCCCAAAGACCTAAAAATTATGCAGTTAGCCCTTTGACTGCAGATAGCCTACTCCTAAATGAAAATATTCAAGTAACGTCCACTGCATGGTGTCCAAAACATTTGGTTCAGTGGGTTGAAAAGTTAAAATAACCTTGTTTTCAACTTGACTGGTTCCAACTATCTGCCTGTTTTGGTGGCCAAACTTGCAGACTGAAAAGGAAACACCCTCTCTCTGACTCTGTGGTCCCCGGGACACATTTCTGGATAGAATAAGAATTGATGGCATTAAAAGGATGTAAAAGTTCAGGCTTATAAATAGTGCATGAATCTGCAGAGCCGGCCTCACGTTTCATGACAACGGAATAGCTTCAGGTAGTTTGGAATCTGAGATGTTTTGTCTGTGGCTTCAGGCAAAGACTTCTCACCCAGACACAGAGCTGTGACTGTAAGCCATTAGGAAATGCATGTGGAATATGAGGCGCATTCTGCCTTAACACCTTCTCGGTTTAGAATAGACCTGTTAGAAGGGAACCGTGCCTTCAAAAAGCTATTACGGCTGGTTCTCAAATTCAATGGCAAAATATAGATTTTTTTTGTTGACTTATTTTGTAAACTTGATATACTTTGATTGGTTTCGTTGGTAATTCTATATTCTAAAGAGGTTATTACCTAATTGCTTTTTGTATTAGTTTGAGGGACTACTTTACACAGATAATGTACTCTGTAGCTGGGAGTGCTCAGCATGGTGGATTGATAGGTGTGCGGTGGCTGCTCTTGGAGTTCTGTTTAACTCTGTGAAGATCCATAAAGAAAGTAGAACTGGACAAGATATCCCTGTTTCTCTTAAGACCTGTAATCTGCAGTATAACAAGGGTCCTCAGGCATTACACAATGTCCCTCAGTGCAAATCCCCAATGGCATGTTGCTCTCCTGGAAAGTTTGAAGAATTATCTAACAAGAATGATGCATGGAGGGTGGAAGAAACCGCTCCATTCATGTTCCAAACAGTAATGATGTTTGTAAAGTCTGTTTCCTGTTTTATTTTGAAGGCTCACTCCTCACATGTCTGGTTTTACTTCCTGTATTTGTAATTGCCTGCGCCGCCCCCTGATTGGTTTCACCTTGTGTATTTAGTCTGTACGTTTCGTTGCCGCCTTGTCAGTTCATCTTTGCTTTGGTGTTTTTGGAGTTTTGTTACATGCTCTATGTTTGCCTATTACCTGGCTGCCTGCATGCCTTTGGACTCTGCCTGTAAGCCTTTTTTTATTTTTAATAAATCATTGAGCTGTACCAGTCTGCTTGTCCTCAACTGCATGTGGGTCCTTCCCCTGCTGACTGCTCTCCAATCCTGAAACATGAATAGCCATTGGTGGGTCTATTGGGCCTCTTGCAGTGTATTGATTGTACCAGGTACAATAGCAAAATGTTTCTATGAACATGTAGCATTTATCTAGCAGAGCTGGACCTCTGACCTCCCTTTGCATTGAGGAAAATAGAGATACGTCCGTACAATGTTAAATAACATGGAGGACTGGGACCAGTCGCTGGCTCCAACAGTGTGAATATGCTTTTGGAAATCTACTTTTAACCACAACCTAGCTGTTGTGAAATGCAATAACATGGATACATTTTAGGATACTATGGCATGGCCATTGTAATGTGTTTTTTGAGGGGGGTCTGTTTTGCGTCTTATATATTTTTTTTCAAATGAAAATATAGCATAGTAGCCGATCCCTCTCACCCCGGACACAGCACTTTGGTCAACTGCTCTATAAATGTAATGGAATTGAATTGTATAGTAATCATTAGCCTAACACCATTGTTGTGGAATTGATCCAAAATCCTGAATTTTAATTAGTTAATTTTAAACAACTTTTAGCATACTTAGCAGAATTTGTAGCTCAGCATTTCTCCTTTTAGTGGATTTGATTATTCATGATTTCAATGTGTTATTCCTATCCCATATGGGTGTTGGAAAAGGTCAAATGACCACTAATGCAACCTCTAGCTGTCTGATATGATCACACACTAAAACATAGACAAAAAGAGCAAAGGAATTGCCCTTGTTACAGAGTGTATGTCTCATTGCAGGTCTCCTGGAGAGCAGCATGCGCCTAAAGCCCCATGAGGCTCAGAGCTACAGGAAGAAGGCACTCTGGGTCTCCTGGATCTCCATCGTGGTCACACTCATACTGGCCGTGGCAGCTTTCAGTAAGCATTTAAATTACTAATTTATAGGCATGCAACATGTACTAGAGTGCTATACGGTAACTTGTTACCAGTGTTGGTGTAGACTGACTACAGCAGTTTATTTCTCACTTCCCTGTTGACTAAGAGGAGATGGTGTCATCTAAACGTCTGCTCTATAGTAATGGTGCAAACTGCATGTTGTAAGTGCAAAGACTGCCAGTGAACACATCCAGGATGTCACTGACAAATGTGAATGTAACTAATAAAATGACACACGAAAAAACAGAGATAATTCATTGTACGGCTAAAACTGTGTAGTGTTTTTAAAAGAAGCCTGTGTAACAGCATATCATAAATAGACCACACGTGTTTTTGTACAGTATGACGACAAAAGAGAGCATGTGCCTTTTACCCACATGATGAAGGTCAACTGTCCAGAGAAGCAAATGAATGAATCGCTGCAATTTCTTGTGAAAGCAGAGTTCAGACATTTAGGCAAATCAACAGTGCTACTGTTCTCTGCTGGAGTGGGGCTGCACTTTCATACTTTTTATTCAGGACATTTGGTTTGGCCCTTTACATCATGTGATACAAAGAAGCACTCTTGTTTCATTGTTTCATCAGTTGTGTTATGTCAGTTGTGTTTGATGGAGCTTTTGGAAACCATTATAGTACTTTACCATGAAAATAAAACCGCGGAGCATAAGACACATTTCTCAGAATCAGAAATCAGTAAAAAGAGTTTATTGCCCCAGTAAGTTGCTTATGTGGAACTTCCCTTGGTGAATGGTGCATACATAAACAAACAACATATTAAACAATAATATGAAATAAACCAACAATAGGTTGAGTGCAGAATGTGCCAAAAATGTATAGTATGGGCAGGTGTATAGTCCAGGATGAAGGTTGGTGCAAAGTGTAGTGACTGGGGGGCGGTCCAGGGCCTTGTTAATTAGGCTGCAGAGGGGGAGGACCGCAACCTCCTGCCGGGGGGTGGTCAAACAATTTGTGTCTGGGGTGAGAGGGATTGTCTACAGTCTTTCCTGCCTGCCTCAGTGTCCTGGAGGCGTATAGGTCCTGGAGAGAGACGGCAGATTGCAGCCAATCACCTCAGCAGAGCGGATGATACGGTGCACTCTGCCTTTTGTCCAAAAAGTGGCAGAGAACAACCAGAGATGCTGTGAAATTGTGTTGTTTACTTTCAGGTAGAGGCTTTAATCACATATGAGCAATAACTAGTCTTGCATTGCCGACCTTCCTCAACAGCGCTGCGGAGGAGGGTCTGGCTAGTCCACACAGCATTCCGGGATGGGAGAAAAACGTGCTCTGGTTTATTGGCATTTCTTTAAACCAATCACAATCGTCTTGGGCAGCGCTAAGCTCCGCACGGAGCCGCTGCAAAATAGCCTCGGGAAGGAACTTGTTTTGGTGGAACGTGTACGTTCAAAAGTTGTTTAAGTCGTGCAACAGACAAAGATTGGACAGATAGTCTAGCTAGCTGTCTGGATTTACCCTCCAGAGATCTGAGGAGTAGTTAACCATAGTCCTCAGAAATCGAATTGAGTTTAAAAGAAAAGCGGAAGGAAACCGACACTGGCAAAATATTCTTTAAAGGCTCCCTGCCATTAATTTGGCAAGGTGACTGATTCCCTAAAGTTAAACACTACCGGTCGAAAGTTTGGGGTCACTTAGAAATTTCCATTCCACTCCATTATAGACAGAATACCAGCAATATCAGTTGCATTGTTTTTTTTAACCAGGGCAGCAGTTTTCAGATTACATTATGTGCTTACATAATTGAAAAAGGGTTCTCCAATTTTTTCTCAGTTAGCCTTTTAAAATTATATCAGATTAGTAAACAGAGTGGCTTTGGAACATTGGATGAATGGTTGCTTATAATGGACAAACAGTTGAGAACCCTTTTGCAATTGTGTAAAAACATAATGTAATCTGAAAATTTCTGCCCTGGAAATTTCTAAGTGACCCCAAACTTTTGACCAGTAGTGTATATAACATAAGAAGTTGTGAGAATTCACCGGAAGAGGGCAAAGATTTGAGAATACATATTATGCATTACATTTCTCAATATTGCATACGGTTAGAGAAGAGTGCAGAATGGCACATTCCAAATTTTTCTATTCATATTAGAGGTGTTGAAATTAATCAAATAATCAATGCATCAAATCGTGGACACGGACAATGCTGCATCGATAATCGGCCGGGCCATAATCGATTATTTCTGTTTACAATTTAATGTAGGCCTAACAACATTTCTGTTTACATATTCTGTTATGTTTTGCACATTCAGGAAGTGCCATGTGCTCAGTGCTGTAGTTTTATGTATCCATTTTATTTAGTTTTTGAAGCTTGAAAAGCTATGAATTAAATATCCTACATGGCTTTAATAGAAAAATTAATTTGACACATCGTGATGCATCGTGATATCGAATTGAATTGCTGACATGATAATCGTAATCGATCAGTGAAGATTCACATCTCTAATTCATATTCACCCTCAGTTTTTAAAATAGGTCTTAGCTGGAAATGTTTTAAATGTACAATGTGATGCCTTTCACTGCCTTGATATCCCCTTACCGTGTGCTAAACATGCCTTTGTTCTTTACAACTGAATCGCACAGCCTCAGATCTGTTTGGAGTCTGCCTGGTGATGCATTTTTGGTGTTTTTTAAAACTGCATACTGTACCTCAGTAACCCCTCAGTAGTGTTGTGAAATGATGCTGCAACAGTTTCATCATACATGTTGTCTTATGATATAGAGGATGTCTGTGATGTGCTGCACTGTTGTGTGCAACATGGGATAATGCCTTGTCATCCTGACAAAGCATCAGTTTCGGGTCACGATGTGTCCCAGTATATTTAAACTTAACCTTGATGTGCTGACTAAGAACAAACTTGCTTTTTTACGTGATGCAGCTGTGTGGATTCACACTTAGACACTACCACAGAAAGGGACTTAAAGAAAACTACATGAGGGAGGAATGAGCATTTGTAAAAGTTCCTGTACACCTATAACATGACCTTTTTATCTAAAGCCTCCTTTTTCTAATCTAAAACAATACCCAGTTTTATTTGAAGAAATATTCATACAATTTAACGGACCAAACCATAAGGCAAACCAATTTCAATTAGCCAAAAGGTTTATTCAGTCGGCCACACAGGATTCACCATTTAAATATTACTTTGATTAAAGCTGCTCTAATACATATTTTTATATTCAAAATGGATCACATGACTACTTGTTTATGAAATGTTGGTGCTTGTATTGACGAACCCACAGAAAATAATCCCAAAATCCAAATCTGAAATTCACCTTAGTTTCTGGAGTCTAGTAGCATCTTCCAACTTTTTGTTTTGGCATCTTAATTGTTTTACTTTACTCTCAGGGCTGTCATCAACTGCTTTAAGCAAAGAAGCTAAAAACCCCCTGTATGCTATTTGCCAGACAGACCAAGTTAGAAACTGGTAAACAGCTAGTCCACACAGCATTCCGGGATGGGAGAAAAACGTGCTCTGGTTTATTGGCATTTCTTTAAACCAATCACAGTCGTCATGAGTGGTGCTAAGCGCCGGACGGAGCAACAGTGCCTCTGCAAAATAGCCTCGGGAAGGAACTTGTTTTGGTGGAACGTGTGTACGTTCAAAGGTTGTTTTTAGTTGTGCAACAGAAAACTCAGATTGAACAGATAGTCTAGCTAGCTGTCTGGATTTACCCTGCAGAGATCTGAGGAGCAGTTAACCATAGTCCTCAGAAATCCACCGGAGTTTAAAATGCCAACATAAAGATGGCGGAAGGTAACGGACATCGGCCAAAATGAGGGACATCCGGCGGGATTTCCGGCGGCATCTGAACAATCCTGAAAAATTAAAAAGTTGTCGATATAGACTACGAAATTGCTAGAGGCAGAGTGGCTCTCTGGTGGCCAGGCTTTAAATGTGGCTCCATACCTGCTGGATGTGTGGAAAAGTGGAAATATGTCAGTGTGTTCACAGACTTCTTCCATGGCCTCCAAGTGGTCAAGAAATCAGTTATTGTAGCTTTAAAATTTCTTTTGAACAAGATGATAAATGGTAGACTCTGCAAAGTGGAAAAATGGAAAAAATATTGTGTGTGAACAATGTTCGACGGAGACAAATAGTTGGAACACAGGCTTGAACAGATGATGACCCACAAAAGTGTGAAGCACTAAAATTGAAGGCGACAGCCCGGCTTCTGGGACACAAAGCGGCAAGAACAAGTGAACGGAGGAAAGTGTAGACATGCTCCCCTCCGCCAGTCATAACAGCAGCCTCTAGAGGATGGGTCGGCAGCACTCGGTAAAGAAAATGAATAAATGAATGCAGCGCTTCACTCTTTTGCTACCACCCAGCATGGCGACGGGTAAAAAAAATAAATAAATAAAAGCAGGGAGGCTGTGCGCTGAAGAGGAGACAACTTGGTGAAAGAGAGTGAGAGACAGATGGGTATAGAGGTGTGGAGTGAAGCTCTGAAAGGTGTGATGGGACCAGGGGACGAGGCAGGCTGAGTCCTGGCAGGCAGCGTTGGGGATTTAGTGGTTGTGATGGCTCAACTTTAAAGAACCCCAGCGTACCGTTTCCTCCTGCCTGTGCCCTAGTTTCTCTTTCTCCCTCGCTCTCGCCATCCTCCATCTTTTATCTTTTTACATTTTTACATCCTGTCAGCTCCTTCCCTCACCCTCTACTTTCTTTACCTCCTCTTTATGTGCCTGCTCACCATATCGCTCCCTCTTTGCCCCCCATTTATTTTTTAACTAAATCTACTAAATTCTATGCGGGCAAAGTCAAAAGATGATTTGATTCTGTCAAGTGTGTATGTTTTAGTAAAGCAGGGTAAAAGTCAGTCATCTTTTTTTTCTCTCTCTCTCTCTCTCTCTCTCTCTCTCTCTCTCTCTTTCTTTCTCTTTCTCTCAGGAAAAGCACAGACATCCTCTGCTCTTCTGTGACCTTAGCAGTAGTTTAACATTTAGAAGGGATGAGGGTTCAAGTTCCTGATCCCTTTCTGCTCTACTTTCAATTGTATTGACTCTTGAATGGCTCGGTCACAAGTGGCAGCACAGCGTTCATTCACGACCTTTCTGAGGAGCTTTCTTTTGTGTTGCCTTGGCATGCTATTCACCTATTAAATTGGTAAAAGACTTGGAGGCTTTATCAGTAGGGTTGGGTACCTTTCGCATTACCACTACCGGTACCTGGAATTCGGTTCCGGTACCCAACAGTACTTTTTTCTGTACTTTTCCCTCTGTAATTGCAAAAAAAAAAAAAAAAATCTGTTGTAAAAATAATTCCAAACCTATTTACTTAGAACATTGTTATTTATTTAGAATATTTTACACTGACAGAAATTAAACACAAACAAAAATAAAACCCGTCCCTCTCTTCTCCCAAACCCATCCCTACAACCAATTAAATTGAATAATTATTCTACTTTTCTTCTTGTATTTGTATATTATTCTATTTCAGCCTGTTTTTATTTTCATCATTTTAATTGCTATTTAATGTTTCATGTAATGCACTTTTGAATTGCCTTTTTGCTGAAAGGTGATCAGAGAGGACAGATAAGCTTGCACTACCGAAATTTGGCACCGTTTGACTTTATGTGAACCAATACTCGGTAGTACCGACGTGATTCGGTCGGTACCGGTAAAAGTACCGGGTTCGGTACCCAACCCTATTTGTCAGACATATCAAGTTCAGATAGTGAGCAGAGACCACATTTCAAGGTGTTATATTAGTGTAATGACATCACATTGCCTTGATGTATTGGGCAGTAAGGCATGTGAACACAGACACAGATCTGAACTTTGAGGAAAATAAAAAGACAACCAAAATAAATATAACAAAATAAAAAATAGAGCCACAGTGATGCTGCAGCAGACACTTCCACCCTCCCACGTATGTTTCATTCCATTTTTTTTCTGTAAATAAGAGTCTGAGACAACAAATGCTAGTCCGAGACAATATTTTATGCAGTTGGTGATTGAGATCCGACATTTTACTGGATTCATGACGGCATTATATTATGTCATTGGCAGTTAGTTCTATTTAGGCAATAGTTCCCTTACTTCTTCGTTCCCTTAAAAATCCAAGTGAAATATGAAATATAAGCTATTACAAAACAATTTATTCTAATGAAGTTGGAAGTGAAAAATAATGCCACAGCTTACAGCAGATTTGCACACCCTCCTTTGTTACATTTTTCCTCAGATTGTACTTCTACACTTGTACCATTGCAAAAAATCATAATGCGACACAAAGAATGTGCTGGGATGTAAGAGCATGTCCACGATGGGTGACCTTATTGATATGAGGACGATAAGGTTATGTAGGCTACATAACTGATAGACTGGGAAGAAAAACCATACCGCTCAAATAGGTAGGCTAGTATCTGGAAATGAAAATGCATCTATAGTCGGGGCCTCAATATCGTCTCCCGATGTATGTTTAACTCCCTGAGAAGTAATACAGCTTCTTCATCAACGGGATCATCGACAAAAGGAAATGCCATGTTTTGAGAAAAAAAAGTTTTATAGTCTGCCTAACAGTTAATAAACCAACACTGTTTTTTTTTTTTTTTTAACTGACTCGGAGGTTAAGTTCCCTCTCTTTCTGAAACGGGCTGGAGTTACCCCTCTCTCTCAGGTTTAAATAACCTCTCTTTCTGAAACTGAAAACTCAGGGTTAACAAACTCAGTTTTCACTAAACCTGCTTTCTGAAACGGGCCCCATCCGCCGGCTCCGTTTGTCAACAACCCACTCCCTTCCGTTGTCACTCCCTTCCGTTGACGCTTATGTATTTGTGTTGTGGCTTTTATATTTGAGTTGTGGACCTAGTGGGTATTGACGGACGGCGGAGCACGGAGCCGATACGCAGCGGAACCGGTCCGCAGACATTCTGCATTCAGTGAAAATCCGGAGTAAGCAATGTTTCTGTTGCCTGTAACGTCTGTTTCGGAGCATCAGAGAGCAGCGCAGACATTTAGGTGGCACTGTAATGAGGCACTGAAATCTGAGTTGCTATTCCGTCCTGTAGACACCAGGCACCGGTGCCATATTAGCACCGGATTTTAACATGCGCCGTTAACGTAAACAGAAAATTGCCTTGCCTTTGTCTTTTCACGGCAAACGTGCGTGTGGGGAAAGCAGTTGCACAACAGCAGACAAATAAAATATTGACTTCTTTTGGAATAAGATTTTCCAGTTTTGTAAGTTTTTATGTTTTTATTAGAAAAAACACAAATATTGTAGGTGGTTGCCAAAGGGGGCAACTAGAGGCCACGAAATGGTTGCCAATTGACTCAATCTGGTTGCCAAGGGCATTGGTCCACAGTGCTACAGTGGTCAAAATCTCCAATGGCTACAGTTAAATTTGTGTGTATTTTGTAACCATTGTTAATTGTTAACATAGGGTGAAGCATTGCTATTGTTGCCAGATTACTAAACCTTACAAATGGATAGAACGCTGGTGTAACTGTTGACTGGAACTCCTACAGACACCTTTCAGCTAATCCGAAAAGAAGACTTTTTGTGGCCACTGGCCAGGATATCAAATTCAAATGACACACAGGAAAGGTCTTATTTATTGCACTTCAGCTCCTTCGTTGGAAATCAGAGGGTCATATAAATGAAATGGAAGAAATACATATTTCCTATTTCTTGGATGTTTTTTTTCCAGCATTTGTTTCTAATTAGAAATACCAACCCCAAGGTGTGTTAGTAACTGAATAGATATTGTTTCATTATCAGGTATAAGGGGATTTTTTAAATTGTGTTTTAGTGATGCATTTGGATTGTGCTTGATAAGCAGCCACAGGAAACGCTGTTCCATATTCAGTGGGGCATGGACTGCACACCAGCAAGGATGATTTTCAGATTGCCTTACAGGCCCTCTGGGTGCAGGCCTGTGGACTAAAAGGCTGCCACACGATCAATCAGTGGTCCTGCCAACCAATATTTAATGTTTGAGCAAGGAGATGGGGAGGGACTAAAAGAGGGAGGGAGGGAGGGGGGGAGGAATTGGCAAGATGTTGAGTAAGAGCAGGACGGAAAGTAGGGGAACATAAAAGAGGAAGAACACAAAAAGACTGCAGACTATAGAGAAAGTTAGAGTGGGACAGGAGGAGATGGAGATCGAGTGAAGAGAAACTATTAACCACTGTAGAGCAAAAAAAAACACAATAAAACATTTGGCCAAGACCCACAGCTTCTCTCTCAATCATCTTTTTCCAATTTCTCTCTTTCTCTGTTTCTTGATTCCTCTCTCGTTTTTTTTCTGTCCCTGCAGTAGAGCTGTAATTACTGTGATTTAACCCAGATACATAACGTTAAAAGCCCAACATAGTTATAAATAAACCATAAATTTATGGATATCTATCTGTGCTGGGCCTTTTGTAGATCGGAGCTGAGCCAGATAATGTAATAAGTAAACCCTTATTTGACATCAACACTTTAATCCCTGGTCTTCTCCATTCACCAAATGTGTAGGGGACTGTAGCTCCATTCTGTACACATCCCTAGACCACAGAATAATATCAGACCTAATAAGAATATTTTAGGAGCAGTAGACTTTCAGGCCATTAAAAGTTGTTATTGTAATGTTTACAGTGGAGACATAATCTATATCTATATTTTAGATTACATTCTGTGTTGTTGGGGACTAAGAGCTTGATGGGATATTTTAGTGTTTCAGCCTACAGCGGGTGAAAATAGTCCCTCAGAAATGCACTATTTACTCCTTTTGTAAGTAATGTTCGCTGAAAACTACCATGCTCAGCTAGTTTAGGGAATTACATCTACTTCCTAAATAATTAAGCTACATATGTGTGACTCATTTTTAGAAGATTATTGTCTCCAAAACGAACAAATGAGATTCAGGCTACGGAAATATTGAGAGGTCGTGTAATGCAATGGTGGTTTTGGTATTTTTGTGGGATTTAGTAACAATAAGAAAAAATATAAGACACCAGCCTTCTCGTCTTCATAAAATGCGTCTTGAATTATTTTCAGAGTGATGTGAATTAGATATTTAGCATGTTTGCAACCACAACAGGTCGTGTGATAATTCTTTATGTCGTGGTTTTCAGCGCTGTGATAACGTGTCCTATTATCAGGATTTATTTGTGGTCATTAGAGATGCATTTGCTGACTCCTGCTGCTTCCACTGTCTCATTTGCTGAAACATAGCCAGGGAAAAAACAAATGAGGAATCACAGAAGGCAGAGTGTACACAATAGAGATGTTTGCATTCAGCTGTACAGTGGTATCTGCAGGCCATTCATCATATCTGGGCAGTCAACGCAGAAACACAGTCAGTACCAATATGTCTGTCTCTCCCCCTTCCCTCCCTCTCTTGCTCCAATTCTACCCCTCTCTGCGCGTCTCTCCCCTAACATCCAGGCCCACCCACTTTCCCTCTTTTCTTCCTCTCTGCCCAATCCCCCTCCTCCTATAGCTTCCACTCTCTCCATCTTCCATCTCCTTCCCTCTCTCCATCCACCTTACTCGTACACCCAAACCCCACCTACAGTCTGTCTCAGAGTAGAAAACACAATCATTTATTCATTTGTTTTCCCTTCCGTCCCTGAGCAGGCTATTTTTACTGGTAAATACCAAGTTGCCAGCGGGGACGTTACCATATGGTGTCAGACTTAGAATTCAAAAATAATTTACTTCCTGTTGTTTCTCTGCAATCATACTAACTGTGCTTTTAGCTTTGTTTTGCCTTGCCTGTCTACCCACTACCCTATTTATATGGCTGTCCAGGTGTGTATTGTTTTTATGATTACCAGCTGATTCTAACAGAATCAGAAAAAGACTTACAGTAATCTCCTGGTCAGCAGCAGCCTTTACATGTCAAGTCAATTTTATTTATATAGCTCAATATCACAAATGTGCCTCAAGGGGCTCATGTCACTCTGTTGGTCATTTCCAAAAATGTCAGAAATTGAACTAACATTGTGTTAAACGATTGGTACTTTGAGGTCAGCTTGGCTTGTGTCCTATGTCCATTTACATTCCTGAGGTGCAGAAATAAATATACCAGTGGCATTCATCTGCCAAATTTCAGCATATGTATTTGCCGGGTCCTTTTCAGATTTCTTTTGGTCAATAGCTTTCTAATTCAGACCAACTTTATATTTATCTGGGTCTCCTGCCATAGACACAACCTCCACCTCCAGTTTTTGAAGAAAAATCAACCGAATGCAACACAAAGTTACACCATTAATTGATATGCCTATAAGGTGTGTAGCAAATGTGACCTACCTTTTTACAAGCTTTTGTACAAATCCATCATACCGTTCATGTTAAAAAGACAGACAAACTAAAAGGACCAAATACATCATACTGTATGTCTCAAGTGTTTTTTTCCTCAATATTACACGTGTTTAGCTTATCCAAAGCAGCTTACGATAAATGCATTCAACCATGTGTATACAACACACAAATTGCAAGAATCATGCCAGTATCAACTCAACAAATATGTGGAACTGCTTCAAGTGCTACATTAAGAAACAATAAGAGATAGAGAACAAGTATTATCTGCCAGCTGCAGAAAGAGAAAGCCATGATTACTTTAAAAGATGTCTATTCAAACTGGATTACTATTATCAATTGACCTAGGAATTTGCAGTGGATAATTTGCCCTGAATCCCGACTTTCTAAACAGCAATTACAGACATAAAAAATGTCAGATCAAATCACGGCTAACCAACTCTTACGATTGCGCTCTAATACTCCACATACCTGCTTAGTGTTCAGTGACTACCCCTGGCATTTACACTTGAACAGCAGCAGACAATGTAGAATAGTGAAGCAGAATGGGGTCACAGACTGGCTGTTGACTGGTATGTTAATCTTTAGTGGTTAAACGTCTCATTCTTTGCCTTAAGTAGTGTGTGCTGTAGAGGATAATATTGTCTTTTACAACCCATGATTTGACATTTGCTGAGACAGTATTTGCCATTTACTAGCAATAATGGATAGTAATTGGTCTGTGTAAAAAAATGTACTGGACTCAGCAGCACGGAGCATCACTATATAGTATCTTATTGTTGACAGAATGGGGACAAGGGTACTTTGACTTCTCCGGGATAGAGTGGGGTTACTGAGGTGTTAGCTGCTCTGCATAGCTACCACTCTCCATGATCCCTGCTCTGTGACTTGAGAATACATCAAGTTCTGCTTTTTAGAAAATGTACTTTGATTGTAACAGCCTCTGGTTTGCTTCGCCTGGTGTGTTGAAGAGCAAGACAGCTTAAAAGAGAGGCTCTTAACCAAGCAAACTCTGGTGCAATGTGTTTAAACCACAATCTTTTTCCAAACCTTAGCAAGTAGATTTTTTTCAATTCACAAAGTTAACCCAGTGTTTAAAACGACTGGTTGACATCATGTACTGGTTGCTCTTTTGAAAACATGATTGAGAATTTCTTTTTTTTTTTTTTTTTTTTTTTTTTTGTCTAAGAACATAATTTTCTAGGAGACAGGGTTGGAGTCCGTCAAACTTGTAAGGTGTATTGTGGCGGGCGCCCGGATAGCTCAGTTGGTAGAGCGGGCGCCCATATATAGAGGTTTACTCCTCGACACAGCGGGCCCGTGTTTGACTCCGACCTGCGGCCCTTTGCTGCATGTCATTTCCCCTCTCTCTCCCCTTTCATGTATTCAGCTGTCCTGTCAATAAATGCCTACAAATGCCCCAACAATCTTAAAAAACAAACAAACAAAAGATGTATTGTGGCGGTAATCTAAACTACCATCATACAGTGCGGCATTATAACTGCACGGTTTTCTGCAGAAGTACCACCCTGTCACAATAAACAGGTCCCCTGCTACTCCCACTCTCTGAAGCTCCTCTGAGAGCAGCAGTGTGGTTGTCTACAGTGTTCTCGCTTTCTCACACCAGATGCTATCAGTCACATCTCCCCTCCTCCTCTTCAGCACCAAGAAGACAAATCCTCACTCTCCTTTATAGGCATACACATATAGATGTCCTCACATGGCAGCAGAATGGCGTAGATTGAAAATATGAAGACATTTGTTAAAGCATTACAATCAGAAGTATTGCAAACATTTAGAGTGGTTGTAGTTTCCTGAAGTTAAACGCTAATAACAAATGTAATGTCATCTTTTATACCTACAGCTCTTTTCTTGCTACTGACTCCCCTTTCATGGATTTAATTAATTCAAGACACCATTGTCTTAATCATTAGTGACTGAAGTGTCCACTGGGTGTTTGGTGTAGCATGTGTGCATCAATCTAACATACAATAACACTGGGCGTGTGTAAGTGTTTGTACTCAGGCCCTTGTTCTACAGGTCTAGTTATGAAATATTTATAATGCCGAGGATAATGTCAGAGTTATAAATCAGTCTTAATGTTCCCTGAGCACCCATTTTTCTTCCTCTCTACTAGGCTTGGTCATTCCTTTGCATCCATTAGTGGATCATGGCCATCCCTGGACCTGTACCTTTTTATATAAAATGTGAATTATTTTTAGAGCGATGTAAATTAGATATCTAACGGGTTTGCAACCATAACAGATCGCATGAATTACCTCTTCTGAAGTGTCCATGTTTTTTTTAATCCTCCGTGTCCTCCTTGGCAACTAGCAATTGCTTGGAAAAAAATCTCTAACTTTGTGAGATTTATCAATGAGTTCAGCATTTAAATGCATGTTGCAGAGCTGAATATAGTTCAAGACTATTGTAGTTTTGAGTCTGTGTGTCATTTGAAGTTGTATGCTGGTATGATACCAGAGTGTTGTTACCGATACCGAAAGACTAATTTTGCTGATGAAATTTTCAAAAAATTTTATTTTATCTTTGCCTAACTAAAAACAGTCTAGAATTGTTGCAATAATGATTTAAATGAGTACTTCTGTGACTAAAGATTGAGTTAACAATCCTACAAATCTGACAGTTTTCAGTATGCCAAATATGTGGAAATTTTGTGTGTGCGTGCGTGCACCTGTGCTGTAAACCCTTGATGTTCGAAGAATACCATGTGATCATGCGTGGTTCGTTACACAGCTTCAATCATCAGATGTGATTAAACTGGATAAATTATGAATGCTGGAACAGACACGCATAGAAACACATATGTAGGTTGTGCAACATGCCATTAGCTAATGTAGTAACGGGACGAACGCTTAGGATGTCTTCCCTGTGATTCAAGACCTGCTTTTTAAAGCAGGAATTTGTTCTAGTCCTGCTGAAATATTGCAGCTGGCTTTGTTCATATGTAGAACTTGTTTAGTGATACTGAAGACAGAGACAAGTAAAAAAACAACTCGCACTGAAAAACATGCTGGCATTTTGTAATGAGACTGCAGCTTTTTGTTTACATTAGGATTCAGGCTTTGCCAATGTTGTCAAGGTGCTTCTGTCCTACTCAGCAGCACTACTCAGCCTTACAAGTATTCACGCTGGATGTATTTCTGTTCAGATTTCACACTACATTAACTGTCTGATCCCACCTGTAGTTTGTGCCCGGGGTTAGATGTTACAATCAGGCTGCTTAGTGGCTTTAATGTGGTTAATGGGCCAGAATGACTCTATGGCAGCCATTCCAGTCAGGTCCTGCTCAGGTTTTAGTTGAGTACATGCTTTTAGGGTGATTATTTTTGGTTTGGATCAGGAAGTGAGGCTGATACAGACAAGCTCATCCATTCTCTGTCACATATGATCATTTTCTACATCTCCATCCACATATCTTTTTTTTTTTTTTTTTTTTTTTTTCCTCGAAGGACATATGGGTTGAAATTTGTTTTCGCAGTTGATTTCATTCGTTGCTACCGTTGGTGTTGCCAACGTGCAAAGTCGCCTGCTGCTGCTTTAAATATGAAGCCATCTCACTGCAGTAATGCTACACTATTGATCCCCTTCTCAAAATAAATTGTTTTTAAAACCGTGCAGGAATGATGCAGGGTAAAAGATACTTTTATTTACCAACCAAGATGGACATAGAACCTTTTTTGTTTTATAAAAGAACTCGTCTCTCACACACTTCACCTTGCTGTTGATGTGTAAAGGAACTCTGTGTAGGCATTTTTATCAGAAGCTACAGAGTTGTTTTATCTGTGTATTTGCTTGGCTGTCAGAAACTCTCCATCTGCAGAGTAATTATAGGGCAGGCTCACACCATCTTTTATCAGTCATCAGCACTTGACTATTTTTACTCCTCACTGGTGAGCCAAAGAAGTAAAGGTGTGATCGGATATAAACGTCAGAAGAGAATGTCTGTGTGTGTGTGTGCGTGCTCTGGTTATTTCTTGTTAGTCACACAGTGGAAGCGTTTCACAGCTATACCAAACAGCTCTGTGCAGCTCAGATATTCATCGCTGCTGAAACAGAATTGTTAAAAAAGAGAGAAACTTCCTAGTGGGAACTTGACAGTCTGAGACATTGTCTACAATAATGTCAAATTGTAGGACTGTCACTGTATCTAAAGAATTGCCATTATTTCCTACCTTTTACAGTCGCTGTGGTAACTATACAAGTGCAAATGTAGCTCAGACTGTGTAAAGGATTTTGACTGGGAGACATGATGAATTGTGAGTAGTTATTAGTGTGATAGGACCCCACAGTTTCGATGTTCTCCCCTCCCTGGTTGTTATCTTGTATCGCCGCTACGGCGCTGTTGCGTGTGATCTGTACACGAGAGGAACAGCCTTGTGAACGTCATTAAATATTAATATCAGCTCAATTAATTGCACTGTACAACATCAGTGTGCTGTGCTGTGCTGTAGTCCACAACATGTGAGGTGGTTAACAGCTGAGGGGAGTCCATTTTAAGACTGTAGCTGTGTCGGTTGATCATAAAATACGTTGAAAAAAATACAAAAGTCATCATACTAGTATCTGTAAATGCAACCACTCTACAACTACAACTTGATGTGCAGGGTGTCAAGTCAATACTCCATCAAACCAAGACTAATAAAAGAGCCCCAGCCATGATCATATATCTGGTTACCTTCTGAAATGCTGTTCAGATCAAATATGTTTTTTTTTAATATTATTTTTCATCTCTTATTATAAGTGTTCCTTAGAGCAGTAAACGGTCAACAACTGTCATAAATGTCTTATGGCCTTGTCTAACAGTTACTTTACTTTAGTACTTTTGTTCTGTTTTCTACTTGCTATTTTGTTTTCTGTTGTGAAGCCCTGTGTGACGTCTTCTCTTGAAAGGTGCTATATAAATAACTAATTATTATTAGCATCCCATGAAACTACTCTTGGCTGATGTTTTTGGCGACAGTTTTCGTTGTCACTATCTTTTTATGTATTATGTTTTTTATACCTTAGTCACTGTGCTCACATCTCTATGCATTTCCCCCTCAACAAAGATGCTCCAGATCCACAGGAGACATTATGCAACTGTTTTTACAGTCTGACTAGAACTAGCCATGGCTGGTAAATTAATCCTGATGTACCACATCAGTAGATTTCCCCGTTAATGCATACCGGAAGACATTGTCAGTCAAGGCCAATCACGAGTATTGCAACCTGACTGATGATCTTTTCAGAATTTTAACCTGAATAGGACTGTCTGTTGAATCCATATTCTACCTTTACCGTACCTATCGTCACTGCAGCGGTTATTCCACTCTAGTCACCCGCAAATGCAAGGACTCACTGTAGCTTGTAAAAAATCTGAGAACAAATCACATGACCCACTCACGTCCTACTGTTCCCAGGTGGATTTATTGTAGAAGAGCATCCCTTTAATGTATGAATGGCTCGACGATCAAGCTGTTGTAATGGACTCTTATTGAACTATTAGCTTTTCTTGCCTTATGCATTGGGGGGAACTCGAAAGACCAGGAGGTAGAACTCCCAGAGCAGCCAACAGCTAGTTCCACGCTGATCGATGGTAAACTGATGCTTGCAATGGATCCATTACCAAGAAACCTGGGCTTCCTCATACTGCAATTTGTTACCTGGCAATAGATTATATGGTGGTGACGGTGGCCTCAGGGAAAAGAGACTGGGAAAGCCTAATTTTCCCCTTAATGCATTACTTTTTTTATATTGAGCACTATGCTGTTGGGCCTATGGAACACGTATATATGAAGGGGGGGAGGCCATATAGGGGGTGAGGAAGTCAAAGCTGTGGAAACAGAAAGGTGAGGAAAAAAAAATGGACATGTAATTTATCTTCATTCTACAAGGTAATTTCCCTCCCTTCCTTTTATCTTTTTTGGCGAGCAATGAGGTGTAACTGATGTCAGCATCTTCCTTTCTACTCTCCCCATGTTGACACACAGCTTTACACCTTCTGAGGTTTTATTACGAAACTGAGAGTAAGCAAAGAGAGAGACCGATATAGGGAGGGGGCTTGAGAGGAAGACCAGGCAGTGATGTCAAATAGAGGGATAAAGAAGAGAAATGAGTGACCGCAGACAGAAAGTGGAAGAGATACAGGAGCGATTGAGTTCACAGAGGCAAAGGACAAGCGGAACGCGAACAGAGAGCTGCCGAATGGCTGCAGTACGCCGCTCAGCATTTCTAACAAAAAAGTCAAAATCCAGTTTGCTGTCCACATACTTAAAGCCCAGCTCCAGCCAGTGTAACTTTGTGTTTAGCGCTTAACGTTGTTTTTTTTTTTTCCCCAAACAGAGAATGGTTGTGTGAATAATAGTTGGATGTAATGTATTACCATGGTAACCAGATTGTAGCAACAGCATCTTGTAAAACAGTAATATGGCACTCAATTTGATGGATTTAAAATGTGACAAGGATTAACACATCACAGACTCTCTTGTTTTCCGTCTCCTCCTGGCCAGGCGGCCATCTGGCTGCTGCAGCTGCACCAAGTAGCCACAGCGCCGCACGCAGGCCATAGAGCACCGCAAGACAGAGATGTTGCCGAGGTCTGTCATGAGAGAGAGAGAGAGAGAGAGAGAGAGAGAGAGAGAGAGAGAGAGAGAGAGAGAGAGAGAGAGAGAGAGAGAGAGAGAGAGAGAGAGAGAGAGAGAGAGAGAGAGATTTCTACCGGTGGGGTTTTGTGTAATCGCTGCCTTGATAGCAGCCTTAACAGCACACACAAATGTAAAATTACACACTAAACTAAGGTGGAGGAAACTACAAAAAATAAAATGAAGACCCCCCCATTAAGCTAATGCTTCTATAGTCTCATGTCATATTCCCGTTTTTAGCAAACAACCTCCTTTTTTTTTTTTTTTTATTATAACTTTGAGCACAAAAATAAAACAAAGTGGTTAGTTTTAACATTGTCAGGAAATGACTCAAAATATAGAATTACATAGAAAGTCTAAATACATTGGACAATATTGGTTCAACAGTTCTACATCATGCAATAGCCTTGAAACACAGTAGGTTAAGATTTGATGTTAAGTTGGGCTATCTAACGGTGCACGTATTGTTCTGACGACCACGTTTGAATTACAATACGCCTTTTGACAGCATTTAATTCAGGAGAAAAGAAACCGCTGAAGCCTGACCTTCAATGAATCAATTTTACCTTTACTTTTAGCTCGCAGGCTCTGCATTCATTCCCCAACAATAGGATGTGCTTAAAACAGAAATATTTGTCTAAAAATAGATTCTAGTGTATTTTATGCAATTCCAGCAGGGAAAACAAAATGGTAGATGCTTACTGCGCATGCCACCTGCTAAATGCACATCATTCCCTGGAGAATTCATTCACAGTTTACACAAGTTACTTTTGGCAGTTTTGGGATAATTTCTTTTCTCCACTATTGAATAATAGTATACTCTGAGCATCCACTCATGCTAGGCTGGTATGAAAAGAAGCAAACCCATCCGCTGAACTCAACCCAGTCAAAGCCTTGACTCATGTCCATCCTGTCAGGCTGACCGATGAAACCGAGGTAATCAACCACCTCTGTGAGACAGCCAAGGCTACAATGTTGAGTGCCTGTGTGTGTGTGTGTGTGTGTGTGTGTGTGTGTGTAAAATGATCCTGGCTGATGAACCAAAAATAGATTTTTTTCTTTTCTTTCAACAATCTTTGATAACAGTGACTCAGGATGTTTTGCTGAATGAACAGCATGCAGAAAAGATGTCCTGCGGCACTCAGACACTGAGCAGATCATGTACTGTAGGTGTGTGTGAAGTCAGAGATATGGTATGAATAGGTTGACAGATGCTGGCAAGCATTTATTTTAAGTAGCGAACAATAACAATTTGACCTTGGCTAGAAAAAAACCACTTTATCACTGCTTCAGTAGAGGACTGTGTGGACTTTCTGACATGTTGACCGCATGGCCATCCTGGATGCATCTACGTGTGGTGCATGTCATATTTTCTAATATTATCTGGTTGTGAAGTGATTTAGGCTGAAGATCTTTTTATTGTTTAATCTCTCAGCTCATTTATTGCATAGAAACAAAATGGTAAAACGATCCCAGATGAAATTTCAAGCTGTCAATTGACCCCATCTGGTGCTCGACTCCACTGCCTAAACAGCTGTAGCCCTGAAAGCACATAATGTACAGTAGCAGCCTCTCACTCAGCACAAGCACACACTATATGATACCAAGATCAGAGCAAAAACGGCACATTCGAAGTGTTATTTGCACCTCGATATTTGCTGAGCTGTTATTGCTTCTCCAGTATGACAGGTACTGCCAGGTAGTGTTAATAGTACAAGTCACCAGTCTTTGTTGCACACATGGGTTGGTTTTTATTTAAATTCACAGCAATAGTTGGACAGCAATAGTTTCTTCGCTCAACCAACCTGGTGAACAAAGTGCTAATGGTTTTATACATGGTTAGCAACAGGGAACACATTCCCATCTGCATCTTTTTACTTGATCTATGTATGTGTTTTCAGTGAGTCAAGGAAAGAGATCATCATCATTGCTGTAACGTTGAAAGATAAATATGGCTGGTTTATTTTTACGAATGCTGTTCCCTCATTGCTACATGCGTATACTTTGTATTTTGGTTTACAATGTTTGGTGTGCTTGACAAAGTGCAGTGTAAAGGCAAACTACACCATATGAAAAACGCAACAATGTAGCAACTTCGCACCAAAGCTACAAAACTATAGCTGTAAAAGCGTATCTTAATATTATCTCTGACCTTACGTACACACCGCCGCCGACTTGAGCTGCAAAGAAGCTCTGGACGCCCTGTCGAGGACGCTTGTCAAAAAGTCCGAGGAAGCTGTTTGACGCTTTGGCCGCTCTGACGTGGGAGCATTCTTCGATCATGTGCAACACACGATTGAAGAAAAAGCACAAGCAGCCACTGCACGGCCAATACACTGACACTAGAAACCTTTTATAAATTACATATATAAGGACATCATTTGTATTGTTTGTTGGTCACAGCGGTGTCTGTTAGCAGTTAGCCGCTGAACCGCAGCAGAATGCAGGCAGAGCGAGCAGCCGCCAGCTGTTGACCCGTGCAGGACTTCACTGTGAGCGGACTGTTTAGAGACCATGTGACGGCACGTTAACTGGTCCCTATACGCAAACAACGTTACATCATAAATGATAGGGGAACCCAGCAACGGCGATTAGGAGATTTCCCTCCATTTTCATGGAACTAATGTCTTGGTAGGAACAAACGTTTACATCGTATGTTTCTCCAGAATCAGCCAGCGAGAAGGACGTCTATATTCCGATTGGTTGCTGCCGTTTGCCGCTGCTTGCCGCTGAACCGCGTCATAGCTCATTACCATAAAGTTGACCAAAGTTCAACTTTCTGATTGACGCTCAAAACGCTCAAAACGCCCAAAACGCGACGCCGACAGTTTTGACGCTCCTTGCAGCTGAGAGAAGCCAGCTTCCTTTGAAAATTAATGACTTCCGGTATCTTTAGACGCCCAAGTCGGCGGCGGTGTGTACGTACAGTGAGGAATGATTGCAACATATGGTCGTTACACAGCCTGTGTCCAAAATTTGCTTGCTGTAGCTTTTTAAAAGTACAAACAAGAGATGCACTTAAAGCTATAGTGCATAGTTTCTGTTGCCCCCATTAGGAATTCGCGAATCCCCCCCCCACCCCTCCGCCACACAGTTGCTAGTAGTCAAGGAGGACACGGAGGATTAAAAAAATATGGACTCTTCAGAAGAGGTCATTATCTTCACTCGAGTTTCTGCGTGTGAAAGTTGCCAGACAACACAATCTTTTAAACACAGCCATGCTGAGAAATACAGAGAGTTGTGTGGAGCTGATAGTCTTAATTAGCTTTGTAGCAACTCATTTGGCAATGGCTTGAATGTAACGGACGTTTGTTAAAAAAGAGCAGGACAGCCAGTCCTGTAAATATTCATTCACACTTGTGACTTGTGTTAAAGGAAAACAATTCAGTAGTTTATCTTGCATCATTCTATCCTCAGTGTTAAAATGAGTCTTTCTCAGTCTGTTAGCCCCGCGACTGTCTCATAATGACGTGTAACATAATAAACCTGAAAATCCATCTCCAGCTCCTAATTGGGGACTACAGAGTCGTATATCACAGTATCTACCTTTTTTTTTGTCACCTAATTGAATCCTTCCAGACTTGTAAACAACAAGCTTATCCCCGTTACATGGCGGCAGGTTTTTGAAGAGCCAAGAAAACACCTCAGCGGATCACTCGCTCAAGATTGTAATAGGTATAAAAAGTTCTGGTGAAATACTTTTCTGGTTTATTTATTTAGCGTTAGAAGTGTGCTAACAATGCTGTTAGGTAAAAACAAGCTACAGCTGTGAAGCTTATCAGAGCATTACAGTTTATCAAAATTCTAATCTTCGCGGGACATCATGATGTATTCCCCCCGCACGTGATAGGAGTTAATAGGAGTCCACACATAATATCCTAGAGAAAAATTAACATTCCATTCACAGGGGAAAAACTTGTTTCCCATCTATAGCACAATATTATTCTACAGCTAGTTTAAGGCCAGTAATCACCAGTAAAACATCATTGACAAAGTATGCCTGTTAGACTTGTTACCAAAGCCACGTCTCCTGATATTGAAACATAGTACTTATTGTGTTAGTAGATGATAATATACGGGGGTAAACTGTGTTTCTAGGTGCCTCTTCAAATCAGTTATGATTTGTGTTTGTATTTATGTATGTTTTTTTCTGGTAACGCATCCTTTGAAAAGTGGCAGATCTGGAGTTTCTGGATGCACACTGTGACAAGCAGTCCTGTCATGGCAACGGGCCTCCTGTTTAATAATCATTCACCGTGGTAACACAAGCACAGAAGGCGCTGATGGGCTTCTTAGTTGACAACACTGTGTGATGTATTATTGGACTCAGTAGTGATTGGTGGCTGAGGAGATTCACTGAAGTGAAACTGTAGTTAAATCAAAACACAAACATAGAACATGACATCAAGCTCCAGTATATAGCAAGGAAGGTGTCACATTATGACCGTGTTATGACAAAAGTCTTCTACAATCCTACCATGCTCCCTTTTCATGAAGCAGATTGAGATTCCTCTCCCATCACAGTCCTTACTGAGCATCTGTTTACATTCAAACATCGGTTTTGAAACACTCATATATATCACTTTGTCAGAATGGCCTCTGGCTTTGAGAAATGTATTCAACAGTGATTTTTATAGCTCTGTTTGAAGAATCTTGTGCACTGCGCGCTAACCCACATTCATGCGGAGTAGCTGCAGCCCAGTTTCACTCATTCAAACAACTCTGCACTCAATACACTTTCGTACATCTTGCTTAAAAATGAATGAGGTTTGAGTCGGGACCAGCAACTATTTCCATCTATTTTGATTCTGTGCTGTCAATTTCTATTATAGCATCTTGCATCTTGGGAGAGTAAGCGCAAAAGATAGGCAACAGATTATATTGGTCTGTATGGATTGGCCATATTTTGTTTGATCCAACTAATCCATACCCATCCATATAAAGAAAAAGTTGGTTTTAAGCATGCTCCAGTGTATTTGCTTTTATTGAAATCATTTAATTATCACTACAATAATTGGTTATGAGTAACCTAATACAGGAGCAAACATGAATCTGTGTCTATTGACATTTAATAGCACAAATCATGCTCTGAATACTTGCCACCACTTATCTTTGTTGCTGGGTGATACAAACGTCTTTAGAAATGAGAATAAATATAGTATGCTATTACTTTGTAAAGGGAGACCGCAGACTTTTTTTGGACATTGGTTGTATCTTGTCTCATTTTCAACCACTTATTCAGGCTCAGCAGCTCCAGCGGCAGATGCTGCCTAGCCTAAAAAATATAATATTAACTAGAACTTTTATAACATCCCTCCCACTGTGTCTAGTGGGCTGCCCTAGTTGAATACAGAAAGTTGTAAATGGCTGATGTAGCCATGAACCCTTTAAACTATGGAAGCTGGGCTATTATCTCACTTTCTCACACATTTCCTAGCTGGCATCTACCCTGCATTTACCCTTCTTCTCATTTTGGCACATAACGCCAACTGTAACTCACATATACAAGTGTTGCTTTTTATTGCTAAAAGCAATAAATGGATGTGCTAGTGAAATGTTCGATAGAGCCAGCCTGCATTTATTTTGTTCATATTTTATTTTGGCACAATAATGACCCCATTTTGGCCTTCAAATTAATTGTTGAAAGCAGTGCATGGAGGCCATTATTGCTGACTTTCACACCCTATTCTTTATCCAAGTTATGTTTACTTTAAATTTGTTTAAAGCTTTAGTGCTTAACTTTTTGATACTAAAACCCTCTGAAATGGAGCCTATCGTATACGAGGAAAAATGGCATCGCTTATTTAGATTTTAATCATTTTATAGCGATAACGGAGACCTATTGTCTTTTGCAGCTAAAAGCTACTTGGGCCTTCACGGTGGTGTCTTTGGTGTTTTTGAAGCCCTTACAGGAGGTTTTCTATCCAGAGCAATAAATCCAAACTCTCACATCCAAGATTCATCCACTTGATGTCCATAATTTATCACTTTCGGTCATTACTGCCACTAGCTTCGATGCTAGCATCCATCTTAAAATTCCCCATGATGCTTTGCGAGAGTTTGTTGACATTTTGTCAACCAATGGAAGGCAAGTCCGTCACAAGAACAAAGATTGTTCATTGTGAGGAGAGATCACTCACACAAGTCAGAATAGTAACATGTGACCAAAGATGTACTATTACCATTCAAAACCATTCTACAGAGAATAATGGCATCACTGTTTTGAGATTTGGGCCTTTTTTGAAAAAACTAATTTGTTTTCCATGGTGGTCTGCTGCTTGAAGTGTTTAGTAAGGTGCTGATGTAGAGTACCTCTCCATGGTGGTCTGCTGCTTGTAGTGTTTAGTAAGGTGCTGATGTAGAGTACCTCTCCATGGTGGTCTGCTGCTTGTAGTGTTTAGTAAGGTGCTGATGTAGAGTACCTCTCCATGGTGGTCTGCTGCTTGTAGTGTTTAGTAAGGTGCTGATGTAGAGTACCTCTCCATGGTGGTCTGCTGCTTGTAGTGTTTAGTAAGGCGTTGATGCAGAGTACCTCTCCATGGTGGTCTGCTGCTTGTAGTGTTTAGTAAGGCGCTGATGCGGAGTACCTCTCCATGGTGGTCTGCTGCTTGTAGTGTTTAGTAAGGCGCTGATGCAGAGTACCTCTCTCCAAAACTGCCATACTGACTTTTCCTGTTTTATCAACGATTTCCTCGCTCGCTGCGGCACTCACTTTCTACTCCACGCCGGTTCTGTTATTGAAGAACACGAGACAGCGATGTGGCGCAACCAAACATGATACTGTTACATGATTGGCTGTTAGAGTATCACTGCCTACGTTGCTATGTTGCCAGAGAGTGAGGACCTTTTGTTCATGCAACCAAACTTGATTCACAACCTCTGGTTTCTTCCAATGGTTTCTTCTGATGAAGAAAAACAAGTTATCGAACGTTTTATCGACCGCATTTTCTATTGATATTGATTATGTGTCTATTGCGATACATATCGTTATCGTTTTATCACCCAGCCCTAGTTTGAACTAGTTGATAACCAGCATCGTGATACAGCTTATGCGGGACTGTGGTTGTTAGGTTAGGTGAAGCCAGATAACTGAAAGAGATCCAGGGCATGTTGATCTTGCTTACAGGCGTCTGGTTTAGACAACGCAAGTGTGTGTGTGTGTGTGTTATCAATAATTATGACATTATTATTTTGAGTATTGCCATAAGGGCAAAAGCGTCTGGACTTTTTTTGAAAAGAATTTAGATATTTTGTCAACTGTATAAGTTATGTTTATTTCTTCACAGTTTGACTCCCAAGATATGACAAGTTCTGAGTTTTTATTGCTGTTTGTGTGATATCAATACATATTTGTGAGATTCATGTCCCATTGTCTTTAAGGTCCTACAACCTTTTTTAACATTCAAGTGACCTCACTGCAGTACAAATATTCGAATAGCTCAGTTTTTCGTGAAAAAAATGGTGTTCATAGATTGACTGTGTACTACAGGGTTGATGTTTTACAAGCTTTTTTAGAAAATAAAACCAGACTGACCAGAGGTTGTCACAAATACTTTAGGCCTCTGAACGTTAAATGTCAGTATCCAACCCATTATTGCTTTAGCAATTTTACATAATAATGAAACTGTGGTGCACTCGAGAAACTTTTGTAAAATGGTATAATACAGATTTAAAAAATGATGCAGTGTAAAGGTGGTGCAGGTGTGTTTGTTCACTTCTACCAAAGTTGGTCTAGGTTAAGGTGTAAGTGCAACTTTGAAACACACAACAGACTTTTTCATTGCCTTGTGAAGAGATGCATTGCTTAACTTTTCGCTGTTTTTGTTGCTCATGATTGCATATAGCTACATCGAGCAAAGGCTCCAGAGACTCACGCACTTACACTGGCGGGAGTCTTCGAAAAGACAACCCCAATATCGTTTGTACAAGCAGCAATTACAAACCATATACGTTTATTGTTAGGCGGTGCCCTCTAGTGGCCAAAGTAATTATGACTGGAGCAAAACAGGAAGTCATATAACGTGGTATTAAGACCGAGAAAGTCCGTGGGTGGGAAGGGTGGTGTATGGGTCATACAAACACAGGACTTTCACCCAGGAAACTGGGTGGGAAACTTCCACTGCAAAAAGCAATGGCACGTTCTACGTCACGTGCATACTTTTGTCATGCGCGTATGCACAGAAGTGAAGTAACGTAAAAAATTTACTCATTTTAACACTAACCCACTAACCACAATCATTTTTAACTAAGTAGTTGTGTTGCCTAAACATAACCAAGTACTTTTTGTGCCTAAACCCAACCAAACTTCGACCATTTCACAACGTTAACGGCATTTTAAACCGTAACAGTTATAGGTATGAGGACCGAAAACGCGTTTCTCGTATGTAAGGGCACTGATTATGAAACACTCCTATTATAGGGTAAGAACAAACAACCTATGTGGTCATATGTATGGAGGACGTGTTGAGCCGCTGAGAATTTGCCCATCTGTAGTCTCGAATTGCCAGACCTTCCTCCACAGCGCTGCCGAGGAGGGTCTGGCTAGTCCGCACAGCATTCCGGGATGGGAGAGAAATGTGCTCTGGTTTATTGGCACAATCGTCTTGGGTGACGCTAAGTGCCCAATGACCATGTCTCTGCAAAATAGCCTTGGGAAGGAACTTGTTTTGGTGAAACGTGTACGTTCAAATGTTGTTTAAGTCGTGCAACAGAAAACTCAGATTGTACAAATAGTCTAGCTAGCTGTCTGGATTTCCACTGCGGAGATCTGAGGAGCAGTTAACCATAGTCCTCAGAAATCCACCGGAGTTTAGAATGCCGACACGAAGAAAGCGGAAGGTGATGGACATCCGGCCGAAAAAGTGGGACATCCGGCTAACTGTATTTATTTCCACTCATGCAGTTTTATAACAAAACGTTGCAGTAATTGGTGTTTGACAGCTGAAATAATCCTTGTACTTCCCACTAATAGTAGCCTAAATCATGTGTGTGTACTATTGTGTGCCCAATTAAGTATGTGTCTCGGGAACCTCTCTCTGTCTGCTTAACTCGATTTGATTATGTAGAACACAGAGCTTCTCCACAGAGCTCATTATTAAACTGTGGGGGAAATGTGATGTGGTCATTTAGTTGTGACTGAAGCTTTCACAAACAAAACACTGTCTGCCTTACTCCCTCATCTTTATATACTTCACACATATGCACAGAATGTCACATTCATACATATGAAGATGCACAGGTATAACAATGTAAAAATCGGATGTGTAAAAACACGCCTCGCTTTCCCTTATTATGGTGAAAATAAATCCTCACTCGAGTTATATCTGAATCAGTACTTCAGAGATGGAGAAAGATACTTTCATACTGAATACACTTACATGGACACAAAGGTGCAGATTGGGTATTTGAACTGTAGAAATTAAATTTGAATTGTTTTGTGTAACTATCTAGACACAATTACAAATGCATTTTAATACTGAGGTCTTAACTTTAATGTACGTTAATTGTATGGTTCAGTGTATTCCTGTGGCCCGTGTATTTAATGCCGGTCTGCTAACCAAATTTCCATAGGGATAAGTTAAAGTTGAAATTACAGGCTTTAAGAGTTTGTGTCGGAGTATTTCGGAGAAAAAACTGTCAAGGTGATGTTCTGAAGATAAGGTTGAATGCTTGTTTATGAGTCAGTATGGGAATTCTCCCCATTATTTCACATACTAGCTCCTCGAAATGACAAATATAAGAGAAATAAATATAATCTCAAATAGAAATTGTAAAGTTTGACGTCGCAAGCTCCATGTAACCTGCCAAACAATGCATTGAATGTAAACCAAGCCCTGTATGAGCATTTTGATGAACTAAAAGTGAGACTAAAACTCTTTTGATTGGATTTAGCTAGCTTGACTGAGACTGCAGGCAAGCATCATCTTACAAGATCAAAATATTAACTTCCCTAACAGGAAAAGCTACTGGATAAACAATCTGGCTGCATAACATTTTTTACTGTATATCTGTAATACTAACAGTGATCTGGACTTGCCATTTGCCTTTTTTTTGCTAAGTTGGGAACTGTTCAGCCTTTTCATTTTAACAAGGAAATGCATATGCAGTTTCTGCAGCATATAAGAAAAAATGCTCTCAGGCTGAGGTGATGTGGGAAATTGACAGTGATACAAAGAAATGCTGCTGAATTACTGTAGCTCAAGGGCATATATAAGATTATTAAAGACAGAAAGAGAGAGGTAGTGTGGTGACTCGGGTGTCTCGCAGAACTCCTCACTGCAGGGCTAAAACGGTCAGCCTTTGGGAAATCCATTCTGTCATAAGCTAAATATTATGTCACGAGTACCAGGAGGTAGGTAGGTAGGTGTGTGTGTGTGTGTGTGTGTGTGTGTGTGTGTGTGTGTGTGGTCATGTGCCTATTAATTTGGTCTCCACAGACCTGTGTGGACCTTATGTAGTGAAGACTGTGTATCTGTAGTTTGCGTGTCAGTAGCCAATCCGGTGCTGACAGGTCAGAACAGTTAGGCAGCAGTAGTTCCACCCACACCTCATTGAAACTGCTTAAACACTTCGTACTGGTCAGAGTTAACCGCAGCAGCTGTCTACTTTGGAATAATGAATCTGCATGATTTCTGCTAATTATTGCTCACTGTGTTCCAGCCAGTAAATGCTGGAAGTCTTGAAATATCAAAGCACATAAATTAGGTAAACCATAAACAGTGGGGAGATTTTTTTTGCAATGCTCCTGCCAGCCGGGGGGGGGGGGGTGAAAAGGTAAACAGAATTCAGCTGCAGTCAATGAGAAGGATTTTCACCTAATGTTTATTAGTTAGATAATAATGCCCGATGCAACTAAAAGCATAAATAAGTAGTAAAAGAGAGTATAGTAACACAATGTCTACACCAGACATTCCAATCAATTCATTTGTCTAAACCATAGACTGTTAATATTAGTGGACAGAGCATGTGTGACGTCACCCATAGACTGCTGGGCGCCATCTGTCTGTGACGTTAGCTGAGAGTTGGCAACACTGCTTACACTCTACGTTACACACTTTCACTGGTGATCTGGATGCAACTGCTGCTGAAATTAGCCTACATAATTCGAGGTAAGATTTAGCTTCGCTAGGTTTTAAATATATCTTTGTCCCATAGTTATATTACATATAAGACAGGCCGCGAACGGTCAATCACATAATGGCCATGCCCTATAACACCCCCTGCTTTATCGTCGATTTTAAAATCGAGACTATAATTAAAAAAAAAATGAACATCATTCGGTGTTGCAGAAGACTTCAAACTAGCGATTGAGACCATAAACTCTTTATGAAAAGGTTTACTGAGGTAATAAATCAAGTGAGAAGTGGTTCACTTTCTCATAGACTTCCACAGAAACAGACCTCCTTTTGCAACCGCACGTGTCGCCCCCTGCTGGAATTCAGATAGAATGCAGGTTTAAGGCACTAACACATTTGCAGCACTTTGCCAAACCGGATGCTTTGTCCATTAATATTAACGGTCTGTGATCTAAACCAGAAACTTTCACTTTACTCAGACGTGTACGCACCTAATTGCAACCCTTGTAAACCTAGTTTTCAATGCTTTAACTACTGTGAACAGTCCCAAACATCTCTCGCTGCATGACAGATCCACTGCAAACAGATGGAAGACTGCTGATAGTGTGCTGCTGAAGGGCTGCTATACTGTATAGCTATGAATCTGGTGTGGACAAGTTTGGAGTCTGATTCAGCTAGTAGTGTGGCCTGCTGCAAAAACAGTGACACAAATTAAGTGCTAGGCTAGTTGACAAAACAATCTTCACTCCAATTCTACTTAATTTCTGAAGCTTTAAATGCCATCATCACACAGTCCGCATCAGCAGAATCTGCTCAGTTTTAAGATTAGATGCTCAAACTCAGAGTGATTCTGAGCCCCTCTACAGCTTCTCATTCATCTAGCTGTCATGTAACTCTTTTTCCAAGGACCATTTGGTTAGATTTAGAGAGTTTCCACAATTACTGCCCTCACGTGGTCCAGCTGCAGCAAAGAATGGTCAAATTGGCATCAAAAACACAAACAATAAGAAAAGAACCAATCTGTAAGGTGCAGTTTTGCCAGTTGGAAACTAGCTCAGTGTTTGCAGAGGCCTGGGCTCTAACAAGTGACTTTTAGTGAGAGATTGTATCTTTTGAAGCACATTGACACACTGATTTGGAATGGGTAGAGAAAATTTTTTATAAGTATTTGAAAGCCTTTTGTCTTGGAATAAAAAGCATGATTTCAAACAAAATGTCATGCCGTGATTTAGGTAGAAAATCTTCCTCAATGAAATTGCATCATTTAGGATGACTGCTGCAGGTGTTCTGAGATCTGAGAAGTCTTAGTATTAAGAATGAGTCTTCGTGTCAGCTTTTCTTTACTTCAACTTGGAAGTTACATTTCCCAATTGAATGGTGTCTATACAAATCAAATTGAACCAACTAATTCTTCTATGATATTGTTGAAGCCATAACTGCACATTGCATTTGCACATGGAGTAGAATTAGAGTATGTTCCACAGGGATTCAATTAGATGTTTGTTATATTGTAACCAGAAGACTTCTATTTTGTGCAGCTAAGACAATGCACAGCCCTGCCGAGGGTATTTTAGCTTTATATTTTGGGATTATTTAGATAGAACATTTAGTAGGACAATTAAAACTCTTGATGTATGAAGCCACTGCCTTTCTTTGTTCTGCCATTGAACTAAAAGCCTGGATCCTAGTGTGTGTAAACTACTACTCAAACCAGCTACAATAAACCACAGTCATTTATGTAAGATTATCTTTTAGATTAATCATCCGGTCACACGATCCACTCATCAAATTCTGAGAGAAACTAAAATCTGCGCTCCACTGAAGTACAGCTCTGGCTGTCGCAGTGATGTAGCGGAGCACGACCACAGCGGCGGAGACCTTGCAAGGATATTTTGTGTGCTGCTAATGAATTCCCTCGTAATACTGTCACATTTGTTGCCACAAGATGTCCTTCAGCTAACTGCATCCTTCTCCCTGCTGTGAGGACATTAACAGAAAATGAATAGTCAGTGGAAATGTCATGTATGACTCTGTTGGGTTTTGCTGAACTATAATTCTTGCCCAATTCTGAAGCGTTATGTTGAAAGTCTTGTATCTTATTATCACTTCACCCAACGCATACTGTACGTGTCCAGTTTACAATGCAAACAATGACACTTCTCTGTTGATATTGGAGCAGGATAGACTACTCCTTTTTTGGAAAATCCTTAAACACCACTGGACTTTTGTTAAGCTGGTAAAACGTTTCCAGAATGAAGCTCTTTAAAACCTACAGGTGTCTAGGAAGCATTAGTTCAGTCAGCCGCGTGCTTGTCCTAGCTTAATCTCCACACAAACCCCAGTGCCAAGCCGCATGCAGATAGCACCTCCCTCGCTGTGCCCATCCACTGCACTTCTGCCCTGCTACAGATCAATACTGCAGGGCTACTGTGAGGGGAGAGGGAGCCCAGGAGGTAGGTACCACAGCCAGGGAGGTTTAGGAATACAGGAGTGTTAATGTAGGAAAGGAGATGAGAGAGGGGCTGAAATGGAGAAGACGGATAAAAGAGCAAAAATGAAAGGGATGGAAATAGATAGGGAGGGGTAGGAAAGAGCAAAGAGAGGATGATTAACGGTAAAACAGAAGTGGGATGAAGGAAGGAGACGGATGGGAGGATGAAGACAACTGCAGCAGAGGACCGAAACAAGGGAATGAGTTCTCTTTTTTTAAGGGACCAAGTGGGCCATCCACAGGGGGACGGAGAGGGGAAAGGAGGACAGAAAAGAAGGGAGGTTAAAGAGGAGGAAGGAGGAATGGAGAGAGGAAGCATCCCAGTAGGGTTTTCCGCAGGGTGAGCTCAGCCACAATGCGGTGTAGAGCTGAGCCGTGCTGAGCAGTAGGTCCTGAATTATTAAACACAATATTTTGCAGCAAACGGCCGCAGCCATCTCTGATGTGTCTGCTGAGGAGGCAAGGGGGGTGGGGGGTTATGCCATAGTATTTGCATGGACAGATGTGCGTTTGCAATAGTGTGTGTGTGTGTGTGTGTGTGTGTGTGTGTGTGTGTGTCAGGGCGAGTGCATGCCCATTTAGAGGCACTAATTGATGAGGAAGCAACATCCTGAGGGCCTTTGTTTTAACTCCCTGCCCCAGTGGAGGGCAACCGGCAATTTAGCACACATGCATTTGGTAATAGGTTTGTCCAGACAATATCTGTATTTACCCTTGTCTCCTAGAAATGACATTTAAATATAATGAAATTGTTTTCTTAATTACGTTGTAGTGCAAAAACGTAGTGGCTGAACCGCAACAGAGTCACAGGGAGTGGTTGATTGTGGGCGTACAAAGCAGGACTCTCGCCTGTAGGCAACAAAATCACTTTGGTTAAGGTTTGGTAAAGTTCACGATTTTCATTTAAATGTTAATAAGCACATCACATCTCTTGTTTCAAGTCACTGTGGTCTTTTTTTTTTTTTTTTTTCCAGACCACAATCTTTCCTTCAACTTAACCAAAGTGCTTTTGTTGCCAAACATAATCACAAAAAAAGTTGAATAATTTTGTTAGTGAAAACTTTACTCAGATTTTCAGTGTCAGTTTTTGCAACTTGCCCGATACGTTCATAAACAAAACTTCCTCATTATGTTAGAAAATGTAATACGGCCGGAATAATGTTTCTTTCAAAATGTATATGCTGTTGCAAACCAGTTGTATATGCGGACAGTCTAGGAGACATTTCAAGTTTCTTGTATTCAGATTACATTACATTTATTAAGCTGATAATTTTATCCAAAGCGACTTAGAATAGGTGCATACAGGGGAGTGCAGTAACAGTTTTACATTATGTTTTCATATTCAATAAGAGTCATTTGAAGTCACCGATCAAAACGTTTAAAGCTGCATTAGGTCACCTTGCACATTTTAAGTCAAACATAGCAGTGAGTCTGGCAGGGATTTCATATAAAGTCTTGTGATGCACAGCGTCAACATTTGTGCCAATGGGATGTTCTTTTCCATTCCAACCCTGCTGCACAATTTCAGCCCTGACAGGTGTATTTGCATAAAAATCTTGTTTAGTCCTGCTTTAACGATGCATAATTTCTCCTCACTGTCTGCTCCTTCCCCCACACTCTGAACCTCTTCCCATTTCTGTCCAGCTCTTTTATTCCTCTCCCTGGCCTTTTCCTTACCCGCCTTTGCCTTTGCCTACCATTACCCTTCTAATTATTACATTGTGCAAATAACAGCTCTGCCATCACCACAGCGCAAAAACAAAATAATGAACTGCTTTTGCACCACACCACTATACTTCAAACACGTTGAATTGCTTTCTTTATCCTGGGACGGTTAAGTGGTTTTCCTCAACTTCAATAAATGTGTCCATTGGGAGCTTTTTTTTCCAGGGCACTAACACAGATGAGTCACCTCGATGAGATTGGAGGCTCAGAGATTTACTGATTGACAGCCAGAGAGTGGCTCCTGCAACCTCTCTCTGGTCTCCTTTCTGTCTTTTTTTTTTTTTTTTTTTTTTTCTTTCTCACTTTCTTCATCTCTTCTTGTCTGTCTGCTTCCCCTCTCACTCACACTGCCTCCCTGTCTCGCTCTCGGTTTGTCTGTCCATCTGCCACTTTCTTCACCTCTCTCCTTCTAATTCCCCGTCTCCCGGATTATTCCTTTGCTCCTTTTGATGTAATTAAATTTCACAACCCTGAATTGAGCTCTTGCCCTGGAGGAACAGAGAGGAGGACGTAATTACTTTTCCGTTTGGCTGCAAATGATTCCACTGATTTGATATGGTATTTTTTATATTTTTTTCATACAGTCAACAGCAGGGGTGTTTTGACGGGTCATTGAGTGGAAAGCAGCCAGAGTGGAAATCGTCCGTCTGGATCTACTCTACCTGTCAGCGGACAATTGGAGAAAGACACAAGCATGAGTCAGTGTGGATTTTGGCAGCTATCGTTTAAAGCTATAGTGCGTAGTTTCTGCCGCCTCCATGAGGAATTCTATGGCAACAAAACTGTCGGTGCGTCCACATGATGCAAGCCTTATGTGACTGTGCACCGCCCCCGCTCCCCTTCACACAGTTGCCTAGTAGCCAAGGAGGACCTGAAGGATTAAAAAAAACATGGACTCTTCAGAAGAGGTCATTATCTTCCCTTGAGTTTCTGCGTGGGAAAGTCACCAGACGGCACAATCTTCCGAACCTAGCTATACTGAGAAATGGAGAGAGTTGTGTGGAGCTGATAGTCTTAATTAGCTTTGTAGCAACTCATTTGGCAATGGCTTGCATGTAACAGACGTTCATTAATATAAAAAATGTACGCACTAAAGCTTTAACACATTTATAGATTCAGTAACATTTTAGTTCCGATCTAGAGCAGTAATTGCAATTAATGTCCGATCAGATCCTGCTGCGAGAGAGAGAGAGAGAGATGGCACTATCCCCGGTTCTTGCATAACTCACTGATAATTAGCGTTTTAATGCTGCCGAGTCCTAACCATGGCTATGCAGGTATTGGCAGGACATCTAATTGGACTATATGGAACATGAAATAGAATAAAAATAAACAGAATAGTAAGACAAAATGGCCTCATGTTTGACGACCATAGACTGGCGTGTGTAATCGGCTTATAAGGGTTAGGATTAGTGTTTTACAACACAACAAAGGCAAAGAAGCGCATTATTTAGACACACAGCACACTATATGTAGTGACTATTTTGTCTTGTTTGTTCTTTGTCACCTTGGTGTTGACTGGGGGACTCTTTGACGCTTGTTTGTCCCAATAAACCCAAAAATATCCAAGAGTAGAGTTGAAAAATATATGTTCCTTTATTACAACAGATCCTTTATCTGGTACATAAATTATAAGGCAGACTGAATATTTTAAAGTACGAAAAAAAAAGAGAAGCAGCAGATCATGCAACAGTTTGCAACAAGGTCAAAAAGCTGTGTGCTCCCAGTCAGCCACACCTCCACTCACGTCACCTTCCTATTTAATGACTTTTGAAAGGCACAACTTAAGAAGAACAGAACAAACATTATTATAATGAATAATCAAACAAAATATATGTTTAAGGAATGGCTCCTACACTATATTCCAGTGTTTCCTTTTCTTTGATTTTTCAATTTAAAGAGCTTTATTGGCATGACAAGACATTGCTTATATTGCCAAAGCAGATACCATATAAATAAAAGGAAATTAACAATAACTTGCACAGCATACACTACATAAACCATAACATGAACACCCACTTAAACATAAAGTGATAGAGGCACGAAGAGTACAATGGTAGAACAAAATCATTACACAATCATCATTTTCCAGTCTCCTCTCTTCCTAGTCGGCGTCTCCTCTTCTTACTCTTTACTGTAAAAGCTTTTCTAAAATTCCAGTCAATGTGATAAATCAACTTCTTGACTCATGCACCTTGGAGAGGAGATCTGGTTTAATGTACTACAGTGGCTTGCCTTGTATACAACATCATCAGGATAGTCTATATCCACAACCTTCCACTTCCGGGATTGGTCCGGTGGCGTCGGAAATTCCTTGTGTCCTTCCGCTTTCTTTGTGCTGTAATTCTAAACTCCGGTGGATTTGTGAGGACTATGGTGAACTGCTCCTCAGATCTCTGCAGGGTAAATCCAGACGGCTAGCTAGACTATCTGTCTAATCTGAGTTTTCTGTTGCACGACTAAAACAACTTTTGAACCTCCACACGTTTCACCAAAACTAGTTCCTTCCCGAGGCTATTTTGCAGAGGCACCGTTGCTCCGTGCGCCGTCCATGACGATTGTGATTGGTTTAAAGAAATGCCAATGAACCAGAGCACATTTTTCTCCCATCCCTGAATGCTGTGTGGACTAACCAGACCCTTCTCTGCAGCGCTGTGGAGGAAGGTCTGGCAATGCGAGACTATCAGGACAACAGTTGCTGACCTCCATAACAGAGATTGATTTAGTCAGGCGTTTCAAACGGAGGCCTGTCATAAATGCCTCTTTGGTGTTACAACCCAATTGTTAGCAGACTCTCATCTGACAAACTCACGCACACGATCATGGGCTCCACCAGAATCATTTGACTACTAAAATCTACAGTTTCCACGTCCCACATTACCCCTCCTTTTTGAATACCCTCCTTTTTTGTATTTCCTCTTCCATCTTCTTTGTCTCCCACTGCCCTCTTCTTCTTTCCGCCTCCTACTACTCCATTTCCACCTCTCTCTCCACCTTCTCTCCTGTTTCCCCAGTCTTGTTAGCACTGGTCACGCACGCTCGCCTTCCTGATTAACTAACAACCCAAAGGATGTTACACCGAGCAGTGGCTGCTCTCACCGAGAGAGGCATCGATTTGCTGGCAGGCGGTAACCGCACAGACTGGCACATCGAAATGAGCTTGAGAACAGAAACTGGAAGAAAGAATGACTGCCAGGCAAAGAAAAACGCACCATTTTCAAATTAGTAGCCGATATGGAGTCAAGAGAAGAATTGTCTCCTTGGCTCGATGACCACATACAGTACACAAACACTTTTTGAATACTACATGTATAAATGAGGGCAGACAGACAAGGTGATGAAGATGAGGGGTCTTAAATGCTTTCACTAATGACTTAGATGGCACAGACACCGAGAGAGGACATCTGTTTCTTCGGTAAGTAAATGCGTATTAAACATAGCTGTGTGTATGTGTGCACAAGTGCTTCCTCGGTGAAAGTGTTAATTAACGTTCCGCCTGACTCACTGCGTTGCTGTTGAAGGCACAGGATCAGATAAGCCATTTATTATATAATAGGCTCGTTCGAGATGAACTGCGCCTCGCCTGTAAAGCGCACGAGAGCAGGCGGCAGCAGCCGAGGGGCGGTGACAAAAATCCGCTCTCAAGTCGGACAGTTTTCCAGCCGTTTCCAGCAGCCTTCAGGCTGAACAGGAAGTGACCGAAACACTGTGGTCCGATTTTAATAAAATATTATCAGACCCATATATCTGCTTGTACACAGTCTCCAGTTGTTTTGATTATGACAGAGTAGCTGTCAGAATGCTCTAGATGCGATCTGTTGCTGATTTTAATTAACAGACTGTAGATGATCTGTAATCTGAACGGATTTAGTCTTTCTGACTTCTAAACATAACTATCAGCCACACATGTGTTCTGTACAGAATAAGCCTTTAAATCAGACAAATCAGTTAAAATCCCTCCAAATCAAAATTAATAAAATGTTTATATAAAACGTCATGTTGAGTCGATTCTGAACCAATCAGCTGTTGGATCAGCTGAGAGGCCGGCGTTTCCCAGCATTCCCTGGGTCCACCTGGGTCTTGCAGTCGGTGGAGAGCAACTGCGGCGCTACGCTCTAAATACTGCGGCCGCCTTGATCTCGTGAGGTTATCGGTTGCCCACGTGTGCATGACGTCAGAGCAAGTCGGGATCAAGTCGGACACAAATCTAACCGGCATGCACTGGGCGGCGATCGCCGGTGATCGATTCTGCGCAGATCTGGCTCATCTCGAACGATGACAAATTCAGAGAAAACGCTCACACTCACGTGGACTGATTGTCCCCGGAGAAGCTGTAAAAAAAATATGTATTATAAATAAATGTATAATAAATATATAAATATGTAATTTTCTATTTTCAACTAGTTTATTCTGTATTATTTGCCCTTCTCCACTGAATACATGCAATTAGTCCTACATGCAGCTTAAATAGTTGTCATTATTCTTATTTCTGAATATACAACAGCATTAGCTATTTGATTTTTGGCACAAATCACCATACTCCAACTAATATCCTCGTCATGTTGAGTCTGTATGATATTATGATCCATTTTAATTATATACAGTAGCCTATTGTGAGAAGATGTTAAACATGACCTTATAGTCTCAAAAGGATGACACGGGTTGGTTTTTTTTCCTGATCCAAGGCACGCTGTAGTCACAAGTTTAGTCATTTTTGAGCCATGTGAAGATTGAAATTTCTTTCTGTAAAGGAAATAAATATTTGACTGACTCAAAATTAGGAGCCAAATGATTTCTGCCCATAATAAATCTCTTAATTAGGCATAGCTTGGCGTTGTATGTGTTCTTGAGGTGTGCATTAACCTGGATGAAAACCATCAAACTAGGCTAAACCCGTGACAGTTAATGGATCCGTGCTTCTCAGCCAGCAGTTCAACTCTGAACTCTTTATCAGAGACTCTCTTGGAATGTAGACGGTCGGTCACACACAGAGGCTTTTAGATCCAAGAGCTAATTATCATCGAGGTCATAACCTAGCACATCACTGGACGCACACCCGTCATCCTTAAATCTCATAGTGTTCAGAGTTTGGAAAGAGTGAGAAAAGAGAGATCTTTTCCTTTTCCCCACAAATTATGCCTTTTTGAATTTAAGAAAGTACTAGCTTGACTCCTCTCACAACTAACAAGTAGGGAATTCTGAACATGGAAGGCGATCTAGTGCCCCTGATCAAAGCACTAAGCATTAAAAGCTACCCACCACCAGGGTGGGATTATGGTTGTCAAAGGCAGATCTCTAGAGCAGATTAACCAAATATGATTAGCTCAAATCAATCCAGATAATCTTTCTTGTATGCTATTAGTTGGTGATGAAATACCGTGGTTTCTTGATCCTTGGCTGTGCGCCAATGTTGTAAAAAGCTACAGTTGTTTTCAGGACTATTATTTTGCGACATGAACTCTGCAAAACACAAATTGTGCAAGACAAGAATATTGGAACTGAATTACTTCAAAAGTACAGTGAAGTTAAACATTTTTTCTTCCTTTTTATAGAACTGAAACATATTTGTTTTTAGAATATCTATAAGAAATATGCTCCTGAAATCGTTAGTCCTCCTAAATATTTTAACACTTCTTGTCTGGCCCCGTGGTCTCCATTGGCATATGTGACATATCTCAAATCATATCAGAACCATTTTGAAATAACTGATGAAATGATTTCAAGGAGACTGGTTTACTCCGATCCCTTGTATTCTTACAAGGACTGTTCTCTCTTGGGAAAAATCGACCTCCATGTGAATAAAACGCGTCGTTACAGCTTGTAAATGATAATTAGCTCATTGGTTACACATATTACAGTTACACGGCACTAATATCTGCTGCAAGTTATCGTTCTTCTTCAGGGAGCTGAGTTTAATGAAATGTAAGTGGAGTAATGGCAGGAACCCTGACACCCATGTAAAAGAACAAACAAGTGGAGATGCTTTACAGTCTTGCGGTGCATTGGTGGTATTGATAGACATAATTAATAAGCTGTTTATTAGTATGTGATTTCAGCTCTCAGGTTCACTTTATTGATCAGCTGTCCTAATTTCCTTCACAAGGAAAATAACAATGTTGCACTACATTGCTTGCTATGATGTTGGTAAGTCTGACCAGCTAAGATTGACACTGAGCAAAGTGATAAAAGAACATGGGTTCAAGCCTGGGGACCTAGGTGCAGTAACTTCTCCCAGCTGCCCGATTTACCATGTGTGTTTTTTTGAATTCATTGTCAAAACAGTCACACTCTCAATTTGGCTCCATTTGTGGACTCTCCAGATGGGTCTGAGGCATGGTGGAGCTCCTGAGGGTGTGTGTGTGTGTGTGTGTGTGTACGTGAGAGAGAAGACAATGAAGAAAGGGGTTGTGTAAGAAAAGCAAGAGAGACCCTGGGTGACAGTCTCCAAGACGGAGCGAGACAGAGGGGACAGCATATGTGTGTGAGTGTGTGTGGACAGTCATGTTACACACCCAGCCTAGACTAGTGCCATCTGCCTGGTATCAGAGGTCTGTCTGGGACTGCCCTCTCCTTTTCACTCTTTAATTCCTCCTTTCACCTTCTCATTATTTCTTTTTTTTTCTCCTGTTCAGCCTTCTTTTCTCTATTGTGATTGTAGTTCAGACTACAGCTGCTTTTTCATTAATTTTTTTTTTCATTAGTGATACTGTAAGCAGCAAAATCAATGAAAACTTATCTGTTTAAATATGTATGAGTGCCTGGCAAAATGCAACGTCACTCCATGCCTGTGGGCAGTCAGCTCTAACCAGAATGAATAAAAAGACAACAAGACGTGACAAGAGACACTGAGATATAGGGAGGAAAAGAAAGAGAGAGAGAGATGTGTCAAAGGCAATCAGAAACTGAGAGGCCTGGAGGAAAAGAGAGGCCAGGAGAAAAGAGTGGGAAGGCGACAAAAGGCAAACAATGAAGAGTTGAGAAAAAGAGGGATGACGAAAGCTCTGTAGTTCAAACTTCCAGCTTAGCTTCGAATCTCCTGTTACCATGGTGATTTAACTGCAGATATGCTGTCCCCCCGAGACTGTCCTGAAAACACACGGGGGGGAGTAGTAACACAAGGACAGTCAGAAGGGCAAATAAGCACAGGTGTTTGAGACAAGGGCTTCAATAAATGTACGCTACCCTGTATCCCATTCAGGAAACCTTCCAACCCGGTCTTCTAAACGGCATCCTCCATTACGTTTTCGAGGAAAATTTATGTTTACCGGATTGGGTTTGTTTCAACATAGTCTATATCCACGACGTTCTACTTTATATATCTACTTTATATATTTGTATATCTGGCTTGTTTGGTATACACACTGGTGCTGATACTGTTTTCTCTTGATCTTCTTATTTCATCTAATGTATGTTCTAGATTGTTATTCTATCAGTGGGGCTATAAAAATAAGTAGAAACACTTAATAATCCTGTAATGTTTGATCATGTAATTGCTTTTAATTTTGCATTATTAACTCTTCACACGAGACACACTTACGTTTGTTCTACATGATGCAATGTGTGTGCAGGTAATCAATAATGCAACTGGGAACATGTGACATTAATATAGTACCTTATATTCAGCTAAAGTATTGAAACCACTAATGTCAGATAACTACAGCATAAAGCTGACTACTAAAATACAAACCATTAAATCAGTATTAACTGTTTTCTCTCTCTCTCTCTCTCTCGCTCTTCCCCCCACAGCTGTATCATTCATGAGACACAGCGCGTCAGCCTTTGGATTTGCCGTGAGTTCCGCCTCCCTTCTCCCCTCCATTTGCATTGATCAAATAGTCATAACTTTAGTCTATTGATTTATTAATGAATCTTGTTACCAAAGTGTTATTGGTCCCTTTGTCTCCAAGGTAACAGGGCAGAGAAGAGAGACTGGGCATGGAGCTCAGGTTGAATGCCTGTTTGCTCAACATGTCTGCTGGCTTTCCGCGAAACTAGAGTTCATATTACTACTTATTACTTCTTGTAATTAGTTTAAAAAATAAGATTTATTAAGACTGAAGTGAAAATTAAATCCTCCACACCCTAGGCCAGTGAGGGCAAATGTGATTAGCATAATGTGATTAGAATATTATAAATCATAATCTGCAGTGCTAGCTATCTCTTTATTAAAATGTGGGTTTTAATTAGCAAGTACTTGGCTATCTATGAGCTTTTTAATAAAGTAAGAAGACCAACCCAAAGGGGTGAGATCACAGCAGCTGGACTGTAGCTTTAGCTGCTATGATGTTGGAAGTTGACATTTTTACAGGTTTACAGGTACATTATGTGCCTTGAACAATAAAATAATACTCATGCCATATTTTATGATAAAGCTTCAGGGCAGATAAGACTTTCTTTAGTCTTCTTTGAGAGAGTATACCTGATTAATGCAGCACAAAGTCATATATCATGTTGATAATGCTTATCACCGTGATTCCCCTGAGGCGATTAAACATCAACAGGCTCTTGCTCATGCAATAGATTTTGAGATGTCTCGATGAATGCTTGCTCTGGTGTGAATCATACAGGAACTGCATGCTTTAATTTCTACACAACTAAAGTGCCCAGAATATCAAGTGCCTCTTTATTTTGTTCGAGTTCAATACATCATGACATGCTTTTTAAGTTACATTATATACAATACAAATATTTTACTACACAGGATTTTAATTTGAGATCTTCTTTACCGTGCTGGCAAAATTACATGCTGTATTTTTATTTTCAACAACGCAGATAAGATCGGGATACTTATATGCCACAACCCATTTGATACGTTTGAGCGTGGTGGTTTCAGCAGCATTGATACAGTATCGTATAACACAACATATCATATGTCATAATAAAAAAATATATATACACAATATTCTGTGTGTATTGTATTAGTGTTAGAATTGTAACAAGTTATCAATGTGCTCTTTGAAACATGCTCTTTCTTTCCTTTTTCAGCTATTGCATTAAGTTAAATGTAACCACTGTAATAACTTGCTACCCTTTCCTCTGTTGCTGGGTTTCTGTTCCTGCTACAGTTTGATGCCACGCTGGACGTCCTGTCATCAGTCATTGTCCTCTGGCGCTACAGCAATGCAGCAGCTGTGCACTCTGCACACAGAGAGTATATGTGAGTACCAAACAACCTGCTCAGTATAGTCAATGTTTGATTCATGATGAATCTATATGGTGTGATGCAATCTGGGTTACTCTTCTCCACCTGCATTAAAGCAAAATAGTTCCTGTATTTCATTGTTAATTTACAGTTTTCATCCATCTCTTTTTGTGTTTGACTTTCTTACAAATTCCCCCTAAACTTGATTTATTTTTACAAAGATGCAAATTCAACAACTAAATCTAGTTTCTGTTGCTGTCCGACGTCAGAGATGGTATTATTTTCATCATAGTCGATATTTAAATGGCTGGTTTCACTCGAAAAGACACTGTGAAAGTATGTTTGATCTGAAGGTAGCATTTAGTTGTTGGAGGCTGGATGAATAGATGCAAGAGGGAAAGGGGTTATTTATCTACACTGGCCTTTTTAGACAGATAGCGTTGAGTCAGAAAAAATGTAAACTCTGTGCAGAGGATCTGTCTCTCAGGTGTTGCTACCATAGCCTACCTAAAGCCCCAAATGGTACCTGCAGAGAGGAGGAATGGAAAATATTCAGATGATGACAAAGGGAGAAACCAACATAAAATGGCTGAGTAAGGTGTTGATCCACCATGAGCCTCCACAACAGATTCAATGCTCCGTGACATACGTTATCCAGGTCTCTGAACTCTACTGGTGGAGGAACACCATTCTTAACGAAGACATTCCCTCATTTGGTGTAAGAGCTTGTTGTTATTGAATGGGAATTTTACAGAATTGAGCAGTTAAAGTACGGATACAATGGAGAGTCACACTTAGAGTTTGTTGAAGGGCTTCATTCCCTTGCCTTACAATCCACTAATTCCATGCATGTGTGTGTGACATGTCTTGATATTCTTTTGAAAAATAAACTACGTGGCAGAATCATTCTGAGAGCTGAGAAATCGAAAAAGGTGGATAAAACGAATTGTGTTTTTGCAAGGTCGAAGCACTGCATTGCACTTGCCCACACTCCAAATCCATTGTGTTTCCATATTTTCCAATAGAATACAATAGAGTGAAAGAGCAGTTCAGGGGCATGTTGGAACTGTGAGCTAATTTTCTTATTAATTGCACCTTTTGAAGGTATGAGGCCCTGTCTCATTAGGCTTTCAGTCGTGTTGGACATACCCAGCTGGGCTGATAACGTACTTTTTAGAACCTCTATTTCTTCATTCGAGGGTGATAGGGAGTGGAGCAATATATTCCTAATTGAACAAGGTCACTGTACATCAGGGCTAAACATAAGCCTGTTAATCCATCAGTTTTCAGTCCCGCTGCAGCTCAGCTGAGTCTGTCAAGTGGCTGTCAGGTTGCACAGAGCCTTGTCGGTCTTAGGTCTTACAACAACACCTCTGCTTCGCTCAGAGGATGGAAGACCGAGCTGCCACTCTGCCCCCCATTAATACACACACATACACACCTGGATGTACAAAATCATTAGCACACACAAAATATTTTTTATACAGTAGTCAACAACCAACCACATATGCATCAAAAATGACATTCACATACACACCAAGGGCCCTATCTTGCACCCAGCGCAGAGCAGCGCAGCGCAAGGCCCGACTCAAGTGTCTTTGCTAGTTTAAGACCGGCACAGTTGTCAATTTCCCGTCCAGCGCCCACGTCATTTAAATAGCAAATGCACCTGCGCCCATCTTTGCGCCCATGGTGTGTGCTGGTCTTACTGCGAGGTGTGTTCAGATGAATTCTTGGCGTATTGCTATCTTGAGGCAGCGGGAATTGATCGCGCCATTGACCAACAAAAACCTGGTCTAAAGTCAATAGCGCAGCAGATCATTGTTACATGTCATGTCATTTGTTACATGTAATTTAGCTGACACTTTTATCCAAAGTGACTTAGAATTGCTATATATATGTCGGAGGTCGCACACCTCTGGAGCAACTAGGGGTTAAGTGTCTTGCTCAGGGACACATTGGTGATGTATCGCAGTGGGAATCAAACCCAGATCTCCAACACCAAAGGCATATGTCATGTCCACTGTGCCATCGGCACCCATCATTGTTATTTTATTAATAAAATGTGCCTAGGCTTTTGCACAGCGCGCGCACACTATGATTGTTACACACACACACACAGGGAAGCGCAGCAGCATGCAAACATGCAAAAGATTACAAATAAAAATATTACGGTGCAAATCCGCCATCATTATAGCAATGTGCCAAGGTACAAATGCGCCTGGCTTTTAAAGGAAATGGGAGATGACACTGATTGGTTTATTGTATTGTTACGACCTCGCCTCTGCAGTGCAGGGGTGGTTCCTCCTGCAGGCAGAGGAGGGTCGTTAATGATTGGAGCCACCTGGGCTCAGGGTATTTAAGCTGCTTCTAACCACTCTACAAGTGGGGGATCCCGGACGAGCCCCCACTTGTCACAAACCGGCTCATGGCCTGTGGCAAAGAATGAGGGGACACCAACAACAAGTATAGGCCAATCAAGAAGATACTTTATTGTAAACCAAAATGATTAACTTTAAACAAAGAAAAAGGAATGAGGTGTGAGAATGTCATAATTAAGGTGTCTGTAAAGTGCATGGTTGAGCGAGTCTGTGTGTGTGAAAATGAGTGGAAACTAAGTAAAACTATAAAGGAACAAACAAAACAGGATCATACCTGGAGGAGCAGAGAGAAGAATGGTTAGAAGCAGCCCAGGTGGCTCCAATCACTAACGACCTTCCTCTGCCTGCAGGAGGAAACACCCTTGAACTGCAGAGGCGGGGTCGTAACAGTATGTTACGCCCAAAACACACCTATGAATTAATAGAGACACTAAGTAAAACCCTTTTGAACCATGCGCCCGGCGCACAGACCCTTTTTTCTGCCGACAAACTAGCAAAAGTGGATTTGGACACGCCCTAAACGCACCTGCGCCATGCACTTCACACCGTGCACTTAGATCGTTCCAATAGGGCCCCAAGAGTGAGAGCAATCATTTCCTATACACTAGGATGACCAAACGTGCTCTTTTGCCCGGACATGTCCACTTTTTACCTACTGTCCGGGAAGTCCGGGGGGGGTTTTATAAATTCTTGAAAATGTCCGGTTTTCACTGTTTTTCATGGGACCATTAAGCGTGTGCTTAAATTGACTGCCGCTTTGCACACAGTACTACGGTACTTTGTTGTGTGACGTAATTCCCGAGAGGCTGCCTTGTGGGCGGCTCTGCGACGCGCACATACTCAGGGACCAGGGCAGACAGCGGAGCAGCATTGGACACAAAATGCTGACGCGTTTCCTGCTAAAGCTTTCCCACCGTGGTCAGAAAACACAGGGGAGACACTTTTTCTCTCACTATGACTCTAGAGTCGCTACTCGCTAGCCGTCACTCTCTCTTCTCCCTCGCTCTATCACCCACTCCCCACGCACACACACATGCCGGATCGACGAACACACCAGCGCACAAGTATAAACATCGGGCCACTTACGTAGGCTACGGAGCCTGCGCACAACCACAAAACAAGACTAGTGCCGCTTCACAGTTGAACAGCAAAAGAAATGTCCCACGTACCGTCCCGGTCGGGACCGGACAAGTGGGAGGCGGAGTGCTGGCACATATGTTTCAGTGTCTGGCACATATGTTTCAGTGTCTTTATTATTTATCTTATTACATTGAAAAGGTATTAAGAGATATTTTGTTGAAGCTGGATTTTCTAACACAGATGAGGTCATATTTAGAACATTATTTCATATTATTTATGTATTTTAAAAGAGAGCTATTATTTTGTTACAGGTTGTTGGAGATTTTATTTTATTTTATTACAGAAGTTATTTTTGCACCATTGAGGTATAATAAAGCATGTTCATTAACCTCTGAGAAGCCTGTCTGGATATGTTTCGAGGCCGGGCCGAGGCTTCCTTTAGCTTGATATTGCACATGTAAGTTTGTTGGGTCTTCCGGTAGGGCTGAACGATGATGAACTAAATCACGATTAATTGAAGACTTTACCTCGATTCCGATTATTGAATGATTATTTTGTAACTGGCTCACGGTTGCCTTTTGTTGGCTAAACTTATTACTTTAGTGTCTTTACTGAAGCCAAAATGTGTCCAAACGACAGATGTTGCGTTTTTCTTTGGTACAAGCTGCTCCTGCTCAGTGGACTCGTTTCCATGTTGCTTCCATGCCACATACTGGACGGGGCAGAGTCACATGACTACACACACGTTAGTATGTTTTTAAGGGGAAAGTACATGAGAACACACACAGTGGGGAATGTATTAACATGATTAACAAACTGAAATAACCGACCTGGGAAAATTATGACGGTTAGAGCAATCTCAATTTCAGCTTTGATTACTTTTTGATTAATTGTCCAGCCCTGTCTTTTGGTACTACATATAAAAAAACAAAAATAACATTGTGGGAATGAGACAGAATGAGACTTGTAGGTTGTTGTGCATGTAAGTGAAAGACTGGATACAGAGGCATAAGAGACAGGGCCATAGGGGGATAATAACAGATTTTGAATTAGATTGGGGCAAATGGATAAAGATTGTCTTGGATGGAGAGTGTATTTGTATTTGCATACCATTTGTAATATTATGCCATTTTTTCCCCCCATTATTTTTTTTAACTCAAGTGCTCTGATGGAAGTCGGCAACCTTGTTTATTCTGGTACCACACCGTGCCCTAAATACAGTGTAAAACCGTCTTCTGAAATCTCCCAAACACTGATTGTGTTGAGAAATGTAGTTGTGAGATTAGATGTTATCACTCAAATCAGACATAAATGTTCTTTGTCTTTTTCAGTCAGTTAGTTTCTGCATTATACGTCATTCACTGTGCCAGACACAGTCATGCTGCTAATTCTAACAATAGCCTGTGAAATTCATTTTAATATTAAGTGTAATTTAAGGGAATTTATGCATCAGTAGGCTTACCACCACAATGCCATATCACTTTTACACACTTACTGACATGTCGTTTTTAAAGGTGCACTGGCTGAACAGTTAACTTGGAGTTGTTAATGACTGCCTTTTTAATTTTTTGTTAAAATGTTCCTTAAATATTTCATAGAGGTTGGTAAAAACCTTTCCTGTTTTTCCAGACTGCCAGAGGCCACTGTCAGTATCATTTATAACTCTTTATGTCGGGAAACTTTGGTTTTTGACTTTGTTTGGGTCTTTGCTGCAGCAGGAATATTATTTTCATTATTACAAATGATCTTGAATTAAATGCAAGAGAGAGAGACAAGAACTGAGAGAGATTGTGACTGCTTTCGAGTCACCTTCTTTAGGTTATTGCTTTGGATCAACTTTACATAACTTCCACATGACAGGTTTAGCAAAGAGATCCCACTCACTGAAGCTAACTACCAACACTCTGCTCTCTGTCTTTCTGTCCGTCTGTCCATCTGCAGAGCATGTGTAATCCTTGGGGTTTTGTTCATTCTCTCCTCCTTGTGCATCCTTGGAAAGGCCATCCATGATCTTGCTACCAGGGTGCCCCCAGAAGTGGTAAGATCTCTCTCTCTCTCAATTTTGTTTATATTGAACAATATTGTTGGGTTGATGTCCATGCCTACACAAGAACTGTGTGACATATATATGTAGTCATTTTTGGTGTTGATGTGTTAGTTAGTGTTACAAACTTCACACCTGGAGTTTGTAACACAGGCTTTCTGTTATACTTTTTAAATATCAAGCCCCAACTCCTCAGGGTTATTTTTTTTTAAACTTTGGAAAGCTCATCTAGAGCCAAAGTAGAACCCGTACAACTGTTTTCACGAGCAGTGTACAACTTGTGACAAGAAAATTGTGTAAAATTGGTAGAGTGTAAAGTGTTACATTAAAATGTTTAAACTGAATATCGGAATGTAAAAAAATATTTCTGATCATTCGTTTACAATAATGATGCCTTATGGCATTGGATTGCATGGTCATAGTTTTGTGTTTGGCAGTTCTGATCAGGGCAGGGCTTATTTATTTATAAAGTGCTGTTTAATTCAAAGTTAAAATATCTTTTTCTTTTTTTTTTTTTTTTTTTTTTTTTGCCGGTGCAGCAGTTTACACCTTGCATTGGGCTTTGTGATTTTCTACAGTATTTTATTGAAAATGGCACAACACATTAGCTGCTCCTGGCTATTTTCTCAACAATATAAACATGTTTACGAGAAAACTGGCAAGTGTGTTTGTGAGATTATGGCACACATTACCCCACATACACACTGTGCACACGTTCACATGCATACCACACACAAGCTGGCACAATGAAAACAAATGAACAAGATTCTTGAGTTCCATATGCTCCCAATTTGAGTCAATATAGACACATGCAGTACAGGTACGCACAGAGCAACACAAACGTGCACACACACATCATTCATTGTTGTGAGTGCCGCATCTTTTTATAGCCCTCTGCTGTAGCTGCTCTGACGTCAGTGTTTTTGTCTCCCTCCACCTGACTGTTGTTCCTTTTCTCTCTTTGACACAGACATGCATACACTTTTAGTTTTTTAATGTCAACCACCCACCCCAGCCCGCGCACACACCTCTCTCTGGAGGTGTTAAGAATATGAATAAGGTCTCAAAATAGTCTCATCTTTCTGTTGCTGGGGCACGGCCCAACTCTTCCATCGTCACACTGTTTGGGGAGTGCCCATTGCATCCTTTCCAGTTCTTTGCTTTGAACCCTCCTCTTTGATTTGTAAATGATTTACCTTCACCATCTGTTCATTTCACTAACCAGTGAAGCCAAGAGAGATTTCCACACCCCCAAAAACCACTTAGTTCCTCTTTAAGTTTCCTAGCTTCCGTGTTTCAGAGGTCTAAGATGCACCTTTGATTTTGTTAGAGAGCCCAGCAGTGCTCCCAAATCCAGAAATGTCTTCCCATTCCACTGTTGATGTTTTTGAACACAACACAGTTCACACTTGAATTTTAAAACAACCTTGAGCTGAGAGGTACATTTGAGACTTGTTGGACTATTGGACAGAGATGTTCATAAGTCATTTCTTGGAAGTCCAAGTCGAGTCTCAAGCCTTTTGAGCTTGAGTCCAAGTCAAGTCGCTGGCCATCTGATCTGTCCCTAACACTGTATTGTTAAATCTTATGAATTCAAAGCATGTCCTGTAGCTACCATCCATACAGTACAGTATCAGAATCAGTTGTAGGATAACTTTATGGGGTTTACTGCAATACAATCTGAAGAAACCCAAATTAAGAACTCCGTTTCAATTTCATAACTGTATTTTTCAACATTTTGGTATCTGCAGCAAAATTGTCTGTGTTACTAACTGGCTGTAAAGCCCAACCTCATGCATTACGTTTTTCAGTGTTCAAAGTTTGATGGAAACCTCTGTATTGAAAGTTAATACACCAACTATGGTGCAAACATGTGAGAAATGATACTTTCCGTATTGCTATTTAACAACAACCTGGTGAAATATTAACCTAAGTCTGTCACATCATATGGATACAACTATAAAGATACAATTTGCATGTTGCCAGCATTAGCACAACACTTTTCGATGGTTAGCTTGTTACCTGTGACAATATATGCTAAATTTAACGTCTCTTTCGCATTAGCAAGTGACTGACCTATCTGGGTGCGTTTTGAGATGCCTGATGAAGTTCCACGTTGTTGATGCCACACACCTTGCATGTAGCTGTTGGCTTACTGCCACTGTTTACCAAGTTATTGAAGGCAAAACTAATGACAAAAGACACAACTCCGGGAGGACTTGATGTCGTTATCGTCAATGCATTTATGGGAGTGCGCGCACATAGGCATAGCACATGCGTTACATTGCACATTATGGCAAAGGGCAGGGGACAAGCAGCTTGTCATACATTTCCCCAACGTATATGCACCAATAAAAGAAAATAGAAATATATGACTAAATTTAGATTTAAAAAGTCAAGTCTGAAGTCTTTTGGGTTGAGTCACAAGTCAAGTCTGAAGTCAGCTGTTTGTGCGACTTAAGTGCAACTTGAGTCTGAGTCTCAGACTCAAGTCCCCATCTCTGCTATTGGGCCCTTAACCTGTGGTGGAGTTTTCTTGTAAACGCGTGAAAATGTCCTAACACATTTATTGAAAGCATTTCCTTCCTTATGAACCACATGCAAATCCGATTTAAAAAAAAAAAAAAAAAAAAAGATGCCTGGGTAGATTACCTGGTAGAGCGCGTGCCTATATAAAGAGGCGTAGTCCTCGACGCAGCGGCCGCAAGTTCAACTCTGACCTGCGGCCCTTTGCTGGATGTCATTCCCCCCCTCTCTCCCCTTTCAAGTCTATCCTGTCAGAAATAAAGGGTGTGTGTGTGTGTGTGTGTGTGTGTGTGTGTGTGTGTGTGTGTGTGTGTGTGTGTGTGTGTGTGTGTGCGCGCATTGTTGGTATCCATGTTGCTATTGGCTAACTGTCTTCTTTGTCAGGAATGTCGAATGCGTGCCAGAACATGTGCTGTGTCCTTGTGCGTGTGCACGAGATATACCCGCCAATAAAAACCAAGCTCCATAGTGCCACTAGTGACCAAAACTCTAAAGGGTTCCTTTTTAAGATGAAGAACAAGTTTCTTGCTTGTAGTTTATTGTAATGCAAATGTTCTTTATCTGTGCATATAGTTTAAGTTCTAACGTTCTGTATAGGCTATTTCTGACCATGACTCTTAAACAATTGCTATAAAAATATATAGACAGAAAGTAAATTTAAGCTCTATTTACTCCAAAAGTGAAGACAGTTTTAGCCTTGCATCATTTGCGCAAATCTTTCCACTGCGCCATTAATCGCTCCAAACAACCAATGTGCCAACTGTGAATGCAGCATCTGTAGGCAACGGGACAAGATTTTGGGATTGGAAGCGTTCTGGTTTTCATTTGTAGTCTGTTTGCTACCCCAAGTAGTATTGGCCAATCACGTTTGAGGAGGCTTTGGTTGCATCCAGGTAAGCAGTCTGTGTGGAGAGGAAAAGCGACAGAATGCATTGGTCAAAATGCAATCTCTGAACCCGTCGCCATCTTCTAAAGACAATTTAGCCTTCGTAAGGTTTTTTAAAATTAAATTAATGTAGACGTTTGTCTCTGCAACTCCAACTCCATTCTCACGCCCCAAGTTGCTAATCAGACTGTAAACTATGACTGGCGCACAGAAGAGCACCCGAATATACGCTGGCTACAATGGAAAGCCGGAAATATTGGCCATCGCCCTCAGTGGCAGATCGGTTATAACATAGCTGGCAACCGTTGTACACACAGTCTCTCTCTTTTTTCTTCTTGTCACTGGAAATTTTTGGATAAAATGAGATTTAAAAGGAAAGATAAATATGAAGAAGAGTTCTGATGTGAGAATGTATAAATATCTGTACCAGACAAACCAAGTGTGTTTTTTTTGATCATTTTTAAGCCCATGTTTGATGTTGTAAAAAAATGACTCATTGATGCTCGCTTTGACCACAAATAAAACGCCAAGAGACTGAAGCTGGCAGAGAAGCGGGTTGAGGGCTGCTATTCTGCAGACTGCGTTTGATGCTCCAGTTCCTTTATGTTAATAGAAACTGGGGGTGTTAGGTCTCAGGGGAGCTTCCTGACACCAGCAAGAGCCTATTACCACTGTCTGTCTCTTTGACATTCTCTCCCTTTACCTCACTGTCTTTGTACTGCATCTTCCATTTCAATCTGGGCCCCAGACATCTGGGTCTTAACCGACATCTGATTGATTATCCGTTTGTCCAATCTGTCGTTTTATGCAAAATACTCTCGCAGGCTACTTGGCTTGGCAAGATTTCGTAGATGCAGGAGTGTAAAGGATCCATCTCATTCTCTGTCTCATTTATCCAGGCCCTATCTATTTTCTCATTCATTATTTTTTTTTTTCACACTCTCTCTTTGTCCCCTCCCTCCATACCACATCTCCTCACCCCCAACTTTACATCCAGACTCTTTCTCTAACCTCTATGGTTCTCCCTTAGTCTGTCTCCCTCCATTACTATGTCTGTCTTCACTGCTTTATGGGTTTCAGACTTGTCATTCATAGCCTCACTTTGATTGGGCTTTTATTTGGTCGAAACAGGCTGTTTCAAGGAAGTCTTCATCAAACAGAAGTCAGTGGTGATTTATCAAACTATCTTTGATCTGTTAATGTGCTCTGTTTGTAAAGCTGCAGGACAGCGTGCATGAAAAAAGAGCCAGATAGTTGATGGAAAAAACTAAAATGGAAATGAAACGTTCAGGGGGGAAAGGGGAATCTGCAGGCTGAATATGAGGTTTCTCAGTTGATAGTGCTATTGACTAAAGCCAGTGGTAATACTGTAAACGTTGCTACCCTGAAGTATTGGGCTGTAAAATCACATTGAGCGCACAGAGGGTGGAGAAAATCAGGAATCCTGATTCGCATCACGTCCCGGCTCGCTGCTCTCATGGCAGGCTGTCTGTGTCTAGTGCCTGATTAAACACAGAGAGCTGAGATTGTCTCCCTCTGACTCTGTGCTAGATGCAGAGAGGACAACACACACTGAAGCAACAAAAACATACACGTAGTGACACACATTCGTTTTTACAGTTTGTTCTCTGATTTTGATCACTGTGAGACTTCCCCAATAAAAAAAAACGCCTAACAATTTAAATAAGGAATTGCCTAAAGGCAAAATTAAAACTAAAAAAAACTAAAAGGGGTCCTTTTTTTATACCCTCTTTCATCCTATTGAAAACAAAATGTACAAATGATGCATGGATAGAGAGTCCATAAAGCAGAGATCCAAAATCACTAACTACATTGTAGTCAGCAACACTGAAACAGTGCACTTGTTTAGCACAAGCTCTTCCTTATTCTGCCTTCATCTAATTCAAGTAAATGGGAGTAAAAAGGGTGCAAGGGATTAAGTTATTTGGTGACCGGCAATCGTGTGTGTGTGTGTGTGTGTGTGTGTGTGTGTGTGAGAGATATAGTTCAGTGTATTTTCCATTAACACTTTTATTTTAGTGTTAAATATCTTTATAATGCCCTCAAAATTCCATGGCATGTACTTTTTGTTAACAATCCCACAATGCAATGCGTTATATCTTATGTGAAAGTTACCATTGTGTAATTTTGTCTGTAATGTTATGACAGCTGTAGAGTTGATGTCATGATGACGCCAATGATACATGTCCTCAATTTGTATTTGCTGCGCACTATAGAGTAAACCATTGAATACATATTATGTAGGGACATTTAAACTTCTCATAGTAGGAAAAGCTGTTTCTAATAACATTACACCCAGTAAGCCGTGACAGTGAGTCAGCAGCATTAACAAACCAGGACCCTAAAACTGAAGCAGCTAAATTGAATTCAGCCATCGTTAGCGTTGCCGTTATTTATCTGCTTTTCCTACTTTGACATGCCCATATATCTTTTGTGAAAAAGGCCTATTCCACTCTTCAAGACCCTGTGCACCCACACTCAATCAGTTGCTGGCTGGATCTATGCTGGAATTACACAAGGTCACCATACTTCACAAACCAGTAAGAATGATAAGGTGTAACAAAAATGTGATTTTAGTCAAGCATACTCTTTACAAAGAGTCTAATCTGGCAGATTAAGTGAAAGCACCTGTGTGGGTGGACCATGAGTGTGTAGTGCCTTGAATAAATACATACTATTATAATATATGGAATATAGTCTCGCTTTGCCAGACCTTCCTTCACAGCGCTGTGGAGGAGTGTCTGGCTTGTCCACACAGCATTCCGGGATGGGAAAAAACGTGCTGTGGTTTATTGGCATTTCTTTAAACCAATCACAATCGTCATGGGCGGCGCTAAGCACCGGGTAAAACCACGGTGCAGCTGCAAAATAGCCTCGGAAGGAACTAGTTTTGGTGGAACGTGTGTATGTTCACAAGTAGTTTTAGTCGTGCAACAGAAAACTCAGATTGGACAGATAGTCTAGCTAGCTGTCTGGATTTACCCTGCAGAGATCTGAGGAGCAGTTAACCATAGTCCTCAGAAATCTACGGGAGTTTAGAATTCCACGTATACAGCGCATTCGGAATCTGCGTCTCAATCTATATATTTCTGTAGTTTACGTCCAGTTTACAGCCTCTTGCCGGTTTACGGCTTATGGTCAGCTCTGTGCGTTGCAATGGTTGTTATACACATACTAACCAGCCAACAGTTTGCAGGGCTGTGGTAGAGATGCATGCCCGAAAGAAAAGAAGGATTAGCACTGCTATACTTTTTAAACATTATGAAAGACTTGGATATCAACAAACATCGCTACGGCGACCTTTTCAAGAAGGGGGTTGAACAAATGAAAGAGGGATGTTGTGTTTGAACGGTCCAGCAAGTCCGCCATCTATTTTGCATGGCTGCCTGTAAACTGGAATATTATTGTAATATTCACTTTCATTAGCCATGTACACAGCTCAGTCAGAATATTGTCTTTTTCGGAATAAGGACAAAACCGGAATATTATGTGCATGTAAACCTATTCAATGTTAATAGTTAACACATGTACTTTTATGAGTATCTGGTAAAAATAGCCCTAACAAAAGTCTGGTGAACAAAGGTGAAGTCTTCTCTCATGTGTCTCTTATTGTCTTAGTTTCTGTCTTTGTTCTTTTTCTCTCCTCCTCGTCTCGTCTCTCTGGTCCCTGTTGGCCCAATTAAATCTGATAGACACACACTCTGGGGTCAAGTGCTGGTTTTTGCTTAGTCCGTTTGAGACTTAAAAACACCAGACCTTCATATCACTGAAAGATGCCATCTAAATGACCTTCGGTTGATGCACCAAGTTGTGTGTGTGTGTGTGTGTGTGTGTGTGTGTGTGTGTGTGTGTGTGTGTGCGCGTGTGTGTGCGCACAGGAAAGCTTTGTGGGTCATTCTGACTGATAATGTTCATGTGCTTTTTTGTGTTTGTTTTACAGATACTGTGTGCATATTTCTGGGTTCATTTGCATGCTTTATTTTTAAGCACACATGGTTTACCACAACCTATCTTCTCTTCCCTGTAGGATGACTTCCTCTACAGTGTGTCTGTAGTGAGCGGGATCACATGTGCTGTGCTAGCTGTGGCCAAGTTCATGCTGGGAAGAGTGCTGACTAGCCGGGCACTTATCACTGACGGTAAGGCACACGCCCACACACGTCCACACACACAGCACACCAGTCTCGGAGGTCTTAACAAAGCTTACGGATGCCTACAGAATGGCACGAGGATATACTATGCCCAGGAAAATTATCTTTTTCCCCATCACTTATTAGTAATTTCTTCAGCCTTTCAGTGTTGATGATCAATGTCTGTGTCTCTCCTGCTAATGACGGGCAACCAGAGCCGTTACAAAACTGACTTTTGTGAAATAGTTAGTTTTTAGGGGGATAAATATGGCCTTAAAATGATTTCTGCATGCTATGAAAAGCAAGAGTTACAATTGAATAAAATAGTATGTATGTAGTGAAAACAGTGGTAGAAGATAATTTACTTAAAGACAAACTAGAAATACCATAGTGTAGAAGTAGACAAGTATTATCAGCAGAAGTATCCTAAGAAAACATTTTTTATGCAGGAAAATGGCCCTTGATATATTATTAGATATTATTTGTATTTGTTTATTATTACTCTTGCATTTACTTGTCAAAGGCATTTCAGAGCTAATTTTCTTGTTGTATATCCTGTTGCGTAGTTAACTGTATAATAATACATCACATTTTATATGCTCATTATAGGCCTTCAGAGGCTTAAACTGCAAAGTAACTTAAAGTAACTTAGTAAAGTAACTGCCAAATAAATGGATTGAGGTAAAAGTAGCATAACATTGAAAGACTTTTGCCTAATCCTGGCCTAAGTGTAAAAGGCCAGGGTTAATGTTAGGGTACTCTAACCCAAGCGTGCAAAAGGTATCCGAATCCCAAGCAATAAAACCAAAGCCACAAAACTGAGTATATGTGTTTCTATGTTTGTATGTGAGAGAAAGATGCTCTCACAGCTGGATTGGAAGTTTTTCTGGATTGGTTATGACCCACTGGCTGCTCATAGGCACATGCAGCATCACATGCGGCATTTGAACAAAAGCACAGTACACACACACACACACACACACACACACACACACACACACACACACACACACACACACACACACACACACACACACACACACACACACACTCGCACTGCTATCCCCAGGTCTCAGAACGCACAGGGCATCAATCCAATAAACCTGAGGTTGCTGTTTTCAGAGACTGGATTTATTTCCCACAAGACCATACACTAACTGCAGGCGAGACAATAACCCACTGTGCTGGCTTTCACACAAGGAGAAATGCAATTATAAAAAAAAACACATCAGTAGCTATACAAGGTAACTCAAATACAGTAGATGTAGTCAACAAGGATGTTAGCAGTTATATCCATTCATATTTGAGGGTTTCAAAAAAGACTCCTTTCTCCTCTGCCACCTCTGAGGTATTTTTAAAGGAATCCCACATATTTTTAGACAAAAGCTGAGAGGATACCATTCTAATGTCTGTATGGTAAACATGAACCAATACAGCCAGCAGCTGGTAAGCTTAGCTTAGCACAAAGACTGGAAACAGGGGGAAACAGCTAGCCTGGCTCTGTCCGCAGGTCAAAAATTCCTCTAAAGCTGGATGCCTGGCAACCGTTTTGGTGACGAATGAACTCCAGGAAGTCACTGCGCTTGGCCAAGAAATATTACGGGGCACAATATTTTTTTCCTAGGATGGCAAAGGCATGACCCGCCCTACTCTGCCTCTGATTGGCTTACCCTGATAGTCTTACCCTAACCTTAACTAATCTCACTCCTTATGCCTAAACCTAACCAACCAATGAAGGCAACGACTACTAGCCAATTCCAGGAAAAGAAAATTGCAGTCCGGACCATAACCCCTATATTTTAAAACTGTTTTTTTTTTTACTTTTATACAGTTTAAACAGTTGGGATGTAACATTTTAATTAGTCGGCTTTGAAGGTTCTTGTAGGCAGCCAGGCTTTGCTGTTTTTCCCTGCCCAGTTTTTTATGCTATGAGCTAAGCTAACTGGCTGCTGGCTGTAACTTCATATTTACTGTACAGACACGAGAGTGGCATTAATATTCTCATCTGAATCTCAGCACGAAAGCAAATAGGTGAATCAAACAAAATGTCATACAAGCCTTCAACACCAAAATAGCTTACCCTCCGATAAACCCACTACTTTTTATGTTCAAACCTGTGTACCACTTTTGACAATAACCGCGTAAATCCTTTGATGGGTCATTATCAGGTTTAGTAATGAGTATTTAAGTTTGGGTAACTGGAACTACTCCAGTACTCATACACATAAAAAGACTTGTTGTTTGTGCTTTTTAGGGTTCAACTCTCTGGTCGGTTCAATTATGGGATTTTCCATTTTGATCAGCGCCGAAGTCTTCAAGCACCATACTGACGTCTGGTTTCTGGATGGCACCATGGGAGTTGTTATTGGACTCATCATTTTGGCATATGGCATCAAGTAAGGACATTTCTTTGACCTATTGAATTGTATATGTCATCATTTCTATAAGGTTGATCCATATTCTATAAATGCCAGATTCACATGTCAACTCGACAGCTCTGTACTGGCTACACTGGCTGCTGAGTGCCAAAACAGGCCGAGACATCTTGCAGAAGTAATTTCTGCAATCTGCACATTCACATACTTTACAATGAGACCTTGTTTCTGTGTACGCAGACTCCTGAAGGACATGGTGCCCCGTGTGAGACAGACGAGGAACTACGAACGCTTTGAGTGAGAGTGTGTTGGCCAGACGAGCAGGTTCAAAAACACACACACACACACACACACACACACACACACACACACACACACACACACACACACACACACACACACACACCTGGCTGCCTCTGCCCTCTTCTCTCTGTCCTTCCTACACACGTTAATACACATGCAGCACATACAGACTCTACATGTTCCCATACACACAAATATATACACACATGCTGTATAAACTGTACATAGTACATTCAGACAGAAACAAATGCACATGCATACACAAATGCAGCAACTGAGAGACTTTGAGGAAAAAGGACGTGATTGAAGACCACATCCTGGAGAGAAAACATTTAAAGTTAAATTCTTCTGTTCTGCCCTTCTTTACTTTTTGTCCATTAAAACCACCATTTGAAAAATGACACCTAGAATTTAAAAAAAAATGCCCAAGAGCTGAGACTCCGGGTCTACCAGCAGGAGCATTGGATTTATTCGACCTGGGGATCCAGCAGTCGCTGTTTAGATAACAACATTCACCAGTTATAACACAAGAGACAACAGTGTATTGGTTTGTCCTTGTGGGTTCAGCTATTGGCATGGTGGGCATAATGGGGATCAAAATCCAAAAATTACCAAATGGTGGTAGATTTTACTGTAATGAGGCCTACACAAAACACACAGTACATTTCCCCATAATTTATTTAGCAGGAATTTCTTTGTCTCCCTATTGTATCTTAAATACAAACTCCAAGTTGAGCTGAGGGCTGCTCACTATAATTTAAGGTTGTTTTGTTTTTCTATTTATTGTTAAGGACAGGTGTTCCTTTACTAAATCCATTCCTGTCAAAACCTCACCAGACTCCCCTCTTTAAAGCAACCACTATACCTCCTAATGCGTTGCTGAGAGATGGGGAGGACGTGGAAAGCTGAGAAAAGAGGACTTGGAGAGTGTATGAGCATTTCTGAGTCAGCAAACACTGCTTCGTCCAAAAGGTGAAAAGCATCATAGAGCATGGTGAGGTCAGTCTTTATCCGGAAACTCTACCGCTAAAAGGTAAAATCAGTAAAAGAGCACAGGACACACTGAGGACAAACATTTGCCATATTATGGCTAGAAACCTAAAGTGCACACGTCATTTATATACATTGCATAGCATACTGTACTGTAAGTAATGTATCCAAGCACAAATTGGCAAACTTTCCTTCATGCGCTGGTGCAAGTTGCTGACAGTTTAGCGCAGTGCCCGTTTTGACACAATGGGTAATTACAAACTAAGACATGATTTGACCGGTGTATCTGACATATGCCATATATTGTACATATCTTTTGGTTGATCTCCTAAACCCCAATACCTGAGTGAGTTAATTACTGAACTCCATTCAGCATCTTTTGTTTTTTTACTCGAGACTTACTTTGACAAAGTTTTACCAGGCAATAGCTAGCATCTGAAGAATAGCAAAATACGTTTTTAAGGGTAAGATGTAAACACATCTTAATGTTTATCTTGTGTTTTTGTTGTAACATTTTGTCACGCTTATAATTAATAGATGTAAAAGCACTAAACTCTGCAGGAACGTCTCTGGCATTTGCTGTAATCCTATTATTTATCATTTTCTCTATGTAATGTTGAACTCAATCTAGCTGGGATATGTATTACTTTCATTGACATTAATTTATCCAGGTTTTCTTTTTTTCTTCCTTGTTTTGACTGCAAAGTTCATGCGGAAAGCTGGATAAGACAAAGTCTCAAACCTAAGATGATACAAAGCACAATCACAAAGATGAAGTAGCCTGTGTGAATATCATTTTCATAGCATATCATTTGCAGAGACAGTGCTTTCTCCTTGTGGCCCATACCTGCTTATACCTCATTTGTTCTGCATGGTACCATTGTTATCATCCTTATGTACAACGAACAGAATGTAAATGCAAACCACACAGTCTGTAAATATGTTTATTACACTGTCCGGGTGCATCAGTAACAAAACGTCACAAATATAGTCGTAGTACTTTATGGCCGATATAAAAGGCTTTTTGGAGTAGACATATAGTTTAAGTACAGGAGGATCAATGTTACATATCGTTGCACATGTTTACTCTATAGTGCTTATACTGTAAATGTGGTTTTACATATTACTGTAGATTATTGGTGAAATGAAATAAGTCTGTCTGTACATTTTGTATTAAGTGAAAATCTCAGACTGGATGTAGGTGGGATCTGACAGCGCTGTCCGAGGCTTCTTTATCACTTATTAGTAGCTGTCAAAAGAAGAACTGATTGCCAATTAAATCATTATTTTACATGTTAAAATGGGATAGCTACAACTTACCTGCCGGCACCAATCAGTATTATTTTTTACTGAACATTAGTGGGTGTCATAAACTCCGCTCCAAAATCACCCAGAACATTTTTTAGAGAAAATGAGATAAAAATACTTTTAATGTCAGGAAGCATCAGAAACCCCACAACCCCAAACGAGCAATTAGATTAAGGAAAGGAGTTGAATTTATGGATTGATCTTTGTACAACTGTATGGAGATCACCAAAAATACATATTCACTATTTAAAGTGAGGTAAACTGTGTACGCTGTATAGACATTGTGGCCTGGTTTCTTCCTGTAAATGTGGATCCAGAGAGCTTGTGTGCCCCCTCATGGTAGGAGGCCACATGACAAGAGCTGTGATTAATATTCAGCGCACTGGATCCGAGGGAGAGAGTCTAAATTTATCCCAGGCTGAACACAGCTACAAAGCCTTGGGCAGTGATTCTGAAGGCACCTACATGCACTCTGCACTGTAATTATCAACTCTCTGTTGACTTATTGGACGAGGTGCAACTTTCTTGGTATATTATCTTTTAGTTTAGTTTCTTTGTGTGAAGAATAAGGTTGAGCTCTAAACTGAAGGTGTGAATCGGCTCACACCACTTCAGCTCACCAACAGCACAGTGATTTGTAATGTTCCCCCTCTGATGCATAGAAGACAATCTTTACAATGACTTTTACTAGCAAAGCACAGTGTTTACATGCTAATAACCACCACATGAGGCACAGAACAAAGTCATAACTCTTTGAAACGGTATGCTTTACTTGCTCTATTGCTCATATTGTTAACTATATTGTGTTCAGATGACTTTTTTGATCTTGGCAACGAAATCCTTTCTACCTCTCTTCTTTGCACTTTGTTTCATTTCCGTGTCATTTTCTCTTGTGCACATTCACGCTACATAGAATTTAGGCAGGGTGCTGCGATTGTGGCCCTGGACCCCTTACACTTCTTAGCAATGGGTGATCATTGAAGCTGTTGCACTTACTGTAAATCAAGGGTCAGTGCAGCAGCTGAATACCAAAAAAAATATGTTGAATATAACTGTAACTCCATGATCACCAGAGTTGCGGTTGCATTTTATTCATCTATAATGCCATTTGTTTTTACAGCCCAATGAAATGTTTGAACCCACACACGCACTAAAAGACTGCTAGAGGTTTGTTAGGATATGACCTCTGAACATGTATTTGCACAAACACAGAACCTCTAATCATTTGACAGGTGATATGATATATTTGAATCCATTTCATTGTTCTATTGAAATAGCTCAGAAACGTGTCCAATTCTGCAGCTTGATGAACTGTGCCAAATCATCGAAAATGTGTGTATCATTCAATTAAGCTTGTATGTATGAATAGATGTATTATTACCGCCCCAGAAGATGCATCAACCCATTCATTTGACCTAGTTTTACAAAATTATGATAGCAATACTAACCACTTCTGTTCCTATAAGCTTCGCATGGGCGTGTAAAAACCCTTCCAGCTTCAGCGGATACAAGTGCAATGCAGCCACACACATACAAAAAATAACATACATGGAACGCTGTAACTGAATTTCCAATACATCTGACTGTAACAGAATTATTATTTGTCTGTTTGTACAGTAATGACATCCGTGGTATTACAGATTATGTACACACCATTTATTTATGTAAAATAACTGAGGTATATCTTTGTCAAAGAGCAAAGTTTTATTGATTAATAAAGTTTTATCCTGCTTAATGTTGAGACATGTTTGATTTATTTTCAACCACACAACTGTCATGGAAGGCTTTGGGTACATACAATGGGGGTACAAGATCAGTGTGCCATGTAGCAGTCACTAGATGACAGTGGGTACTATGTGAACAGGCACCAAATGCCCATGCGCACCAATCCCATCCATAATAGCGTATTGAGTCAGTTTATTTGAAAGAAATGAATAAGTTACTGGTCTATATAGATGTAGATCTCTGGAGGATAAATCCAGGCAGCTAGCTAGACTATCTGCCCAATCTGAGTTTTCTGTTGCACAAAAACAACCTTTGAACGTACACGTGTTCCATCAAAACAAGTTCCTTCCCGAGGCATAGCACTGCCCATTAAAATTGTGATTTGGTTTAAAGAAATACCAATAAACCAGAGCACATTTTTCTCCCATCCTGGTATGCTGTGTGGACTAGCCAGACCCTCTTTCGCAGCGCTGTGGAGGAGGGTCTGGCAAAGCGAGACTAATAAGTTTTTTAACATTTGTCCAATCATTTAATTTCTAGACAAAGTAAAGTTAAAAAAGTTGGAGTTGGAGGATGAAGAAATACAAAAATATATAACCAAAACCAGTACTTTGAAAAAGTAACTTAGTTACTTTACAGATTACTTGATTTTAAAAGTAACGAAGTTAGATTACAAGTTACTTTATTAGTTACATTCAGCAACTGCCGACAACACCCCTAAAGCCTCAACATAAAAATGACAACCGGTTTACTGTGAGGCAGCTCGGCATTGCCAGTAGTAGGATCTGGTTTATTATGGCACGAAAGAGAGCGAGTCAGCCGTGTTTAAGGACAGCATTTCCGCTTTAACGTAGGCCTACTGCCCGACCAACTTCTTCAACTCTCCACTTACTGGTTTTGCACCGAAGTCCAGCTTTTGCTGTTTGGGTGGTGGGGGACCTCCTGCTCTCTGCTTCGCTCCACCTGCTGGGACTTGCTCAGTAAGTTAGACTGCAGTGCTGCGACTCCAAATGGTTCTTCAAATTTGACGTAGTGTTTTTGTAGCTAGCACTTTGTCGCCACCAGCACAGAGTATACAACGAACCTTAATATTGCCGTCTTTAGCTGACACAAACTCAAAATAGTGACTGTATTTCCAGCTAGAAGCGTGCATCTCTCTCCTCCCTCCATTGTTGTTTACGTTTGTGTTGCTGCGTGGTAGGCTACACGTTAACTGTCCACATGCTGAAAACGTGACTAAAGGAAAATGACAAATAGTAACGCACAGTGACTTGGATAAGTAACTTTAATCTGATGACTGGTTTGGAAATAGTAACGCGTTAGATTACTCGTTACTGAAAAAAGTGGTCAGATTAGAGTAACGCGTTACAAGTAACGCGTTACGTGGTATCACTGACCAAAACGTCCCTCAGCAGGTTTAAAAAGCCTTCAAGCAGTAAGCATCATTACTTTTAATCATGTAGATAACTTTCAATTTCTGACTACTGCTGTAGTTGATGAAGGGATTTAAATTTGGTTCAGGATCACTTTTAATGAGAGTAGAGGGGTCAAGGAGTAGAAAAGAGATGGGGTTTTAAAGACAGGCCTGGTTTTAAGCTGTTGTTTAGTCTAGTCTGCAGATGTAGATGGAATGTTTTGTGTGTAAAAAAAAAAAAAAAAAAAAAATCTAAAAAGGACAAAAAAACGGGAGGGTTTGGGTTATCTTTGAATGTGTTTTCTACACTCTGGATTGGTTTTTTGCCTGCTGCTTTCAGGACTCCCTTTGTTGTTTGCACTTTGTTTTTTATGACTAATAAACCTTCCACCTCTACGTTCTCCTGCCTCCCTGCCTGCCTCTGCATTTTGGGTCCACCATTCCCTACTCCTCCCTGCTGAACCTAACAGAATGTGGTCTAGACAGGCTGTTCTGGTGGAGGAAGGAGAGCGTATTGTGTCACTTCCGGCGTTCCCGTGTTACAAACGCTAGTTTGATGCTCCGGCAAAAACTTACTGAACTCTGCTTTACTGTTTAAATTAGCGGCTATTTGCCTGGATTGCATTTGAATTACCATTGTTTTACTCAAGCACTTATACTTAGCTTCACTTACAGTGACTGACTCGCTGAATTTACAATTGTTGAAACGCTGTTAGCTACTTTAGCTTAGCCATTAGCAATGGCTAATTCCTCTCCCTCTCCTGCTCTTTCTTGCTCTGTGTGTCAAATGTTTAGCTATTCCTCTGCCTCCTTTAGTGATAACGATACATGTAATACATGTAGTATATTTGCTGCTCTGGAGGCAAGGCTTAGTGAATTTGAGTCACGGCTCCGCACCATGGAATCAGAATCGTATGCTTCCTTAGCCAGCACCATGTAGTTAATGAGGACCACCATACTGTAGCTTCTTTAACTTCTGCTAGCTGTCCCCCGTCAGACCCCGAGCAGCCGGGCGAGTGGGTGACTGTCCGAGGGAAGCGTAGCGTTAGAGGGAAGCGTAGCGTTAGAGGGAAGCGTAGCGTTAGATCTAGACCAGGGAGTGCACATGATGACGGTCGCTCTAAACCGGAGCGTCTTCGCCTCTCTAACAGTTTCTCCCTACTCAGTGATACACCCGCTGAGAAGCCAATTCTGGTTATTGGGAGCTCTATACTGCGATATGTGAAGCCGGCGGCTACAGTACCTACGGTCATATGTGTCCCCGGGGCTAGAGCGGGCGATATGGAAACCCATCTAGAGCTGCTGGCTAAAAAGAACCGTAAATACAGTAAGATCATACTTCACGTAGGGGGTAATGGTCGTAAATCGGAGATCACTAAATTGAATGTTGAGTCACTTTGTGCATACGCAAAGACAATGTCGGACTCAGTAGTTTTCTCTGGACCCCTGCCAAACCTGACCAATGATGAAATGTACAGCCGTACGTCATCCTTCCACCGCTGGTTGTCGGGGTGATGCCCAGCTAATGATGTGGGCTATGTGAATAACTGGGGGGCGTTCTGGGGAAAGCCTGGTCTGATGGAGAGAGACGGCATTCATCCCACCTGGGACGGAGCCGCTCTCATATCAAAAAATCTGACCGAGTTTATCAGACATAAACCATGACAACCCAAGTTTGATATTAGTAATCAGGGGTGCAGTACTACGCGCCCCTCTGTGCTTCCGTTGGAGCAGTCACCCACTCATAGTCTAATAAGCACGGTGTCTGTTCCCCGACTCAGATCGGTTAAATCAAAGGTAAACAAAAGATGCGCTATACTTAACAACCTAATTGGAATTAAAACGACTGCAACAATAGAACAAAATAGGAAAATTAGATGTGGACTATTAAATATTAGATCTCTGTCTTCTAAAGCATTATTGGTAAACGAGTTGATATCAGATAATAACATTGATTTATTTTGTCTTACTGAAACCTGGCTGGGCCATGAAGACTATGTTAGTCTAAATGAAGCCACTCCTCCCAGTCATATTAATACTCAAATTCCTAGAGGCTCAGGCCGAGGAGGGGGAGTTGCAGCCATCTTTGATGCAAGCCTGTTAATTACTCCTAAACCTAAATTAAATTATAACTCTTTTGAAAGTCTTGTTCTTATCTTCTTGTCTTCAACATCCAAAATGGAAAACATTACAGCCAATTATATTTGTTGTTATTTACAGGGCTCCAGGTCCGTATTCTGAATTTTTATCTGAATTCTCAGTTTTTATCATGTTTAGTCCTTAAATCAGACCAAGTACTTATTGTAGGTGATTTTAATATCCATGTGGACGTTGACAATGATAGCCTTAGTACTGCTTTCAACTCATTATTGGATTCAATCGGTTTCAGTCAGTGTGCACTAGGCGACGCACTGTTTTAACCACACCCTCGACCTTGTGCTGGTATATGGTATTGAAATTGAGGATTTAATAATATTTCTGCAGAATTCGGTATTAACAGATCATTCTTTAATCACTTTCGAATTCTTACTACCTGACTATATTAAATTAGATAAAAGCTTCTACACCAGATGCCTATCTGACAGTGCTATAGCTAAATTTTAAAAAAGATATTCCAACAGCATTTGACTGTCATGCCTTAACATAACAGAGGACCTCTATGTTAACCTCAGTCCCTCTCAAATTGATACATTTGTAGACGGTGCTACGACTTGCCTACGGACGACCTTAGACTCCGTTGCTCCCCTGAAAAAGAAGATGAAGCAAAGGAAATTGGCACCTTGGTATAACTCCCAAACCTCGCAAATTAAAACAAATCTCGCGAAACCTCGAATGTAAGTGGCGTTCCACAAAAGTGGAAGAATCCCGTTTGGATTGGCAAGAAAGTCTCAAAATCTATAGGAAGGCCCTAAGAAAGGCCAGATCAGACTATTACTCATCACTAATAGAAGAAAACAAGAACAACCCAATGTTTCTTTTCAGCACTGTAGCCAGGTTGACAGATAGTCACAGCTCTACTGAGCCATCTATTCCTCTAGCTCGGAGTAGTGATGACTTCATGAGCTTCTTTAATGATAAAATTATAACAATTAGAGATAAAATTCATCACCTTTTGCCCTCAACTTCTAACGGTTCACCTTTAAACGCAGAGTCGCTAGAAATAACGACTAGTCTCGACATATACTTAGACTGCTTTTATCCTATAGACCTTCAACAATTAATGTTAAAGATATCCTCAGCTAAGCCATCTACCTGTCTCTTAGACCCTATCCCAACAAGATTACTCAAAGAAGCGTTACCCGTGGTAAACACTTCATTACTAGATATGATCAATATGTCTCTATTAACCGGTCATGTACTGCAGTCATTTAAAGTAGCTGTGATTAAACCTCTTCTGAAAAAACCCACCCTCGATCCTGAGGTCTTAGCAAACTATAGACCTATATCTAACCTTCCCTTTCTCTCCAAGATCCTTGAGAAGGTGGTTGCTAATCAGTTATGTGATTTTCTACATAGCAATAGTTTATTTGATGACTTTCAATCAGGATTTAGAAAGCATCATAGCACAGAGACGGCACTGGTGAAAATTACTAACGACCTTTTAACTGCTGCAGACAAAGGACTTGTCTCCATACTTGTTTTACTAGATCTTAGTGCTGCATTTGACACTATTGACCATTCAATCCTGTTACAGAGATTGGAACACTTGGTTGGCATTAAAGGAATTGCTCTAAGCTGGTTTAAGTCCTATTTCTCTGATCGATCTCAATTTGTTAATGTTAATGATAAATCCTCCAAGTACGCTAAAGTTAGCCATGGGGTTCCTCAAGGCTCAGTGCTTGGACCAATTCTATTCTCCTTATATATGCTTCCTCTAGGCAATATTATTAGGAAACACTCAATTAACTTTCACTGTCATGCGGATGACACCCAATTATACTTGTCAATCAAACCAGATGAAACCCGTCAGCTAGCTAAATTTCAAGCGTGCATTAAAGATATAAAATCCTGGATGACCTATAATTTTCTGATGTTAAACCCTAACAAAACTGAAGTTATTGTACTGGGACCTAAACACCTCAGAACCTCATTATCTAAAGACATAGCTGCTCTGGATGGTATTGCCCTGGCCTCCAGCCCTACTGTCAGAAATTTAGGAGTTATTTTTGATCAGGATATATCCTTTAATGCCAATCTAAAACAAACCTCAAGAACAGCCTGTTTTCATCTTCGTAACATTGCCAAAATTAGGAATATCCTGTCTCAAAACGACGCTGAAAAACTAGTCCATGCATTTGTTACGTCCAGGCTGGACTATTGTAATTCCCTACTGTCAGGTTGCTCAAATAAGTCCCTTAAGACTCTCCAGCTGATCCAGAATGCTGTAGCGCGTGTTCTCACAAGAACTAAGAAAAGAGATCATATTTCTCCTGTATTAGCTTCTCTGCACTGGCTTCCTGTTGAATCCAGGATTGAGTTTAAAATCCTTCTCTTGACCTACAAAGCTCTAAATGGTCTAGCACAATCATATCTAGAAGAGCTCCTAATACCCTATTGTCCCACTAGAGCACTGCGCTCCCAGAATGCAGAGTTACTGGTGGTACCTAGAGTCTCTAAAAGTAGAATGGGAGCAAGAGCCTTCAGTTATCAGGCTCCTCTCCTATGGAACCAGCTCCCGATCTGGGTTCGGGGGGCAGAAACTGTAATCGCTTTCAAGAATGAACTTAAACTTAAAGGGAGTGAGGAGTTGCAGTGTTCACCTAACTGGCCCACCTGCTTCTCTTCATAATTGTTAGATTAATAATACATAACAAAGTAGAGGGAGGCAGGCCAGCCAAGCCGATCCGGCAGGGGGAGAGTTCTAAGCCCGAAAAAGCTACCTTTCCTTATGACCTGTCTCTCTTAGTTACGCTGTTATAGTTACGCTGTTATAGTTCTAGACTGCCGGGGGACTTCCTTCCTTTCTTTGACACACTGAGCTGCTCTCTCCTCTCCCTTTCTATTACTTTTACTATTACTATTTGTGTGTATCCCGTCCCAGAAATGCTTGTTACTAATCCTAGCTTCTGGGGAGTTTACTCCCCGGAGTCCTTATGTTTTTTTCCCCCAGCATATTTCCTTGGAGAACGTTGGTACCAAGATCCTGGTTCCAGCTGTCACCGTGGTCCTGCTGCACTCCCTGCTGAGCTCAGCGGTGCCCTGCAATGTCATGCTGCTTCCTGCTGAACCCTGCAGCTTCCCGCTACATCCAGTCACTGTTCCACTATTAATTTGACTATTATTGCCACTGTTCATCATATCCCCAACTGGCCCGTCAGACACCGCCTACCAAGAGCCTGGGTCTGTCCGAGGAGTTTTTCCTCGCCACTGTTGCACTGCTTGCTCTTTACTGTAATTGTTGGAATTGTTGGGGCTTTGTAAATTATAGTGTGGTCTAGACCTACTCGATCTGTAAAGTGTCTCGAGATAACCTATGTTATGATTTGATACTATAAATAAAATTTAATTGAATTAAATAAAGTGCTCTTTGTGCACTAATGGTGCCCATCTCCATAAAGGAATAGTTTGACATTTTAAGAAATACGCTAATTGTTTTTTTTTTGCTAAGAGCTAGAGCACATTCTCACTCCTAACTTGTCATACGGCAGCTTGATCAGGACTACTGTACTTTGCGTCACTTTTTTCTGGGTATTTGTTGGTGTCATTTTTCAACATGCAAGGTAGTAAATAAAAATAATAAAACAACTTGGTTAGGTTTAGGCGACAAAAATGCTTGGTTAGGTTTAGGAACTAACTATGTTAGTTACGTAACTTATGTTTGTGGTGTTAGTTACCACTTGTCACATACAAAAGTTGAATTTTGGTCATTACGTTGACTTTCGGTCCATTACGTTGACTTTTGATTTCACACTGCTGGCCAGTTAGCCTAGCTTAGCAAAAAGACTGGTTCTTCCAAAGGTAACAAAATTCAGAAACTCTAAAGCTCAAAATGTTAAAACAACACCTTGTGGTTTTATTGGAGTTTATGCGCTATAATATTTCTTGGTAACTTCATGGAGTCTCCGCTGGTTGCATGGCAACTTTATGTTGATGACAAAAACTGCAGGAAGTTACCACGATCGACCAAGAAATAGTCAGGCACATGAATCCCTATAAAAACACAAGAGGTCGTTCTTATGGTTCGGTTTGGATTGAACATGATATACCATTTTAATTAGTGAGCTTCATATTGACTTTATTTGTGGAGTGCTTTTCAGGTTCACAGGAGACAGAAACACCCTGGACCGTTATCATGATCAGATAGGTTGTGGCTTTTGTGTCTGGATTAGGGCTACTAATGTACACACATTTTAGGTGGCAGGTGAAGTGCCTAGTGGTAGTGAATGACTGCCTAAAGGCTATGCAGACTAAAAAATATTGTGTCACAAACTGCATTTGTGAATAAAGTTACTGTATATCTTCAGTCAAATACTCAATCTGAAACTCTATATAGTCCTACTGGCCCTTTTGTATGAAACGGTGGTTTTGCCCTATCCAGGTTACATGTGTGACCTTTTGCTTTTGTGCCTTTGTCAGGATGCCGAAGTCTATGGAGCTATTAATTTGTGAGTTGTGAGTCAGGACCTTCAGATAAAACCCATATAAATATTTTTTATTGACATTCATGTACATATTGTTTTCTATCCAGCAGTTAGATACATGCCTGGCATAAGGCTATCTGGTCCTTAATGTAGTCCCTACAGGGGCAGATGCGAATCAAGGACTGGTCTGATCTCACACAGCTGAAGAGCAGGGGGTCGGACTGGAGCACACAGTGTTTACTACTGCTGTTGTAGGCTGGAAACACCAAGTGACTGTCAGAAATCTCTGATGTTTGACAATCTATACCATATCTGGGGAAAAAAAAGAAACAAGAAAAATAATCAGCAGACATGTATCAAATCATAAAGAATGTAATTCAAATAGTTATGGAGAGTTTCAACTTTACAGATGGAAGTGGATGTGAATGCAGTCCATACTACCGGGACTCTTGCTCAGAATCAAGCCTGTAAAGGTGTGTTTCATCTTCAGCAAGCTCCAACATTCAAATTATGTTTACAACTCAGGTATGGGTGTTTTGGGAATTGGGGTAAATGCTGGGGTAAGATCTGTCAACCCCAGCTATCAGGACTTGTACAAAGCTTTAGAGGAGAAAGGCTCGGATCAGGGAAAAAAAGCACCGGGCTCGTTTCTTTTTACCGACTACATAAAAAGAGATTTTGTCCAACGTGTCCATGTGCTCTGCCCCCTGTTTTTTTAACTCTGACACCAGCTGAAATTCCCAAAATTGGCCTCCCAAAAAAAAAGGCTTCCCGTGTCAGCTGTGACAGCTTAGATACGTTTCACAATAACCTTGAATATTTGTTTTCCTACCAAAAAAAGACTCCAAATGATTGAAGAGCAATTTAATAAAAAATATAAAAAAAAACTGCCAAAAGTGAATATCTGACTAATTTGAAGTTATTGGCTATAATGTTTCTGTAAAACTGTATACTGTGCACACCATTGTTATATTAAATTTTGCTTGTGGGATTTTTGTCTTGTATGGTGAAAAAATATCAACTATAATATTTATTACATGTTAATGTTTATACTAAAGTGAATTTTCCAAAAGGGTAAGTAAACTGGGTGGATTAAGGTTTATACTTTCAGTTTTGTTGACCCCCTTCTAATTGTTATGACTGCATAATGAATCGAGTAGGTCAGTGATAATTTGCTGTTGGAGCCAAGAGGAGGTGCAGTATGCTGGAGGATTATTATGGAGTTTTTTGCCCAAAAATGCCAAAACATATTGCCAACCACAGCTTTAAGAGCACATCAAAGAGATGACTTGGGAACTGGGAATCCATTCCCTTTATTTGTGGAGTGCTTTTCAGGTTCACAGGAGACAGAAACAGAAAAAGGGTAAGTAAACTGGGTGGATTAAGGTTTATACTTTCAGTTTTGTTGACCCCCTTCTAATTGTTATGACTGCATAGTGAATCGTGTAGGTCAGTGATAATTTGCTGTTTAGTTTTAGTGCACAAAAAACTGACCTGAGTTTAGAGCAGATATACAGAGAACATTATCATAAGAAAATAAACAAAAAAATGCAGACAACAAAAACAGACCACTCTCCGAAGACACATGTCTATGCAGACATTGTTACTGTAGCATTACCTTAATTAAAAATAAAAAAATGACAAAAATAGTTCTACTCAGAACTATATGCATGATATTGCTTAAGTGCATTTCTTTTTATAGGTGGGAGCATTTTCTCACTGAATACAGCACATTTCAAATCACGTTTTATACACAGAAAAAGATGAAAGTAAATTAGGATTCATGTGTATGCAAAGTACCATGTGAGTACGTACTTGGCATGATTGTCAGCGCTGTTAAGATGTGGAAAGAATGCAGGTTCACAGATCAGCCCCATCTTCTGGCATGCCTGTTTACAGGAAGTCTTCGCCTCTGCCTTCACAACCTGGAGTGCACTCAGTGGGGGCCAGCTCCCTGTACTATTGCAGAAGTCCTGAGGTAAAGATGAGAAGAAAATGATAATATAATAATTGCAAAATCCCATCCCATAAACCAACATTCCTCCAACCTGTTTTTCTATCAGGATGTTGACCCTCTGGAGCATCCCTTCACAGGAAAACTCATAGGGAAGGTAGGGCCCAATCTGAAATGTGTATGCAAAACTACAATTAGAGATATTACACGAACTGCGGTTCTGTATTCATCAAGTTGAGAATATTTCCACTGTGCAGTGGGTGAGACCATATGTAGACTCACAGTCTGATTGAGGATAGCAGTGAGAGCTCTCTCCACATCTGTGGAGTTGTGCATATCTACCATCCATACGTAGGGCTCTCCTATGGCCTCGGCATAAGGATGTTGGGATGTCACCTGCAACACCAACAGTGAAATTGAACCATACGGTGTACCTGCTATTAATTTATATCTTCAAAAAAACAGGCATCATTTTTAATTGGTAAAGACAGTAGCTTGATTTCCATGTTGGGTCAACAGACATTATTGCATTTCTTGATTATTTGATTGAAGTAAAAAGAGATTTTTCTAGGCTCTACACATGTAAAAGTGTACATGAGGGCCTTTCACCTCTCTGATGTTGGGCTTATCCTTGAAGAACTCGGTGTTCAACCTACTTTGCGGAGGGTGTAACCTGGGGTTCAGAAAAGCACAGCCATTGGCTAAGGCCTCCAAAGGGGCGGGGCCTTCATATGGGAAAGACAATCCGACAAAAACCTTCAACAGACGACAGATAAAAGAACAGTTTAGAATTTCCATGAAGGTCAGGATGTATATGGTAACCACACGCACTGCTTTACTGTCACCACACGGTGGCAGCCAACTCCAGGACAATAATCAATTCAGTTCCTACTCTAACAGCATGCACAGGGAGGATTTTCATTACAAACTCATGCTGTGTGGACCCACACTAAGAACAACTTTGTGAGTTTGACTTATTTTCAATTCAAGTCCAGATCTTCAGATTACAAGTATCAGTATTTGCAAATGTTAACATGACATGCTGAATCACAGGAAAAATGACGCATCCATAATGTTCTTGCATATGTAAAATGTGGACACAAAAATTGAAGTGTGATGCTGCTTACATAGTGTTTAAAGCATATACAGAATATGTGCTATTGTTGAGCAGTCCCCCAGGCCCATTATAATAGCTTTAAAAAGACGATTTTTCCTAATTTTATGGGAATTGCTTATAAACATAACTTTTCAGAGTCCTCTTACTTCTATATGGGGTCTCAGAGAATTCAGTTGATGGTTAGATGCAACAGATTTTCATACTGTACAATCTATATTTGTGATTTATGTTCACAAGCCTTCCACATACAGAGAAAGATAGAGAGAGAGAGAGAGAGAGAGAGAGAGAGAGAGAGTATCAATCATTAAAATTCAAACTACAGGAGCCATTGAGACTTCCATTCACAGTACTTTTTAGACAGCACTACCCTCGTCAAGTAAGCCTATTTGTTTGGATCCCCAGTATTTGTCACCATATTCTGCTCAAGTAGACACACAGACAGCTTGTGTGACTATGCAATTATTGTGAGAAGGATTTACATTTTGCTTAAGAAATCATCTGTTTTTGTTTTTGTGATAAGTCTCTCTCTCTCTGTGCTGTTTGCTCGTTACATTTCTAAGACTGGACTAACATCTTACATTTTTGTTTCAGACCTGGTATTTTCACTAACTTTTGCAGTACTATGAGAAAGGACACAATAAGCTAGGCTGATAGTTTGCTGTTTTCCCAACGAGGGAAGGGGGGGTCTGAGGGCCAAGGTTTAAGAGTCCCCCGTTCAATACTGATACAAATCCTGTGGCAGTCATAAAAAGCATTGACTCTATCTATGACTTTAAAAATGTCTCTTAAGGTAATCTTATTCAGGAATTTTCTCATGAAGAAGGATAAATGATTTTACTGAATGACCTGTACAAATCATTTTTCTTCAAACTGTGTTATGAATGAGCTACATTATCAATTGTCACTGGTCTAGTTTTTCAGTAGCGCTTAAAAAACACATTATAAAGCTGATATATAATTTTTTTATATACCTTTATCAAATGAGAAATAGGAAACCACTTTAATACTACATATTATGGCTATTAGGGTTAAATAAGATCAGACGAATAAAACAAAAACAATATCTCAATGACAAAAAAGAAAAGACTTATTATTTTTAACAAGTAGAGCAGCAGGCTTTAAATTGAGGAAGAAGCCAAAGTCATCAAAACTCAAGGGAGACACAATCACCTTGCTCTGTCTCAACAGGGCCTGAACCTCGGTGCCTCTGATAATGCCGTGGTTTTTCACATAGTCTGGAATCCCAGCACTTTGATCGACTGTCCCATGGATCTCCAAGTACTTGTGGATAACATCCAGATATGCCCCTTTACCCTGCAGTGTAATAGCAGAGGAATCAAAGGGTGACTTGCTGATAAAATCAACGGATGCAGCACAAATTACACCTGTCCCTTAACAAGTGTGTATTTTATGGGGGATGTCTAAATGAAAAAGGGGGAACCAACAGACTACTAAACAGCCACAGACTACGTCCACAAAATACTAAACTCGCAAAAGGTCAAATGAGGTGACAAAAGTAATTTCAAGGCTTATAATGGCAACAAAAAATTCAGTTCCCAAAAATGCAAAAGAGACCTCATCATTTCCTCTTGATTTCAAAACCTGTCTGCCAGGTTTAATACTTGGCAACTTTACAAATTTCTGTTGTGAACATTATCCATTTCACTAACTACAACTGTATACTTCCTTAATACTTTCTCAAATTAATATTGGTGCCTGAAGTAATAAATATATTCTGCATATGTGGTGTAATCGGTAGCGATGCTGTAATGCTATGTGGAGAGGAATCCGCTGACACTGTTTCTTGATTATAAAGGTTTATTTACATCAAAGAAATCAGCATCATGTACAAGCCCTGCAGAGCTTGGAGAGGACCTGTTTTCCCAATTCTCCAATGGTCCTCTGACTTTCTTTGTTTTAACATGGTATATATTCTATAATGTGTGTAACATAGATGGGGGAGGAAACAATACTTTGACCAATGGCTATCATCCTTTTGGAACCAAGCCAACAAGGGCATCCCTAATTCTTTCCAGATGTTTCCAAAGAAGTGTCCAGCGAATGTAGGCTAAAGTTCATACGAGTTTCTTTGTTACCAAAAACTTAAGACAAAGTTTATAAAAGGTCCGTTATAAGTCCAGATACTACACATACTTCCAAGAAAAAAGTTTTTCCGGGCTGTTACAATGTTTGTCAATTGTTACCTCCCAAAACGTGGCTCTCTTGCCATACACAAGTGCCTGGTTTTGTCTTGTGGTAGACTTTAAGCGCTCAGTTTCTTCAGAGCTCCGCTGGTGCTGCACCACAAAGCCCAGAAAGGTGTTGTCTGGTGTATGAGCTGCACACAGTAAGAGATTACACATTCATTCAGAGAGGTACAAAAAAAAGTAGCCATTTGTGTTCCTCAAACAAGATCAAGCAACATGTTAAAGGGTAACTACTGCTTGTTTCGCCGCTGCCAACTGCAGCGAGCTGGCTTAATACTGGACCAATGTCAAAGATTGTTGTTCCCATCAGTCACTTAGACACAAAAACATAGGAAAGTAGGGTCCAGGTTGAAAAAAACGTTAGTTACCCTTTAATCACATGATTGGCTAAAGAAGTAGCAGAAACATACGGAACATGGTGTAGAACTGCATTGGAATCAGGTTCAGGCTGCCATATGGACTCTTAAGGTTGTGCTCCTTGGCCCAATCTGCATGATTGAAGTCTGGCTCAGTGCCGAAAGTATCCAACACACGAATCCTACACCTTATTGACAGACACAGGTACACAATTACACTCACAAAAACATTTACTGTATATACACATCATCATACACATATTTCTGATGGAAGAATGCAGGGCCAAAAGTATGTAGACACTGGACGCCCGAAAAGTCACTTGATTGAAAGTTGAGTACTAGCATTGGCATATCCAAAATAAATATGACCAATAAGAAATATCCTCATCTATATACTTTTGTATTCGATGTAATGAGGATATGGAAGGTGGAGACATTTGAACTGTCCCATTTTCCAAAATGTTTTAATAGTTGAATAGTATTCTCCATCCATCCTTCCTTACATCATCTGTCCTTTCTGTTTCTGTTTTGTTAAACTTGACAAAAACCTGCTCGATGACCTTTTCCTCCCCTTTTTTTTTTGCCAGATATCTCATTGCCCTCTTTGACATCTATTATCTCACAACTATTTCCAACCCTACCATCTTTTAAAGTCTCAGACTCTAGCTTATTGTTATTCCTCTTGGTACAATCATATCATTTCTTATAGGAGCAGACATTTTCTTACAAAAGGACAAAGATCCATCTAATTATTAAATCTGAATCTTTTCCTGAAAATCTTACCCGAAATACTATTCTTTCGATCCGCTTCTCTGCTGGCCTTTTCTCTTGACTTCTTCTCCACTGAATGAGATCTTCATTTCACTCTGTACTATTTTCTGTCTTTTTAACCTCATATTGTTCTCTGGATCATCTTTATTTGTCTGTGGCAAAGCCACATGTGATCTTGCCCTTGCATTATTTTGAAAAGTACACAAAAAGGCTAAAACATTATTTGTGTATTGCTTCTTATTTGACATATCTCACCATTCTGTCCTATCACGTACGCTGTTTGCAACATATTGTACACCAGTAATGGATGTAGGAAAATTATGGAGGAAATATTTATTCATAATTCAAATTGAAAGTCCAAAGAGAAATTGAAAGTCCAAAGGGAAAACAAAGCGAGATCAAATTAAAAATATTATTATTATTTTTTAAATTTTCCATTTGGCTTTGGCTTTTGAATTTAATATTTGGCTTTTGAATTTCAATTTATCATTGGCTTTTAATTTTCATTTAATATTTGACTTTTGAATTTCAATTTAACATTGGATTTTAATTTTCATTTAATATTTGGCTTTTGAATTTCAATTTAACATTGGATTTTAATTTTCATTTGGCTTTTGAATTTCAATTTAACATTGGATTTTAATTTTCATTTAATATTTGGCTTTTGAATTTCAATTTAACATTGGATTTTAATTTTCATTTAATATTTGGCTTTTGAATTTCCATTTAACATTGCCTTTTCATTTGGACTTGACACATGTCAATGTAAATGAGGAGGCGTGGCCCAAAGGCTGGTGGGAGGGTCTGAAACGAAAGGGATGCAGAGGCACCTTATGAGCAGCAGGGGGAGCTTACTGCTGAGGAGCACACTGTTAAGAATCCAGTCCTAATCTAGTCCTCACTAACACGGGCCCAATTATAGTAACTACATGAAAACTTCACGGTTGTTGCATGAAATGTGGTTTGTGTTTAGCTTACATCATCATTTTCTATCATGTGAAACAAGCCAAAGCCAAATGGAAAATTTTAAAAATAATAATAATATTTTTAATTTGATCTTGCTTTGTTTTCCCTTTGGATTTTCAATTTCTCTTTGGACTTTCAATTTGAATTATGAATAAATATTTCCTCCATAGAAAATTACATGTCTCAACACGTAAGCTCATAATGGATGGCCAAATAAAGGCTTAATAATTATGCAAATCACTGATTCATTCTGGTCTAAAAACTGGTTGTCAGATAGTGTTGTTGGCTTAATCAAATGGGGCCTTCTACAATTGCTGAAACATCAGTGCATGTAATTTAATCCTTTAAAGTATACTTTTGCTTCAGCATTTCCATGCATAAATACAGTGAATGTGTGCATATACTCTCACTCTCATATAACTCAAAAGGACATTACAATAATATCAGGAACAGAAACCTGATACTCGCCTGTATTTGATCCACGATGCCTGTAGTGTTGCCTGAATCTGTCTAAGGCCGATAATATCTGTATAGATCAGGTTTGCTTCCACTTTTGTATGATGAGTTGGGCAGCCACCTCTCTTAATCCCTAGAAAACTAGAGAGAGAGGGAGAGAGAGAGAGAGAGAGAGAGAGAGAGAGAGAGAGAGAGAGAGAGAGAGAGGGGGGGAGCGAAAGCGAAGGAGAGAAAGAAGAGGGAGAGAAACACAATGGATGTACATAGAGAGCTATTATAACAAGGAAAAATGGTTGAATGAGTGGAAATGTATATGTAAGTATGCAATGACACCAGGAACCCTGAAAGAAAGCAGCCTGCAACAAAAGGATCTTTTGTGTGCATACTCACTGTTTGAGGTCGGGTATGGAGGCAGTAAGGTGAAGATGGTGACCCAGGATGTGAAGTGTGGAGATGAGGTCACTCCACTGGACTAGTTCCCCAAGAGGGCCCCCATTGAAGGCAGCCTCTGCTATTCTAGCACCCGATTCATCTGTCACTACTCCGGGATGTACCAGAATCTGGGGAGTCCAAGGACAAAATGCAACGACAAATGTTCTCACTCCTTTGTTTCATACATTTTATTAATTATTTAGTTCACATGTATAAAGTTGTTTTCCTGGTTGAAGTATCACTCAAATATGATTTCTATTTAAGCAGAAAGGGAGGCAGCCAGCTCAAAAAGCATCCTCTAATAAGAAAAAATGTGTATCATATTGAAATTCACATTGAAATAGCAGAAATGGAAAAAGACTGTTTGAGTAGGTGTACACACATTCTTCCTATGTTAAAACTAGGGTTGGGCATCGAGAACCGATTCCTACTTGGAATCGTTTCAAAACTTACGATTCCAGTGGAATCGTTTGTTTATTGGAATCGTTTGGAATCGTTTGGAGGCTTTGGTTTCAAATATGATCATGGGTTCCAAATTTAACATGCGCAAGTTTTGGTTTCCGTAGCGGCCAGGCACTTGTTGTGTTGCAGCCATGGAGCACAGTAAGCGGCGCCCTAGTGTGGCTTTATTTTACATTGAAAAAGCCCTGTCAAACTGCAACCCACCTTTGAATCAAAATAAAACTTTCCTCTCATTTGTGAAATAAGCTTGTGACCCGTTTCAACTCCGCCCCTCAAAGAATCGGAATCGAGAATCGATAAGAACCAGAATCGAAAGAAAGAATCGCAATTGGAATCAGAATTGTTAATATCCCAACGATGCCCAACCCTAGTTAAAAGTGAATTTCATAGTAGGCTATTGCGTTATAGGTCATTAGAGTGGCCTTTGTTTAAAAAATGACTTCATATTTTGAGTGGGAATTCTGCCCACCCATCATCATTAGCCGCTTTCCGACCGGAGGGATTTTTGCAGTTCCTAGAACATAACGTTTCTAATAATAATAATAAATTGAATTTATATAGCGCTTTTCAAAGACTCAAAGTTGCTTTCTAGAACCCTTTTTGTCTCGTGTTCCGACTGGACCAATTCGGGGATTATTAAGTTCCTTTGGCCGCAGTTCCTGTAACTCTTTCAGCTCCTACTTCAGGGCAGGGTCTTTTCCCTTTTCCACATAAGAACCCTAGTGATCTAGCAACGTCTGAAACACAAACGGTACATATTCTTCACTGTCTGTTGCAATTCGCCTACGTATGCTAACTCATAAGACAAACATCACTCGTTCATCCAGCTAATTGCTAATGTTAGTTTAACTTATCCGTTGTTTTGTTTGCCTGTTGTGCTCTGCTCTTCCATCTTCTTCCATCATATTAATTAGGATCATATTAAGCTGGAGCCTTCGTCTTCTGTGTTTCTCTGCTAAGTACTCCAACCTAGTCTTTAAACGCCGCCGTTCGAACTCCGTTTATTCTTTATTTTGGCGCTAAAGTCAAGTGACGACGCTATAAAGACCGTTTCTGTGCGTGCGTCACTCCCTTACCCCTCCTACCAGTTCCCATGGCCACTTGGCCAGTGCGAATGCAAATGTCAAAACCGGTTTTGTGGGAGAGTAGTGAGTAGAACTGTTTAGAAGTTGACTGTTCCTACAACTACGTTCCTGTAACTACTTGGTCAGAAAGAGGCTATTATTAACTCTGTATGTCCCATGGGAGAACAGAAGGCATAGCAACAGTAACTAAGAGGGAGCGGGGTTAGTGAACTGTCAATAAGTATTACAATTAAAACAATGGAGAGGTACTGTATACATTACCTGTTTAGCTTTCCTATCTGTGAGGTTGTATTTGGCTGACAGAGAGCGTCCAGCCTTGACCCAAATGTCTTCCATACTACGAATTCTTTGGTGAATCCAACGGAACTGGACTCTCTTTTCCAGAGATGGATACAGACCTGTTAGACTTTCCCGTACCACTGCATGGTCAGACACTGCCTGGAAAAAATAAAGAAAACACAAGGCTTATTCTTTATTATTTACCGCTTTGTAGATTTGGGTTGGACATCCGAATCCCTTTCCAACACGATGACTTCTTACCATTTTAGCACTGACAAATTAAATCTTTGCTCTTTCCAACTGAGCTGAACAATTATGCCACTTTCTACTCCCCTATCATGACTGACTTTGTAGCCATCAGGTTATGTTGGCAACTAATGTAGAAAATGAGCTAAAAGGAACAGTGAAAAGCCTTTTCAGGGTGTGTTCTGACAGAAACAGAAAGAAACACTACTCTGGTAAAGCGGGTTGGCAAAGGTTATATACACACCTTTTACTTACTCACACATACACAAAAGTATCATGCAGTCTTGCATTATTTGGAATTTACCTCTGAGTTTTCCAGTGGAGCTACTCGGCCTGGAAGCACAGGACACCAGGACTCTATCTAAACACAACACAAAGAAAGAGGGGGCAGTTACACCAGCATCAACCATACACTTTTTACATCTTTTTGCATTAACAAAAATGAGCAATATACTGTATATGTGATGAGGTCTTCATTGGGCAGTGTTAACACTGTTTGATATGAGAGCTTGAAACCACTTAGGTACCTCACTGAGGTAGATCATTTTGGAGCACAGAGACCCATTCACCCCATAATTGCTGTAGCATAGGTCTGTCCTCCACATCTCCCCCAGCCACTGACGTCACAACAACAAAACAATTACATTATTATGATCAACACAGTGCTTTGCATAAGGGGAAACACAAGATTAACATGATTAACTGGTTAGTTTCAAAGTATGCTGACAACATGATTGAATAAACAATTACTAAGTGATATGTTCTTAGAAATATTTACCAATGAGGTTTCAATGATAGGTTTCCAGTACAATGATAAAAAAATGTGTTACCTTCAATTTCTCCTTACAGTGTGGGTATCCATCCATGGGTGGCAGTGGGCAATTTTCATCCTCTTTGATTTGATCATCTACGGAAAAAGACAACAGCTCATTTGCCCTTTCAGAAATGCTCTATTCATTTAAATGTATTAATTTCATCATTAAATTCAGTTATTTCTTACAGAGTCCAATTAGTGATATCATTGGAGTGCTGGAGGAGATTGTTTTAATTTCCTGCTGAATGAAGTGTGAAATAATGCCAGTAATGTGAATGAAAAAGACAAACAAAAAACAAAAAAGAGTGTGTTTATCTTAGTTCTCATTATATAATAGTCTAATTGCACAAGATTCAGCTGCCTTGTAGTGTAAGCTATTTAAGCACTTAAAGGGATAGTTGGGATTTTTTGAATTGAAGTTTTATCTTATCCATAGTCAATATTTATCCTGCCAACAAGTACTGTCTTTGTAGCTTATCCCTCTGCATAAAGCTCAATTGTTGTCCAAAAACTATTAAAAACACACCAGCGAGCGACACAATGTTCCGTGACATGTTCCTTCATCATGATGAACATGGGCACTGTAGTTTATTTTGATCCCACATACTGTATGCCATCTTGCTGTCATAAACTCACCAGAGCACCAACCGCGTATACATCCACAGTTGAAAATAGTCCCTAACAACAGTACATTTGCTCAATTTGGGGTAACATTTGCTAAAAAATTACAGTGCCCAGCTGTTTTGATAAACTACTTAGCCTCTTTTAAAAAAAATCAAATTATACATTTTTGACACATTTGTTAAGATATACTGTATGTCTTGAGTAGGGAGGGGCAAGGCAATTGCAATGAGAGACAGACTAATGTATTGTTGATTTTGGACTTGTCATTGGATTAGTAGACACTAAAAAAAGACAAAAAGAATGACATTATATCTTATTATTTTTAGTCAATCACGTGGTTGTAGCCAATGTTTGTGTTCAATAAGCCTACACATTTCATATCAACACATCTGAATTCATCACTCATTTGCTGATATAATTGCTTTAGACTATATCTACTGTATCGTCATGGTAGAGTTTCTCCATGTTAAAACAGGCCACTGTGGGAGCTTTTAATTTGATCATGAGGGTCGTTTTACCACATTTGACTTGTTGGACATTCTTCTCCTCCTTCTCTGCCTGTAGCTGTAGGTGTTTCTCCATGTGAGCCACTTGTTGCTGCAGGTGGAGTTTATCAGAACGCAGCTCCTTCAGCATCACATCCATCAGCCTTCCTTTCTCTTTTTCTACCTCCATTTTAATCTGGAGTGACTGTAGTTCTTTCTTGTAGTCCTTCAAGGGAGGTAGGGGAGAGGCTGCCGGAGAGAGTTTGTAGTGTTAATTTGAGTAGTGCTAAGTATCCCTCTGCTTTGAACATGCTTTCAAGAGATTTGCATGTGAAAAGAGCTGTTGAAGCAATCAGCCATATTATACAATTTATACTCATGAAATATTCTGTTGGCAAATATTACCAGGGAATTCCTATTTTAATTAGATGTAGTGCCACTTCACTGAAAGTGATATATTAACTGAGAGCTGTGACATAATAAACGTGTATTTGCAAAAAAAATCTTGTCTTTAGAGTTTGCTCACAATCGTCAGAGGATCCCACCATGTTCAGGATTTCATCCACAAACTTGACAATACTCTCCATTATTTCTGGGAATATAAAGGGAAAGTGAAAAAAGGAGAGACAGAGACGAGCAAGAAAGGTGGGGGAGAATTAAGAGAGAGAGGGAGCAGATGTTGTGATGTCTATTGGCAAGAAATCTCTAAAAACAATTCCTAAGGATGCAAGAGTTTGTTTCAGGAGGGTAGAAGAAATTCACCGCTTTTTACCCACTATTATCTCAATCTCACTCTCAATTTTACATCCCCAAGATAGCCCTTCCAATAAATAGCTCCCATTTGAATGGTCTTTCTTAGCCACTGCTACTGTGACTGAATGATTGAACAGATGTTCCTAATTTCTACAATGTGCAATTAAAAAGATAGCAGCCTAATCATTCTCTATTCACCATTCTCCATCATTATACCACATTGGCTTCACTGTTCAATGGCTATGTGAAGAAAAGAGAGTGTGTTGCACGTTGAGCTTATTTTCCTACACCCAGATAAGTTTTAGTCCCACCCCCCCACACACTTGACCAACTCTTCTCATTATCACTGTGCTCTCTCTTATCACCTTCAGGCCTTGTTGTTTTTATCTTCAATGTGCCATGCTGCCTCAGTCTGTTGTGACCGGTCACTCCGATGCCTTCCTGTTCTACAATGCTCTAAAACCAGTTTAGACAGACAAGACACACTTAAAAAATCTGGTAAGATAAGGCATTCTTTTTTCTGTAGTGATTGTAAGCAGATGTGTGTATAAGGCAAACAGTTGTGACCTTAATTTAACTGATGTTTGTATTACGGGAATGAATGAATGAATGAAGGAAGGAAGATACAGACCAGGAAGTTATATGTCACACTTAGACACCAGATGAAACCAATGCCCAGTAGCACAAACATGGTTCTCCACAGTGTGTCTCTCGGTTTTCTCATGATTCCTGATGCAATAGAGATGGATCTTGGGTGCATGGGCCTTGTTTGAAACAAAACTAGGTTATTTCACATTCTATGCAGCATTTCATTAAAGGTCCCATGACATGGTGCTCTTTGGATGCTTTTCTATAGACCTTAGTGGTCCCCTAATACTGTATCTGAAGTCTCTTTCCCGAAACTCAGCCTTGGTGCAGAATTAAAGCCACTAGAGCCAGTCCCACAATGAGCTTTCCTTAGGATGTGTCATTTCTGTGTCTGTAGCTTTAAATGCTATTGAGGAGGAGAGGGGGGGGGCAAGGTGGAGGGTGGGAGTGTGGCCTTGACTAACTGCCACTTTGCTCATTTGAAAGCCATGATGTCTCTCTCTCATGGGTGGGCCAAATTATCTGGGTGGGCAAAGCAGAGAAAGGGGAGGTAACCTTGCTCCTTATGATCGGCGCATCTGAGCTTTCATTTTCTCAAAGGGAGGGCTCGGTTTACACCTATCGCCATTTCTAGCCACTGGGGGACCATAGGCAGGCTGGGGGAACGCATATTAATGTAAAAAACCAAGGAAATTTCCATGCCATGGGACCTTTAAAGGTGCAATATGTAATACTGACATATATTGTTTAAAATGGTTACTGCAGTCCAAATTCAAAATTCTGGAGAGAGCTGGCCCCGGGAGTTCACAGGGTTGCCAGTTAGCTAGATGCTAGTGCCACATTGCCAGACATCACTCTACAGCTCAGCAGAGTAGCTTGATGCTGGCTATATTGTCTTAAAAGCCTGTGCTCTTGTGGAGCTCTGTACCCGGCTAACAGTCACCTTTTATCGGCTAAACGTAACAACAACAAACGCTAAAAAGCCCGAGACATCTGTACTGACTGACAACCACCCTTTCTCGGCTAAATGTTACTTTAACAACCGCTAAAAAAACAGCAAACTCGCTATTCTGTGTACCAGACTGACAGCCACAGTTAAATTACCAGTTTCTATTATGAGTCAAACTTGCAGTGTCTGCGTTCATGGTTTTTGTAAGCAGACGTGGCCCACTTGCCCAATCCTCTGACAATATTAGCAGTTAGCTATGTTAGCATGGCCAGCACCAGTTGGGATCACTTCACCGGCTGTGTCTCAATTTCTTTAATGAGTAACTAACTGTTGAATGAATCCACCTCCATTTTGTTTGGTTGCTACTGCGGCTGCAGTACATTGTTTTTGCGTGTTTGCGTTTCTTGTCTTGCAATCTGAGTGTCAAAATGGGCATAGGCCAAAATAAAAGCAGACATTCTGTCACGGAATGGAAATTTCAAAGGAGAAAATACTGGCTTTAGTGTTGTAGTGAGAGAATATAGTATTTGAAGAATGTTACCTTAATATATGATGATATATTGTGGACATTTTTTTATATAATACAGTAAATATGTTACATATTGGACCGTGTCAGACTGAGAGGGAAAGAGAATAATTTAGCAACATGATTGTTGTTTTGAGATGGTTTTCCAACATCAAATTATGACATACATATACAAGGAACATAAAATAGGCTATGATGGCGTGATGATGATGAATAGCACAACACCAAATGACTTTTCTCTACTGACTCCACAGTTTTAGCACAACACAATTTGCTGTTCTCCTTTTCTGGGTGGTTTTCCTTAGCATCTTTTTCTTTAATTATTGTAACACAATGGCATTTTTTTACAAGTATCAAATAGCTCAAATTTCGACAAAGAATTTTAACACTTACTTTTAAACCACTGGGCAATCCTTCTGGTATAACCAAATGAACACAGTTAGACTTTAGAATCCGCTCTGGCATTTTATGTCACATGCAAATAATCTACACACAGATGAGATACAACCACTTTGTCTACATAAAACTGCCGTGTCTGTGGCAATGAGACTTCCTCTTTTTAGTACTGTTTTTTAAATAACGTACATCCATTTGACTTCTTTTTAAACTGCATGCATTAAAAGTTTGATTAATTTTGTAATTAAGCTGATGTTTAATATATGTTAGTCTAATAAACAGTTTATAAAATAGCAACTATGCCAAATATGTAAATTGAAGGTTTGGCATGCAATATGCCTCTGGCCTTGATATAAAATAAAGGGTGAGTTTTATGTCAGAGAAGAGTGGCCGTGGTTTTTGTCTTGAATTGGGATGCCTTTTTCTTTCATCATTCATCATTTAGCATTGCCAAAACTAAGTGCAGCGTAAAACCAGCACTTAGATATTTCAAACAAAACAAAAAAATCTTCAATTAGCCATTCTATCATATATCTAAATCTGTTTCATTTAATTGTGTAAATTATTGTTAAACCCTCACCTCAAGTTACTTTGCCATCTGCTCTCTTACAGCAGGTTTCCTTTGTTTCAGCTCTGTCTGTGTACAGAGCTAATGCATTTCAGTGGTTATTGAGAGAGATGGCTGTAAGGTAAACAATGTTCCACTGAACCCAGAACAAAGTGTGTAAGAGAGGCTCATGTCAGACCCATTTAAAAGCAGGACGTGACCAGGGGCGTGTATGAAAACGTTAGACGAAAGGGGGAAACAGTGTAACTTTTACCACTGCACTGATAGCACCAAGAAGTTGAAAAGCGTGACATTTTGGTTTTTGAAGTAAAAACAAAAAAGGATGGGCTGGACAATTGTGCACCTGCTGATCCCAATGACACTCAGCTGTCTGTCTTGCGCTGAAGATAAGACAAAGGTTCCCGTTTCCTGTCCAGACTTCCAGAAGGCCTTTGGAGGCTCCTGCTACGAGTTTGTGGATCTCCAGCATACTTTTTACAGTGCGGAGGCTTGGTGTGAGCAGCGTGGTGGACACCTTGCATTTATCCCAGATGAAGAAACTCAATATTTCCTTAAAAGATTCTTGGATCCCAAGAAGGATGTGTGGCTTGGAGTTGCACCCTCTGCCTCTCCAAACCTGCAATATTCTCCAATTGTTGAAGGTAAGAAGGCAGTATTGTGTATTATAGACAGCTTCTGCGCTAAATTACAAACTGTGAAAATCTTTTTTTGTTCTGAATTGTAAGCCCTCACACATTTGACTCAATCCATCAAATGCTACAAATTAGCACCCCATTGAAGAGAATGTATACATTGCTGATTAATATTGCTGATAGCAATAGTCTTTTAAATGATGGCAATTTGGTGCAATTGTGTCCAATTTGTTCTCAGTTTGGTCTGATGATCTTTTTCGCTCCTCCTTTAAACCTCACCACTACATTTAACTACACTGCCGCCTTTGGATCCTTGTCTTTTATCTCAACTCCCTTCCTCTCCGTTCCACCAATATCTTTCTTCTTTCTCATATAGCTACCACCCGCCTGGCCCTAACCCCTGTCCCTGCTTTCCCCAACTCCTTCCTATTGCACCTCTCTATTGTGCAATACATGAGTCTTGATCACAGCATGATTTAATGGGAAATGTCCAATCTGGGTAGTACTGCACACCCTCCCCCTTATATTGCAGATATATTGTTTCCAGAGGTACTTTGTTGTACCTTTGTTTAAGGTACATTTTTGATCCTCAAAGGTATAATAGTGTCCCTTTTTAGAAGGTAAAAACACGTAAGACTAAAGGTTACAATAATGTACTTTTTGAGGGTACCACCCCAGTGACAAGCTTTTGTTCCTTAAAGGTACTGTTTTGTACTTTTTTTTTCTGAGTGTAGGTTCTCTTTCTTCTGTGCGTGTGGGTGGAGGTAGGGGGAGTTTTGTGTGTGTGTTATTGAATGTTACCTGTAGTTGATCGCATTTGTATGAGACAATTGTATGTTTGTTGTGTGTTTATGTACATTTACATTTTTTTTTTCTTTCGGCTGCCCAAGACAAATTAATCCTATAGAAGACAATAAAAGTGTATCTTATATTATTCTGTTAGTCACTGGCCTCCGTACTGTTGCCATCACTCTCTCCCTGCCCTCCTGTTGTTCTGCAACAGTAGGGAACACAGTGCCAGTGCACAGTATACTGGACCTATACAGGCTGTTACAGTATTTCCCCACTCTGCCTACCCTAAAAAAGCAAACTATACAGATAAACTTAAGTTCAAAATCCAAACGTTTGACATAGAGAAACAAAGACTCCCAACCTAAAAATCTGAGGATAAAGGTGACCATATAAAATGGCTGGTCAGACCATTGTTGAAGCAAAGGGGTAACACAAAGCCAAACACTCCCACTAAACTACAAATTAAACAAAACAGGACAATTATTTTCAAATTAAATATTAAAAACAAAAGGGCCAACAAAGTAATATAGTCCAAAGAAATAAATTAAACCTCTAAACTAGAAATTATAATGTTTGTGCAACGTGCATTAGGTCAAAAGGTCTACAAACTCAATGAGGAGAAAATGAACTTTTAAGTGACCTATAGAAGGCGCGTGCAGGAGAATTACCAAAATTTAAATCATTTAAATGCCCGTGATCATTGTTATGAAGAACCATGTCACCTAATGCAACGATGTTGCTCATATCCATGTTTTAATAGTTTTTGGACGACAATGGAAATGAAGCTGGTAGAGTGGCCTTTAAGGGTCAGGGGTATACTTGTACTGCCCTTGAAAACTGTAGTAAAAACTGAATTCTACCAAAAAAACAGAAACTTCATTGATATAATGTTGGTGAAAATATTACATATTCTCTCTCTCTCTCTCTCTCTCTCTCTCTCTCTCTCTCTCTCTCTCTCTCTCTTTTTTTTTGATCTAGGCTTCTGCCTGTTAAAAAGATTTTTTTTTCTCGCTACTTTGAAGAATCTAAAATATAAGACATGTTTTCAGTTATTACATACTTTTTTGTTAAGTACATAATTCCACATGTGTTCATTCATAGTTTTGATGCCTTCAGTGAGAATCTACAATGTAAATAGTCATGAAAATAAAAAAACACATTGAATGAGGTGTGTCCAAACTTGTGGCCTGTACTGTATATATATATATATATATATATATATATATATATGGTTTGTTCCTTTCTTAGGTGCTCTCTCTTGGCTGGATGGTTCACATATCACCTATTCAAACTGGGTGAGCAGCCCGCAGCTAGGAGCAGCCTGTGGACACATACTGAAAGACTCTGGCTTCCAATGGGAAGCCACAAGAGACTGCAACCAAAAACGGCACTTTATCTGCCAGTTTGGTATGTATTCTGCCTCAAACTTTGAAAAACAACAACATACTGAATTACTCTATGATGATGATGATGATAAATCACCACTTTGTATTGCTATTGTCTTCTTCCCAGACTCTGGGAGATCCATTGTGTGTGCAGGCCGTAACGCCACTCTGCAGTGTGGTTCTCATCAAGTCCTAATGATAGATGTCGGCTTCTATGGTCGTGAGAACATCCATTACTGTCGAACCACGCCCTCCCCACCATCAACATCCACAGAACAACAGTGTGGCTGGGTGGATGTTGTTGCATCATTAACAGGTACATGGTCAAATAGTTTATCTGTTATATGCAATAAAAACACAATGATAATTGACGATAATTGATGTTTGATATGTTTGATTTGTTATACAATTACCTAATCCAGAGCTTTTAAAGGATCTGATCTCCAAAATAACCTCTCTTAGCTTTCTCTCTTTTTATCTGCTGAACTCAATAGGGAAACAAGTCAGAATAGGAAAACAAACAATCATGCCTCATTAAAAAGGTTCTGCATGGCTGAAAATTCTGATGAAACCCTATCCACTTTTGATGTAAGTGATTGCCGGATATCACAAACCACACACTGTCTCACTGTAGACCATTGTTTGCCCATTAGGGCATTTATGGAAGGAAAAACACACAATAAAAGCTTCATAGCTCAATAGGCTTTTAAGATAAATCAATAATGTCCATCCAAAGAGTAAATATTGACTCATGCATTTAGCTGATGGCAAAAGCAGACTATCTATTCATTCATTTTCCGAGCTTGTTCATCCTGCTATATAGGGTCGTGTGGAATTGCAACCTTTCCCAGCATGCATAGGAGGTAAGAGGAGTGTACATGCTGTACAAGTCATAAGTCTATCACAGTGCTAACTCACATAGAAAGTCCCATTTTAAATTCAAGCCTCGGTCCGGATTGTCTATGACCACCTCTGAGAGGCCCTTTAGACAGAGCTTCTAATGCTGTTGTTTTACACTTGCTTTTTGGATTACTCTTCACAGAGGGCTCAGCCTCTCTAAAGTCCTATAGATAAAATGAGGGGATGGACACTGTAAATGTATCATGAGTGTTTATTTCTTGTTACATCTTCTAAGTGAATGTTTAGGCTATTCCTTCAGTATTTTCAAAAGGACTTTTGGGGTTCTTTGACATGAATAACTAAGCCCTTTGAACATATGTGCAGACACATATACGCAGACACTCTGGCTTAGGAGCATCTGGGCCCAGGAGGCCCGTTTGGAAACCCAGCCCTGGGGTTTCCTAGTGACTCACTATCAGTGAGATGAGCGAGCACACGGGGGGTAGAAGATGAAGAATGGCTGAAAGCGCATGAGAAGATCAACATGTGGAGTTGTTATGTGCCTCCAACTGCATGAACATACAACTTGTTCATTATCCCAAGAAGGAGACCTCCTTGTTAGCTCAGAGAGTATCATTTTTTGAGCTTAAGTGATCCAATCGATTTTATGAAGGCTGTGGATAGTTTTGCACTGCAGGAATAAATGCTGTTGGACATCTCACACTGTTACTGTGTGTCTGTGGTAAATGAAGAGTGCAGACATTTGTCAGGCTCTCTGATCAATACTTAGCTGTTTGACATATATTTAGATTTTCGGTGAGCGACTCAACGACAGCTGATAGAGGTGAGAGGCAGACTGATGGCTTTGGATGTAAAATGCATCACATTGTAATGCTTATTTAAACTGATGTTCAGAGTCTTTCCAGTGAGGCTAATAAATACTACTTTTTAAAAGTTGAATTTAAGAAGATATGTGAAAATCGAGAAAACTCTCTTAGACCTTAGAGGGTTAAAGCTAAGTAGGCCTATCTGGTATATTCTGAGTAAGCAACTATACATGCTTGTGTTATGAATATAATATTCATAACATAAATAGCCGCGGCCCTCTTGTGCAGCAGTCAAATAGCAGGAATCGAATGCTGTGTCAAAGCATTCAATTCTCAAACAATGGCACACTAGCAATAAGTGCACAAGAGAGTTTTTCAGAAATGTTCAAATCCGCATGTCAAATGGCCTCTTTCACTGCCATTGCCAGGAGAACAGCCGGTTGTTTGATTGACTTTTTCCCCATCCGCATTCCGCGAAGACCCGCCCTACTCTGTCTCTAATTGGCTAGTACTCATTGCCTTTTTCACAGAATGTGACGCAAAGGGGAAAAAAATAACACAGTAGATGATGGCAGACTTAATGCTGATATGGCACACTGATTAACATGAACATTTTAAAATGGCACTTTATATTAAGAAGGTTGCCGACCCCTGTATTAGAGCAACTGAACATTAGCAGTCCAATTGCAGTGTGGGTGTTGCTAAATGTAAAGTGCTTTGTTTTGTGCTCATGTTAGAAGCACCACACAAGTGCCTTCTATTTATGATGATAATGTTAAGAGTTGTTATGTGTAGGATCATTAGTTGAGTTGTTGTGAGAGCACAGTCCTTTCTCACTGGCCCCCTAGTACTGCTAAATATGAAGTAGTAAGTCGTTAAATGTCCCATAATGTCATTTTCATTGGTATTGTAGTTAGCTGTTATTATGTTCTCTGTGTGTTTCCCAGCTCACTGCCACGGCCGTCAGGTCTGCCAGATTGCTGAAGTTGTGGACTCCGTTGGTGACCCCTGTCCTCAGCTGGGGAGCTACCTGTCTGTGGACTACCACTGCAAAGATGGTAAGTCACAGTCATTCCAAGCAATCATAAATGTTCCAAGTAAAGGGGAAATCACACGTTCTACATCCAGCAGGTCTGATTGTTTCTCATCCCACCCTTCATTCAAAAGTGGACCATTGTTTTATCAATAAAATCATTTTTTTTTCATCAATACTGTGTGTCGAATAATTGATTTATTTATTTTATAATGTAGAGCGAGCAAGGTCAATATTGTGAATTGAACCCCTTCAGGTGGCATGGTGCAGCAACCCTGGGTTCTAATTTGCAATAATGAACCGCTAGTTCTACATTATCTCTTACATATTATTTCACACTAGTATTATTGTAGACATATATTAGTGTATAACACACATTTTGCTATTGTTTATCTACTGTTTGAGACACACTTGTTGTGGTTTTGGACATTTCTGTTGCCTGTTATTGTAATTTTGTATGTTTCCTGTTTTGTATATTGTTTCTGTGGCCTGTGTGTATTTTGTTGTGTATATTTCTGTTCCCTGCTGTGTTTATTTCTGTTTCCTGTTTTACTTTGTCTGTTTTCTGTCTTGTCATGTCTAGTTTTACTTCCTGTGTTTTCCCCGCCTGTGTGATTGTCTGATGTGCTCCACCTGTTCCCCAGCCCTGGTGTCACCTGTCTTGTGTTTTCTCGTTACCTAGTTTATTTAGTCCGTGTTTCCTTTGTCTGTTGTCAGATCGTTTTGTGTCTGTCTGTGTTCGTGCCCTGTCAGTTTCTGTGCTTGCCTGTTCCTGTTGTGTCTCCCCCCCGTCCGTTCTGGTCAGTCTCTGTGCTCCCTGTATTTCCCTGTTTTTTGGACTTCCTTGGTTTTTTTGGATACCTTTTGTCTTATTTTTGGAATTGGTTTTTGCCTGTCGTTACTCCCAGGACTCCCTTGGTTGATTTTTGTGTTTTTCAAATAAATCCTCAACGCCAACTTTCTTCTGCCTGCCTCTCTCTGCATTTGGGTCCTTTAATCCCCTACATGTTACAACATTTCTACAAGTCAAATCCTAAATGACGCAAATGCAAAGATTAAACCTTGCACATTCCATTTTGTCTTGTGTTCTGAATGGGAATTCAAAAAGTTCAACAGGAAAAGTATTAAGTGAAATTTTACAGTTCAAGGTGTTTTCAATGTTTGGTGAACTTCAATAGTTCAATAAATGCAACATCTTTCCAAAAGTCAATGAGTAATCGTGCCATCGAGCAGCCATACTGCCCATTAATGAAGATATTTGTTATGCAGTTTTTGCTCTCCCAACATTTATAAATGTGCTTATTTAGATCAGGTAAATACCCCCCCCTCGTAAGTTCAGTTTTTGAACCTCTGTATTTTCTAAAACCCAGTGTACGGCCATGCAAAGAGAGTGGTGATTTTACATTTTCTTTTATTAAATCTGTTTAATTCATCATTATACCGGGCCTCTCTGCTGTCTGCTGAGATGATGAGGATCTGTGCTTGTCTGTTTTGTTGGAAGCCCAGTTTGTTAGAGACACTTTGGTTTACATTATCTCCCCCCAGGACTCACACTGTCAGTGAGCACAGTGGCTGCTGTTTTTGAAATCATCACCATTAGCGTGAAGTGGCTCCTCCATTTGCCACAGGGAAACCTTAGCTGCATGCTGAGTACCGGAGATGGCCATGTTATTTATCTGCATAGTCCAGAGGGGTGAGTAATAACTTTTACAGACTCAACTGAGACTGACTAAGTGGGTTTAAAAATAAATTCTACTACTCAGCTTGTGAAAACCATGGAATAATGCATTCTGTGGCTTTGGAGCAGCATTGCCAAGTTTGAGAGAATAAACCTGATGATGTGATGATTTGGCTTGAGACAAATTTATAACCGGTGGAATGTGTTACAAATTGTAGGGGAAGAGGTTGAAAAACATACAGTAGGCATTAACAGTCAAGGAAGGCATAACCAAAGATACTGAGTTGCATTGTGAGAAATGTAGCATCCAAAGATTTTGGAGCTCCCAACGTCGGACTAAAAGTTAGGATATAAATCTTGCTAGGATTTTTTTTTTTTTTTTAAATCTGACTCCCAAAGGTCCCCCAACTTTATGGTGTATGGAGCAATAATACATTGTTTGGATACCCCTAGTCTGGCACTGCCAGACCCTCCTCAACAGCGCTGTAAAGGAAGGTCTGGTGAGTCTACACAGCATTCCAGGGTGGGAGAAAAATGTGCTCTGCTTTATTGCCATTTCTTTAAACCAATCACAATGGTCATGGGCGGATGGAGCAACAGTGCCTCTGCACTGATCTGTGGATCATGTGTACGTTCAGTGGTTGTTTTAGTCGTGCAACAGAAAACTCAGATTGGACAGATAGTCTAGCTAGCTGGATTTACCCAGCAGAGATCTGAGGAGCAGTTAAAGTGATGATTCTGAGTAATTTCACCCTAGGGTCCTTTGCACCATGACCTCGAGCCAAACACCCCCCCAGAAGCTTTTTTTCACCTGGGTCGAACATTGGGAGAGTTAGCGTAGAGTAGCGTTATCAGCAAATAGCTTAGCGCAGGGGCTAACAGCAGGGATCCACGTTTGTATCTCGTAAATTACCCCACTAATAATGCCCAAAATGATACCAAACTTCTACACTAGTACAAATAGATTATGTACTCATAAAACAATGGATTGGAAAGTTTGTAAGTACACCAGGAGTTTATGTAAATAACACTTTCCTGTTGACTTCTGCTCTCTGCTGTTGCTGCTGCTGCTACTGTTACCGGTAGTAAGAGCGCTTAGGGACATCTACAAATTACAACACCGAAAAGAGATACAAAAAAAAATGTCTCCAAACTTACCTCAATTATTACTTGTCTCCTGCTAGTTATACTACAGCTCTTACTTTAAAAAAAAAGTTAAATTAATAACTATTTTTGTTGTATCTCTTTTCGGTGTTGTAATTTGTAGACGGCCCTAAGCACTTGTGCTCAGGTAGCAGCAGCAGCTAGCAGAAGAGAGCAGGCAAGTGTTCATACACTTCTGGTGTACTTACAAACTTTCCAATCCATTGTTCTATGAGTGCATAACCTATTTGTACTAGTGTAGAAGTTTGGTATCATTTTGGGCATTATTAGTGGGGTAACTTACGAGATACAAACGTGGGTCCATTAGCCCCTGTGCTAAGCTATTCAGCTGATAACGCTAACTCTCCCAATGTTCGACCCAGGTGAAAAAAGCTTCTGGGGGGGTGTTTGGCTCGAGGTCATGATGCAAAGGACCCTAGGGTGAAATTACCCCGAACCATCACTTTAACCATAGTCCTCATAAATCCACCGGAGTTTAAAATTACAACACAAAGAAAGCCCGGCCATCTGACCGAAAAGAGGGACATCCGGCAGAATTTCCGGCGGCACCTGAGCAAGTGGGTTAATATTTGTTGGAATGAAATTTAATCGATAAAGTTCTATTAAATGATATCAATAAGTCAGAAACAGTATATTATCTTAAAGACGCCTATATCGTCAACCCATACTGCCATGAAATTAGACCAAAGTATTTAATTATTCATGTGAGTACTGTATATCTCCACTTCTTGCGGTAAGAAAATGACTGATTAGACTGATTTGTGTGTGACCTATGTAACCTGAATTACTTTTTTTTTCTCCAGAAAGCAATAGGAACATACTGATACACTGCTAACTGTTTCTATGTGTGCTTTTTCTCAGGCTGGAGAGAAGCGAGGTACACAGATATACTTATCCAAGCACATTTGTTGTGGCAGTTGAATGCACCAGCAGAGACATATACATTAGAGCTCAAAACATAATAACCATTGAAGAGCCCATAACAGTGTTTGGTGCCATCAGGTGCTATGCTAGGAAACGGTCTTTTCATGCAACAAACTGCAAAGTCCTTTACAGGGAGCCATTTCAAATTCAAATGGAGGTAAAAGCAGGTAGGTGCCATAATGACCATAATATACCATGATTTTGTGTCCAGATTTTGGTGTTGTATTTTATTTGTATTTTCTTTTCATCTTTTAAACGTATTTCTTTTTTGCTCTCTTTTCTTTCTGCAGGTACAAATGTGACCTACCGAATCCAGAGCGATGAAACGTTGTTGTCAAACGTATCTGTGTTCAGAGGAAATGTTCCCCAGAACATCACAGTGACTCCAGAAATGATGAAGCAGCTAGGGCCTGGCTGCCACCAGCTGACCCTTTATGCATCTAACACGGTCACGTTCCCTGAAATGTCCGCAGGCCTGCAGGTAAATTAACATCAATCAAGTCAACATATCACAATACCAACACAATAACAAGTAACATGATGCATCAACCCTTCATCTTTTTGTTTTGGTTGTGACAGTTTAATTAAGGAGTTGATTGAAGGCCTCTCTAAATTTGAAATTAAATTCAACCTTTAATTATAGCATCCCTAATTAGTGGCATATCTGTAAACACCAGAACACAGTGGAAGCATCACTCCTCTGAATTTCATCCAAAATCAGCAACCTGTCGTATCACCTCTGTTAAAATATGTTTGATTGCCGTTAGGCTAATCAGTCTTATACTTTTAAACACAGGAGCATGGTGTGAATAATCAATCTAAGTTGGTCTTCAGACTTGTGTAATGCTGCCTGAGTGCAATGTGAAACAGATTGAATGAGGGCCAAACACCACCCATTTTGATTGTCTTGACTACCAGGGCTTTTGCTCATGGCAGTGTTGCTATAAAAGGCATCTAAAGTTTTACAGCGTAGTCACAGTTTTAATAGTGATTGGCATTCTTCTTTACCACATTTATGCCTTTTCAAACCTACAGTATCTCAGAAAAAAGGAAACCGCCATAAGGAGAAATTGTCTTTACATGAATACTGAAGACACTACAAAATCAAATGAACATTATATGAACCCCGTAAAGTTACATACTGGAGGGATTGTTATTATTACTCATGAATATATATATATAATATTTATTAATAGGTTACCATTTCATAGGTTATTTTGCAGACACAAATGTATCTGGGGTTGCCAGGTTGTGAGTCCTCAACCTTCAATACACTGCGGTAAAAGATGAAAACTCTAGAGCATCAAATAATTATTTAATAAAAACATACTAACTTTTGTAACTGAAGACCTTGATGGTTTATTATAACGTGAGCAACACGTTAGCAGAGCAGCAGCAGTGATCCATGCACGTCTAAGATGCATTCAGGCGCAGTATTACAGTTTTCTTCAACTGTTTACACACATTTTCTGAAAGCATACCTCATATTCTCAGAACTTGCACACAAATCCAGAAACACACAAAAGGCTAAACACCACAAAATCTCCTGCAAAATGAAACTCTGCCTTCAAAACAATGTGATGTAATTTCAAAATGTCATTTTGTGTTCAAATTACACACACACCATCATATGAATAGACATTTCCAAAAACCAATTGAACACTAATGTGCTCAGTGTAAAACACTGTTATAAATGGCTCATGGCAAATCCAGCTAAAAAGCTTCCACAGCTTCTGCAGATGCATATTCCACAGCTTGCAGAAAAGGTATACTGTACATGTACAGTATGGGGATTGCGGTCATTACTGTGAACCTGCTCAAGTTTGGTTGTACTCTCTGCCCAGCTTCTCTCATTGTTAGACCAAAGTGGCCCGAATCTCATCAGAGATTATGACTCATATTGCTCTTCCTATTTCTCGTCCTCCTTCCTCTTTCTGTACGCACACTTCTCTTGCCTCTCTCTCCTCTGTTGGCCAAAACGGAGTACCTCACCTGTTACTGCTAAAGCTCTAATTGCTAATTGAATAATGTTGCATCATGTGTTTGCCAATGTGAGGAGTCAGAGTGGATAGTAGCATGTTGTGTATTGCATGTGAACACAAGATATTTTAGTTAAGAAGATCATGCCAAAGTGTGTGTAGTGTAAAATTGGTTAAGGGGGTTAGTAGATGAGTTTAGGTTTCTGGTCATTGTATCTCAGGTATAAGTATTAGTGTGTAAACAAAAGAAGAAAACCTGTAAGTTAATATTAGATAATAGATCACCTGCTTTTTAGCAGCACCCAGAGCCAATGGCAAGTTTATGAATGGGAAGTTGATGGGAATTTCATGTTTCTCTGTTTTGTAACTCTTCATATTCTGCAGATGTGTGTGTTGGAGAAAGTAGCCGGGCTTCATGCCTCTGTGTTGACAGAGATAAATGATTGTCTAGACTCTTCAGATATTACACTTGGTGTTTCCCTTGAACGGGGAGCACCTGTGCTGCTTCTCTTTTCTCTGACTGGAGACCACAGCTCATACTCTGAGACCAGAGAAATGAATACAAGCAAGGACATTTTTCATATTGGACACCAAGTTCAAGGTATGGAAGACAAAAACGGGGACCACATTTGAAGCAAAATGCCCCTGTGACTTAATGACTTGCGAAACACTTAACCATCAACAATCTGATTTAAAGACCATTTAATCTCCTCATGTTTCAGCAGTTTATATGTGCAGATTTTATTGAAATTATTGGAATATTCTTTGTTTTCACGAGTGAATGTTTTGCCACAGGATCTATGCAAGTGAAACTCAGAGCATGGAACGCATTCTCCTCTTTGGAAGTAGATGTGGATACGTTTGATATCTGTGGCAAGGATTTAGCCGTTAAACTAAATGGACAAAATTATCATTTGTTGACAAAGGTAAAATGTTTTTCTCTTTTACCTTCAACAGTTTTATATTTAAGGTGAAGAATACTTACCCCCAGGAGCTCTCCTAATTCTTTTCATAATTTGTATGCTTTTCTTATGTATACTGCATTATTTGCAAGTCCTTTTGTTAATTTTCTTTTTCAGAGAAAGAAACATCTTAGAGTCATTAGGTCTGCTATGACGGCCATTGCAGCACCTTCATATACAATACCTGCCAAAAATCTAACTATCACTCTTTCAATAAGCGATGCATTGAAAGTAACTGACACCAAAAAACGATACGAGTGGACATGCAGTAAGAATTATTTTTTTTCTACTCTTTTTTTTAATTGAAAGATTAAGTATTACATGTTTGTTAGTTACATATTTATTTGCTAGAAGTGTCATAAAGTAACTTATGTTTAGTGTTGATTGTCTTAGGCCAGAACATTATATGTAAAGGAGTTTGCTAAACCCCACTACCCTAAGTTAGTGTTGCTACACCATATGTTAACGGTGGCAGATTTAAATTCTTAGTCATATTTTAAGGGCAGACACTACAGGTGAATGTGGAACATTTTTTAGATAACACCATGAAACTTCCCCCAGGTTGATTACTACGGTGGCCGAGAAGGGTCACAACACATACAAACGCCACAACAACTGCATATTCAGAAAACACCGCCAAATTCAGCAAAACACATGCAAACGCCGCCACAACAACTGCATATACAGAAAACACCTCCAAATTCAGAAAACACATACAAACGCCACAACAACTACATATTCAGAAAACACCTCCAAATTCAGAAAACACATACAAACGCCACAACAACTACATATTCAGAAAACACATACAAACGCCAAAACAACTACATATTCAGAAAACACCTACAAACGCCACAACAACTACATATTCAGAAAACACCACCAAATTCTGAAAACAACTTCGTCAAATTCATATCACGTAAGCTGCAAATATTCACAGCACGAGTAAATAGGGAAACGAACTGCAAGCTGCAAAGACGACAACGGAAATGTTTCCAGGGGGGCCATAATCAGTGACGGACCCGCATCCATCCGGGGTGCAAAATTACGAATCCAACTATGGCCATGGCGAAATAATAATTTAAATGTAAGTATATTTAGTGTGTCGTACATGTACTATCACCGTTAATGTTTTACATCAATGTAATGCTTAACGCTTCAATGCTGGTACAAATTGCTATAGTAATTAGGTAGATACACCCGAGCTAACGTTAAGCTATCGTTAACAATAGGCTGTTAGCTAGCTAGGTTGCTGTCTTTTTGTACCATTTGCGTTTTTAAAGTTTGTCCGGTGGCATTTTCATCTCTTTTATATAACGTTAGCCGAGATTTAGAAATGTGTGTTTATCAGTTGTAGCTGCATGATTTAAGGTAACGCTGCACCTTATTTACTTCACTATCAACGTTACATGAAGGCTAAAATATATGAGTAGTATCCCATGTAACAAGTATAACGTTGCATATAACGTTACGTTATGGAATTCATAATGGTAAACATATTTTTCTTGTGTTTGCTGTCTTTTAACAGGGACAAACGGAGGTGGTTGCTGATGATGGGAAAGCAAAAGACAAGCAGGGAGACAGAGGCCAAAGAGAGATGTTGAATAGCTAGATTATTTGCCATTCTGAAAATAAATGCATTAACTTAACTGGTTTGTCTTTGTCATTTCTATTTATAACTGAATAATTATATTCAGATGGTACCTGTTTCAATAACTTGTAAGGTATATAAGCTCTAAAAAGACATTAACGAAACGTGTATCTTTATTATAACATTTATTCAAACATTACTAAACTGTACACAAGTATATTCAACATGAAGTGGCGACCAGACTCAGTAGCTGATGATGGGGTTGCTTCAAGACTGCAGACAGAAGGAGAAAGCTTTAGGTTAGTCCAGTAGTTATCCAACCTGTCCTGGTAAGATTAGAATTGTATCACAAATATATTTAAGCATACTGCATATAACACTGCCTGTGGTAGGTCATTAGCTGGTAGTGTTTACCTTGTATATGCTGATCATATTTTGCACTGCATTTGTTTGAAAGCTAGAAGCTACTGGACAATGGGCTAATGTTACATACATTTAGTAAACTACGAGCTAATGTATACTTCTACTGTAAGGATAATGCAATTAAGATTAATGCAATTGCAAACATGAACTCTCACAATTTTTTTTTTTTTTTTTAACATGGGATAAATAAGAGAAAACGACTATTGCTTACATTAAAGCCTAACAGTGTCGGTAACGTTACCTACCTTAGCACGTTGCGGCAAAGTTGCCGACAGATTATTCTCCTCCTGCAAGCAGACTGACGCTGATTCATATTCTTCATTTCAACAAAAACATTGAACAGCACAGTTCACAGTTCCACATCCATGTCGTCCAGTGTTTTGAAATGCAGCGCGGAAGTGAAGGTGGCGAAACACTTTCAATGACGCAAGCACGAAATGACGTGCACTTGCTAGCCTGTTCCAATGTACATGTTGTCCGAATGCTCAGGAGGAGTCTGTCCTAGCCTCTGAAGGATCCTTGACAATGAGAAACGGCAGATAGCGAGAAGACAACCAGATGGATGCGGGTCCGTCACTGATTATGGCCCCCCTGGAAACATTTCCGTTGTCGTCTTTGCAGCTTGCAGTTCGTTTCCCTATTTACTCGTGCTGTGAATATTTGCAGCGTACGTGATGTGAAATCGACGAAGTTGTTTTCTGAATTTGGAAGTGTTTTCTGAATATGTAGTTGTTGTGGCGTTTGTATGTGTTTTCTGAATTTGGAGGTGTTTTCTGAATATGTAGTTGTTGTGGCGTTTGCATGTGTTTTGCTGAATTTGTAGGTGTTTTCTGAATATGCAGTTGTTGTGGCGGCGTTTGCATGTGTTTTGCTGAATTTGGAGGTGTTTTCTGAATATGCAGTTGTTGTGGCGGCGTTTGCATGTGTTTTGCTAAATTTGGCAGTGTTTTCTGAATATGCAGTTGTTGTGGCGTTTGTATGTGTTGTGACCCTTCTCGGCCACCGTAGATTACTTACATTAAGACAATTATTTTTTGTGTAACATGTTTTCTGAAATATTGAGGTATTGTCTAATTAAATATCTGCTGCTTTGAATGCATTTACAAAACAGAAATGTGAACATTGTATGAAGCCAGGTTCAAAACTTTTGTTTCATTCAGTTTCCATATTAGAGTCAAAGGTTTTAACAGAGAGAATATAGGATATCTCTTTTTGTTACTCCATACATTTGAAGTTTGCCTGTGGTGTTAAATGCCAGCTTAAATGAAAGCTGTAACTTACAGAAGTAAATATTCTTAAATGTTTTGTATCAGCATGTCAATTGTTATTGCAGCATAAAGATCTGTCCTTGTTGATTCACAGTTGATAACTGTGGATGTCAAGGACCTTTTGAGGGACTGACGTACACTATTAAAGGAAGCTGCCTACCCGATCCACTTCAATTCAATAAGTATTATTTTAATGTGATAAAAAAAGACAATAATAAAGTGGAAGAAACCACATTCATATGCATCACCTTTACCCCTCAGATGTATGCGCCAACTTGGCTCAGGTAGTTGGAACTGATCATACTCTAGCATAAATTATTTTACCAATCACGTAAAATCATATTGTTTTACTTCTTTATGGTTTCACAAGAAAGCATTATTTTTTAGATGTGTTAACCAAATTATCGATGTATTTGTTCTACCATAGTCTCAATTGTACTATAGGCTGTAACCCGATAAAGAAAGACACTGATGCAATAATTCAAATGGATTGTCAAGGAAGGGCACAGTGTCCAGAAATTGTGTGGAACATTGAGGACCCGAGTGACGACAAGGACTGGCCAGTAAGTCTGATAGATGATTTCTAAATTGTTTGGGACTAAAAGATCAGATACTGTTAAATATTACTATTAAAGTTAATGATTACATGTTAATTAATTTACAGTCAGAGACAAAAGACTGTTACAAAAAAGAAAAGACAAGGCCACTTGTAAAAAAACAGAATGGTGGGACTGTATACACTGTGGCATATAACACTCTTGAATCTGCCAAATCCGATGGTCGTGATGTCACCGTGGTGATAACTTCTGGTACGTTAACTTGTGGTTAGTAACATATAAAAGCTGATATGTGAATTATCTTGCCATTTCTGGTTCAGACCAATTATAAATTTATGTTACAGAGGTAGTAGTTTTCTCATGAATATCCTTTGTTAACTGAGGGACAACATTTCGTTCATGCAAGAAAATTAACTCACACCATGGCAGAACCACCAGTTTTATTGTATTTTGCTGATTTAAATCCAGTTCTGTGTCATAGCACTGTGTATAAATGAACAGTGTTTGGCTTCCCACTGGGGTGCCAGTGCACAGAGGTCCCTGCAGAACAGAGGGTAGAGGTCTGCGAAGATCCGCCAGATGATGCAAAATGCTGCACGGAGGTCTGTCGAAATCCGTCGACAGACCTTACACTGCCTACACAATGATGACACGGAGCTGGATTAAAATTGGCAAAGTATCCCTGATGCTGTTGATCTTCTGTTTTTTTTTTTTTGTAACTATTTATTCAATATGAACAAACCTGTTTTTGCAAAAAAAAGTAATAATTTGCTACACATTGTTTTTTTCCTTTTATACCGAAGCGGATGTCATACCTTATTACAAAACATACACCATAAAGACATCATCGTCTACAGAGAAACCAGCACCAGCAGTTACCATCGGCACGACAGAAAAAAAAAAAAAAAAAAAGCAACCACCGATGGTCCTGCCTCTACGTCACCTGGCGCTGCTAGTTACACCCCTATGACCCCTACCACTGCTGGTCCTGCCTCTACGTCACCTGGCGCTGCTAGTTACACCCCTATGACCCCTACCACTGCTGGTCCTGCCTCTACGTCACCTGGCACTGCTAGTTACACCCCTATGACCCCTACCACTGCTGGTCCTTCCTCTACGTCACCTGGCACTGCTAGTTACACCCCTATGACCCCTACCACTGCTGTTCCTGCCTCTACGTCACCTGGCGCTGCTAGTTACACCCCTATGACCCCTACCACTGCTGGTCCTGCCTCTACGTCACCTGGCGCTGCTAGTTACACCCCTATGACCCCTACCACTGCTGGTCCTGCCTCTACGTCACCTGGCGCTGCTAGTTACACCCCTATGACCGCTACCACTGCTGGTCCTGCCTCTACATCACCTGGCACTGCTAGTTACACCTCTGTCACCCCTATCACCCCTACCACCGCTGGTCCTGCATCTACATCACCTGGCACTGCTAGTTACACCTCTGTCACCCCTATCACCCCTACCACCGCTGGTCCTGCATCTACATCACCTGGCACTGCTAGTTACACCTCTGTCACCCCTATCACCCCTACCACCGCTGGTCCTGCATCTACATCACCTGGCACTGCTAGTTACACCCCTATCACCCCTACCTCTGCTGGTACTGCCTCTACATCACCTGATATTAGTGACGCAACTACCACCGATAACACCAGTGACACATCCCCACCAGCAACCACCAACAATTTTGATAGCCTCAAGTGTAGCATATCACCGCACAAGGGAACAATCCTGGATGCTTTTAATATAACTTGCAATACTGAAATTCCTTGTTTTAACTGTCAGTATTGTTTTAGGACTAATAAGGGTAAGTTATGCAGGTTTCTGTGATAGGAGGACTAATTTATCTTAATGTTCAGTTATCACATAACTCTTAAGAGTACTCTCCCAGAAATCCATTAATCTATCTTGTTTTCTTCTTTGAATTATCAGGTAAGCACCTGCGTTGCAGTAATAACAATGAAGTGAAGTCTGTCTTCCTTCCGCTTGGAGACAGCAATTCCAATTACAATCTGATTATCACAGCAACTGCAAATAATAGCAGCTTTGTAGCTAGCACCACTCTAACTGCAAAGGTTTGTTAAAAATATGATGACTAAAAAATGGGGGTACTACTAACAGAATGCTCTAAATCTCCTTTATGATACAGTATGGCTTTTTCTCCACAGGTGCAGGGTTTCACAGCTGCCTCCAGCTCTTCAGATGATCTTAAGGCTACAGTGGATAATTCTTTATCTCAGCTAAAGGAACAAGGTCTACTGTCAGGTGAAACTGTGGGACAATTGGTCACATCTGTGTCCAACATACTGAACGCTCAATCAGATGGATTGAAAAAATCTGATAGGCAAAAAGTAAATGAACTCTCAGACTGTGGATACTTAATATAAATCTATTTTATGTTTCAGAGGCTTTTTTCAAGACTGCAGTTGCAGTACCCGTGTTTAATTTAGCTTATTATTAGGTAAAATAAAGATTGAATAATACAGTATGCTATGGCTTTTGTCACTAGACCTCAACAGGATATTTGAAAGTTTGGAGAGAAGCAAGGAACAAGGAAGACTCTGGGCAGATAGAATTAAATATATTATAGAATATATATAATAAGGTACATTTATTGGAAAATTGCTTGAAGACAGTGATACAGTGGGATAGCCCAGTGGGAAACGCCATTGACCTTCACGTGGGAGGCTAGAGTTCAGATCCCTGCCCTGCCATCCCTTTCCCAGCGACCAGTCGAGGTTACATTGAAACGTCTTCCTGTTCAAGTGAAATCCTCTCACTCACACGACTAAAATACTCTCATAAACACTATTGATATTCTCTCACTTGCACTACTGAAACACTCATAAACACTATTGAAATGCTCTCACTCGCACTACTGAAACACTCATGTACACAATTAAAAGTGAAATCACTAGTGTATATGATAGTGTTTCAGTAGTTTATATGAGAGTGTATCAGTATTGCATTTGAGAGATTTTCAGTATAGTATGTGAGCGTATATTAAAGCTATTTTAGTAGTGTAAGTGTTTACTTGTATGTTTGTGAGGTATTGTGAATAATGTCCCTGATGGCCACTCATATTTCTTTCTCAGTTAACTGCAAATGTCTACTGTAAAACAACTGTGCATAGGCACATAGGCACATAGGATCCTGTATCATATTACCGCCCACTACGTTAACTTAATGTGCCAGTGAGTGAGAGAGAGAGAGAGAGAGAGAGAGAGATTGATTCATGTTTACAGATATAACATAAATCTAGGATTAGCCCACCATGTGTATTTCAAATAGTATAATTCTACATTACATTGTACATTTTCTTTTTGATATATAATCTTTTGAACACTAATGCTAAATGTACTTTTATATTCATTCATTCAGTGTGATTTATATTTATGTGTGTAAAACAAATCTACAAACAAATATGTTACAATACATGAGGTGGTGGAAGAAGCCAGATATTAAACTTAATAACAAAATAAATCCTAAATGCTTTAATGCTTTTGTCTGTTGAAGCTTCGTGAGAAGATGCTGCACATTATGATTGACACAGTAAAAGAAACTCCCACCAACACTCCAGGAGAAGTTCAGGTGATAGCCAGAGGACTTGCTGCTGTCGTCATGAAAGGCACTGAGCTCAGCTCCTCTGCTCAGGTACTGTACAGTGAACCCCACACAGGATAAAAAATGACATTATAGTAGAAAGGCAAAATCAGTCTAGTTTTGCTTTCACTATACAGTTCACTGCTTTTTGTTAATGAATATTGGAATGACAAGGCTTCCTTAGCTAAGACTTGTAATTTGTATGTGTAAGGATATTAGAAGTGAGATATAAAAAGAGTGGTATAATGTCTTTGATAACAAAATAAGCAGTTACTGAGATGTGAGAACTGATTATCACCTCCAGGAAGAGGCTTCATTATTGTTTGCAAAGCTCAGCTCATCTCTTCTCCTTATGGATGAGAACGGAAGTGAAGAAAACAAAAATGAAATACATGCTGCAGCCAGCACCATTGTGGAAGGAGCAAGCAATATCCTGGACTATTCTTCAAATGTGAGTGTTAAAGCTCAAGGCCCATTCTGATGGGATTAACTTCTCTTAAGTACTTTTTGCACAAGACTAATACTACCTGGGGGCCTCTAGTCATTTTTAATACAGTTTTTTACAATCACTTTGCTACTAATTTCAGAACCTTAATGTCATTTTTCAAAACTCAAAACAGTCATCACTTGTAACACAGGCTTTCACATTGCATTGTGCATTTATATCTTTAAAGAAATATTGCACTTGCACAACCATTCGTTTAAAAAAACAAATTTATTGTGAAATACCATTGAAACGTTACTTTACCACACCCACAAAGAAGCTACCCATAGTTTCACTGTGTTATTGTTTGTACAAACATTAAATATTGTAGTACAAAATAGGTGATTCATGTTTCATTATGGTACTAAATATAAATATATCCCTGTAAAAGTACTGCAATAGTAGAGAGAATACTACAGACCAATGTGGTACCAGTGTATATATATATATATATATATATATATATATATATATATATATATACTATATATATTAGGGCTGTCAATCGATTAAAACATTTAATTGAATTAATTACATACTCTGTGATTAATTAATCAAAATTAATCGCATACATAATAAACGGTGCCTGAACCGATACTTTTTAAGAAAGTAAAAAAAGAAAAGAAAAAAGAAGGGTACTAAACAACAGTCGGTGACATGAAAGAAGGGCTTGTTTATTGCTAAGGCCATATGGTCAAAATTAAATGATTTGATAATAATCTATAACAATGACAATAACTTATTTCACTAGTAAATTGCTGTTGAACGACAAAAACAACCACCAGATGGGAAAAGGACATTTACAATAACAAATGCACCACAACGCTGTAGTTTACCAGTTTCATTGAACGCACCGTCTGTGTTGTTTTTCCAACGGCAGCTGCACTAGAAATCTAGAAGCACCCTAGTGGCAGCTGGCTGGTCAGGCTAGCAGATTGTTACATACCGGTGTGGAATCCTCTACAGTAAAACACAGTCAAACTTTACACCGTTTAGCGTTAGCTGTCAGCATTTTAACAGTGTTTAATCCAGCTACTAGCTAGCGGTAGGCTAAAGTTAGCTGCTGTTGAGTATAGTGTTAACTAGCGTCACGTGCAGCGGTGTTTGTGTTGCCTGTATTGTCCGTTTCAGAGCATCCGAGAGAAGAGCAGACATATCAGTGGCACCAGATTTCGGTAGCCAGGGTTGGCAGGAAGAAGTACCAAGTAGCTAAATGTTCCAATCAATGAAACAGGCAGCACATTCTCGTCTCCCTCCTTCATTTTACACTCGAATGGTGGCTAAAACGGCTCCGGTTCAAACGTCAATATGGAATGGATTAATCGGCGTTATTTTTTTCTTTACGTTTATTTATTTTGACAGCCCTAATATATATATATATATATATATATATATATATATATATATATATATATATATATATATACACATATATAATAAAGTGATTGTAAAAAACTGTAATTGCGGAGGTTGTCTGTGATCTTTATTCCGTGTTAATCTTTGATGTCTGTAAAAAATCCCAAAGAAAGAGTCTGTGATATAATATTATCACATGAAAGTTGATGAAAGATTTGACAGAGCCATGACATTTTATGTGGGGGATAATGTTAGTAAATCCAAGTAATATAGACTTTGCTTTTGTGCGTGTGTGTGTGTGTGTTCAGGGGGGGTCCTCTGGTAATATTAGTCCCTTGCGAATTTGCCTTCTACCAACATCACTTTAGGGTCCAGGAGTATGGCCGGTGATTAATTCCCCAGAATATCCATTTTGTTTTATTTGCAGATGGCTGATACAAATTAATCAACCTTCTTCCTTGTCTTGAATGTTTTGTGTCATCCTTTGCAGAAAAATATCTCTGATGCCCTTCTTCTTGCTATGAACAATACGCAGAGTGCACTGTTAGCATTTAAACAAGTCAATCGGGGGCCATCTATCATCCAAGCGGCTCATATTGCTGTGTTTGTTAATAGGTAAGTTACTCCTCAGCCTCACACAGTGACATAGACAGACTTGAAGCGAAAGTTCCAAATTTGGGGAAAATGTATTTCCCTATACTGGGAGATTTTGAAACATTTTAGAATTTTGGCGTGCTCTTGGCGTGCTATATTTTGATACATGAACCTTCTGTCCTGCACATCCACTATTATGATCATTTGAGTCTGTGCTGAAATCATTTAGCGGCATGATCCCCAAAGATTGATACAAACACACCATTAGTGAAGAACACAAGCAAACTAAAATTGACAACAAAACATAATGAACTAACTAACTTATGAGTGTTTTTATGTCTTTTCCTCAGAGTGACACCGGGAAGTTTGCACACACAGTCTATATATATTCCCAACAGTTCCAGCCCCAGATTTTCTCTCCCAATACTACTCTCTAAAATGTTACCTTCAGATGAACCAGTGGATGTACGAGTAAGTCAAGTGTGTGTGTGTGTGTGTGTGTGTGTGTGTGTGTGTGTGTGTGTGTGTGTGTGTGTGTGTGTGTGTGTGTGTGTGTGTGTGTGTGTGTGTGTGTGTGTGTGCGTGCGTGCTACGGCTCTCCCCAAAACAGGAGTCTGCACAGTCAGAAACAATGCATCGACTCAGGTGAGAGGGTATCGATGGTCTTCGGTATGTTAGTATATTAATTTGCCATGTGCTCACAGTCAAGTCAATTTTACCTACAGATATGAGAACTATAATATTTACTCCCTGCCCAGTCAGCCCTTTGTCCTAAAAATTACACTCCCATACAACTGAACTGCATACTCAATTACATTTGAGGGAACCTTTTTTGTCTCAGATTACCTTTTTTTTATGTTTCACAAATACATTTCTAATCGAAGTCTGCATAGGTGGTCAGGGTAGATGGATGGGTCAAACAAACACAGGACTTTCACCAAGGAGACTGCTGTTTGTGTCCAAAAACTAATGTTATTGTAACATAACATACATAATTTACATCACGTAGCCTACGCAACATACAGTACTTAACTTATGTGTGTAAGTAAAGTTAGGTAACATCTATAGGCTACTAATTTTAACCCAAACTACGATCTCTTCCTAAACCTATGTAGTTTTGTTTTAATGAACAACATTAACCATGTGTTTAAAACTGCGACTGTTTCACAACGTGCGCCTGTTGCTAGTACAAGGAAGTGTTGAAACAAATGTAATTCAGGACAAAAAGCATTTTTCTCAAAATGTAATGAAGAATGCAGTGAAGTTGTATGGGGGTTAGATCCCATTTTTTCTCAATTTCAAAGTGTCTGACCTGCTTATAGGGTTTAAACAGACCATCATCACCAAGAAAACGGCTGCATATGTTGATTGTGAAAGCAGCTTATAATGCCCCATAGTTACGTTCCTTATTAGGCGGTGACCTCTCATGGCTGAAGCAATTATCGCACAAGGTCAGCTTGGGGTGGTGGATGGATCAAATAAAACAAGGACTTTAACTCAGGAGACCAGTATTTGTGTCCCGAGTGAAACCAAAGTCAACTGTCATTTTTTTTAACAGATTTTAACGGACCTCAGTCTGTGACGCAGTGATATCTGTTACATCATATTACATCCTTATTTTAGTAGTTTTACGTGACTCATTTTAAGCCCATCCCTGATGTTTTACTAACCTTAACTAAGTATTTTTGTTGTCTAAACTTAACTAGTTCTGCTTCAAACAATAACTACTTTTTAAAAACTGCACCTGTTTGTTAAATGGAATGCTCACATGATTACAAATTCCACAGCTTTCACGTTTTAGGGTCAGATGTTTGAAAGAGCCACTGTGGGGCCTCGTTTGCGCAATAAATATTTCAGAGACAAGAGGTCGCCAACTAACATAAAAACAATTATTGGTCATTATAAGTTGCTTGCATAACAATCATATATGTCTTTTTGGGACACTATTGACCTATTCTGTCATTTAAGTATGCAGTCGTGTTGGGTTTTAACCTACTTTGCTCTTTGAATACACTTACAGATGCTGAGTTTCAACAAAAATCCATTCTCCTGGAATGAGAGAGGGAACATCAGTGGTCAAATAGGAGCTCTATCCCTTACAACAAAAGATGGCTCCAGTATCCCTGTGGAGAACTTGAGTGAGGATATTAAGGTCAGTGCAGCATCTCAGAATTGTTCTATACTGTGCTCTCCTGTTGAGAACATATTTACTGTGGGGACAAATCTATACCTTCTTTTAATAAAACCAGACTTCAAAGCATCAAAATGTATTTAAAGTGCCAAAAGAAAAAATACTCAGCTTGCATATATGTTTTCATAAATGGGAATATTTCATAAAAAATAATATTGAACTAAGCACTTTACCTGTTCTTAATGTGAAACCTTTAGTACGTGAAACACATTTGGTGAAGACTTACTTTAAAGCCGCACGTATGATTAAGTAGCACTAATACATCAGGCAGTATGTCAGAAGAGCAAAATGTAAATGTCCTACTTAATTATATCTGTACCTGGTACCATGGCAACAATTCTGTACGCTATGCTCATTTACATGTCTGGCAAAAGAAGTACCATGTTTTTAACTTCACAAGAGATACTGATAAGTTGTGGCAGGATCATAAGAGCAGACTGAAAATAGTCGTTCTCGCGCTGGTCAAGACTCTCCACTCCATTACTAATAAACTCATTGCTCCATCGCCATGAGGAGAGCCCTTAGGTTAAAACAGGATGTGAAGAGTCTATGCTGTCAGCTGTGCTTCTCAGTCCATAGCACACCTGCCTGTATAGAGATTTTTTACTCACCCTACTTTGTATCCAGTGCACCCATAATACTAACAGATATTTGCATATAAATGCAGTATCTATAGGCAACGGAAAAATGTTATGGTATCAGAAGTGTTCTGGTTTACGTTTGTAGTCCGAGTAGAATTGATCAATCACATTCTAGTCGGCTATGGTTGCATGCAGTTAAACAGTATGTTTGGAGAACAAGCCGAAATGCGATCTTGGAACCCCTTTGGCTATCTTCTGATGATGATTAACCCTTGTGTTGTCTTCCCGTCAACCTTGAAAAAAACTTTTTTTGACATTTTGACGCCTTTTTTGATGTTTGTTTTTACTTTTTCCAACGTTTTAAATTGTTCTATGTCCCATATTTTCTGATATAAAATAAAAATTGGAAACGGATTAACTTGACCCGAAGTCAACACAAGGGTTAAGTGTTTTATTAGCTTTTTTTTTTTATTATTATTTTTTTTTTTTAAATATATCTGCATATATATGCAGATTTCTGTTAAAGAGATAAGCTGAAATGTCACCTGGACCTAAAACACCTACTAAAAGTATTCACTCCGACTGTAACCGCTGGATATACTGTAACCCCAAAAATATTGACCCCAGAGGCTAAATAGTCATACCCGATGGTTTCCGAGATTGTTGCACCCAAAGGCCCTCATTTATGAAACGTGCGTACGACCTAAAACAGGCTTAGGACGGGCGTACGCCGATTCCTACGCAAAGCTCGCCATTTATCAATTTGAACGTGAGTGTAGGCTGCGAAAAAATCTCACGTCTGGTCTGAACTCGTGTACGCAAGTTTTTGAGTCAGCGTGGACTCGCGGTGCAGAATATAATCAGTTTAACAGGAGTGATATTTAAATTACGATGGTTTCCAGCCGCTGCATTTATCAATGTACGACCATTCTTACGCTCTGATTGGTGTGATACGAACAATTCATGAATCACACGTGAAGCCTGTCGTAAGATGATTTCTGCGTTCATATCTGCGCTGGTTTCTACGTTAGGTTGATAAACGAGGGCCAAGGTGTGCAGCATAAAAATGCTTCAGGGCATTTTGTGTCCTCCACCTTCATTCACAAGAATTGTACTCTGGGTGTACTGTTTTGATGCCATGAGTCCCTGAATTTAGATGAGATAGACCAATAAAAAAAACTTTGCAAGGTGTAAACTATAAAGGACAGACAGGAAGTCTAGTTTGTTCATCTTAGCAGTGTGGATGTGTTGTTTATAAGTACATAACCTATTACACTGATTAACATATTAAATAAAAAATAAATGTAAAGTTGTACTTTTCCTTGTCTATCATTTTATGATTGATACAATGAAATTAATATTAATAATAATAATTAAATAAACAAATGCAATTATGTTACACCTGTTGATATGAATAAACTACACTTCACTATTTTTTGTTCTTTAGCTATTGGGGGGCCCAACACAATTAAATGATTGTGAATTGACCTACCCATACAACTATTTATACCTTTTTCAATACTCTTATTTGTGGGATGCATGGAAAAATATACAGTATATAATATAAATGATGACCCTGGAAGGCACACTCTGTTTACTATACTAACTTTTTGTTCAAATGTATTATTAGATTACAAACTGCTGATGGTAAGGAGAATCGTTTTACAGTTGTATGCAAAATATGTTATTTGGATGTATTTTCTGGCATTTTGCCTGGTCCACAGATTCTGTTGCTGAGCTCTGTTGGAGAGCAGGTAAACACCTCTGTGTTGAAACTGGGGAACTCCAGCACAACATCCATACACATTCCTGCTGACACTACGCTGGTGTTAAAGGTCCCGTAAGATGTTTTTATCTCCACTTTTTAGACGTGTAACACGCACTTTAAAAAACTTGATTCATATGAGCTTTGGTCTACTTTGTCACAATGGACCGTTTTATCAGATTGGCTGTATTATTAGCAAGACACTCTTAGTACAGCCACTACAATTGCTAACATCATAATCTCCTCTACTCTTCTTATATTTTTGCTAATTGTTTCATTTTTTTCTTCAATCTTTATATCATGAGGCAAAAAAAAAAATCTGTTCTACTGTTTTTAAAATATATTGTCATTGTCTTTGCTTTTTTGGATGCACCAACTATTGCTTTGAGATTTTTGCTGCAAGTACAGTATGTCGGTATAACTTTTTAAAGATGGTGCCTTCAAATGATCCTCTACCCTTCAAACTGCTCCTTGGTTATATGGACTACCCTACTGTAACAAATAATGTAGCTATGACAGAAATGCCTCACCAGGGAACAACACAAGGTAATACATTTCTGCTTAGTGGTTGAGACTTATGTATTTAAATCTAATGCCTTTTAAATTAGATTTTGGATTCATTACTTGAGTACTGTGTGTGTGTGTGTGTGTGTGTGTGTGTGTGTGTGTGTGTGTGTGTGTGTGTGTGTGTTTGTCCTATACAGAGGAGAGATACACTTGGCTACTAGACCCTAAAGATTTAAAGGGAAAGACTGGAATGCACTATCTTGTAGTGAGGCCCATTGTAGGTCCGGGTATAAAATCCATCAATGCCACTTTATCAATTACCTCCATCACTACCGCATGCAAATTTTGGGATGAATCAAAATTGGAGTGGAGCACTTTTGGATGCAGGGTAAGTACAAGTAATTCCATCTGCTTGTCATGTGTAAAATGTTGCCCAAACTTTAATGCTTTAAATTTTGTTGTCTTCTAAGGTTGGTGTTCAGACCACACCTTTAGTCACCCAATGCCTCTGCAATCACCTCACCTCCTTTGGAAGCTCTTTCTTCGTTACCCCCAACCTGGTCGACCCATCACGCACCGCCGAGCTTTTTGGGACTTTTGGTGAGAATCCTGTTGTTGTCTGCTTTGTGGGGTCACTCTTTCTGGCCTATCTCTTGGTGCTTGTGTGGGCACGACGGAAAGACATCCAAGACACAGCCAAGGTACGGTACATCTCAAGTATAATTCAGGAATAAAGTAACATTAACCAAGGTGTAATTTCAAACAAATGTTTTATGTTGTTGGCTGGTTGGCAGGTGAAGGTGACTGTGTTGGAGGACAACGACCCCATGGACGAGTACTGCTACCTGTTGAGTGTCAACACTGGGCATCGGAGAGGAGCCTCCACTTCCTCTCAGGTAAATATAGATAGATAGTTAGATACAGCAAACACAAGTGCAACTCCAGTTCTCTGCCTGAATACTGTCTTTTAACTGGAAGATAGACGGCCAGGGTGCGATTTGCTGGGGGGGGGGATGTGTGGGATTTCCGCCTTTCTGGTCAACGTATCCCTGCCTCTGCTGAATAATTGTTATCCCCAAAATGTATCCCCTCCTCAAAGTGATCAATGCTACTTTACCAATAGACCATTATACACCTAAAATAGAAGTATTTTAAACTAAGTAAAGTGCTGTAACGTGAACAGTTTATAGTGCGTTAGAACGATTAAATCTGAGTGGCAGTCGTTGGTTGTATTTAGCCGCTAAAGAGCTCTGGGATGCCGGCTACCAGCAGCAGTTGTTTAGCCACCAATAGGTGACTGTGATCCAGGTACAGGCACCGCCAGATAACAGTCCTTTCGGCGATGACAGTTAAGTTTAGGCACCAAAACGACTAAGTTTAGGATTAAAACACTCCTGAAGAATGAACAACCGTTTCCTAGGTGAAAGTAGGCTATTTTGTTTTCGCCAGGAAGTGAACTCTGTTGCCCGGCTTGAAAGCGCTGTATTTTATGTCGACACCACGTCTTGCTATTTCATTTGAGATTATTTTCCATTGAATATTGAGGTGCATACATACGTGTTTTGGCATGGCTGGCCGAGTGGCACTATATCCATGGTATTGCAAGGGGGATTTAATTGTTGCATGTGTTATTGTGCATGATCAAAAAACGCCCCCACCTTTTGCTTTTTTCACGAATCGCACCCTGTAGATGGCTACTCATTAATTTGTTTTATTGCTCTCAATTCCACTTACTTACTTACTAACAACTACAACTCTAGCCCATAGCATTTGTTACACAAAATGCAGACCACCCACTTGTGTTTTATTAAGCTACCCTTTAATTAATGTCGAGTGGCTCATAACATGGTGAACATAGTGGAGCATGTAACAGCTAATGAGCCAGATATTTCCATCAGGAACAAAAATAGAGCAAAAAGGAAAGGGATTGACTTTCGTAAGATAGTGAAAGAAGACTCCAAATGATGTCAAGGTTGCTACCACGTCATGCTAACAGTGTTGGGTTTTCCTCCTGTTTTGATGCCATGTGGCCAAAAAGAAAACCATTCTTACAGCTTTATTTTATATTTTAGTTTTAACGCAGAGGGTTTTCTTTTTACAGGTGACTGGGGCTGCTTTTATTTGTGAACCTTCTAGAAGGGTTTCTGTCAGCAGATCATTCAAGCTTTCTTTCATTTCATTAAAAATAACTCCATATTTTGCTTTGGTTTTGCATCGGTTGTCTAATAATCAATATTTTCCATTCTAGTCCAAATCCTGATCAGGGCTTACTTTGCTGGGTGTTTGTATCTGGCTTTGGAATGTCATTCATTGTATAATGTGTATTGTTTGTGTATATTATCTCTTCGATTTTTGGAGCTTGTTAAGGAATTTGGTCAACTCTGGTTGTTTTTAAACATGCTATATAAATACAATTGAACTGAACTGATTACATTTTGAGAATTGATTATGTTCTGACAAACAATGTTTGCTGTATTATTATGATATTTTAGCAATTACACTGATTGGCCTATGAAGGGGCAGTTAAACATTGATTTGTCTGTACATCACCCAAAGTCTCTTGAACTTTGCTTGACTTAGTGAAGTAATTATCCTTATTTGTCTGTTCTGCAATTTTTTAGCCTCCACTCCTAGCCTGGTTGACACCAGACCCTTCTCAGCTGTAACTGAGAGTGGGTCTGGGAAAGGTTCATTGACAGTTCATTTCCAAAGCGGCGTCACCAACGGATGCCACTCAAATGCCTCTGGGCGCATTGGATAGTCCTTCAACCAATCAGAGCAACGATCCGGGTGACGCTTTTCACATCCACTAAAAAAAATTTGATTTTGGTTTTTGGTGTGGTCCCTCCAAACCCTACTTTCTCTTTGCAGGTGTTGCGTATTGCAAACGTGTTATCATCTGCACACGCGCTGAAGAATTCCCAAACAGCTGACATGTTGCAGGTTAATTCACGACGTTCCCGACATGTGGGAGAATAGCGCGAACACGCGCTTCACACCGCGAGCGGGTACGCGCCACACACGGCGGAAAAGTTTAGAGAAAGGAAAAAGAGACTGTGCTGTGTGCCTGTGTCTTTGAGAATTGTAACTCGTATAATGTCAGTTAATTGTAGAGTTGACCGGCATGAAATCGGCATATGTCAGACTGACCTGCAGTTCGCTGAGCACGTGAAGCACGGCTTCGGTAGCCATCATGTTGAATGTAAACAAAAAGCAGCTCGCCGTTGCTGCGCTATCGTCGTCACGTAAAGCCCGCCTCAGCGGTTGTGATTGGTGCCTCAATTTTGTGAACATTAGAAATGGGTTTGAATGGGCTCTTCACCAGACTGACTTGCAGAGCAAATCTCAAATTTGCCGGAAGTTCGTCAAGGTTTACCCAGGCTACTCCACTCCTACCCTCCATTACCCTTTATCAGGGATCGACCAATACTGTTTTTTCAAGGCCAATACCGATTACTAGTAGTTTATGAAACTGATAACCAATATTTGGAACCAAAATGCATTTACAGTGATAATTTAAATATTTAAGTCGAAATTAAGATTTTGGAATGTTACAAACTCCAACACAAAACTAAGTTTAGATGCTTCAAGCAATTATTTAAAGGTGCCCTGCCACATGTATTTCATTACTTTGTGGTAATTTCTGAAGTTCTACCATGGACTCTAACATTTTTTGTGGAAAAAATACCATGGCTACCTTGTTTCAAGCCATTCTAGCGTGGTATAGAAAGCCTACAGGAAGACTCAGCTCGATTTGTGCCAGTTCTCATTAATATTCAACGAGCTAAGCTACTTGACTCTGATTGGCTAACAGCTAGCCAATGAGAGCCTGGCTATCAGCATCCTTTACCTAGCGCAACTGGGCGAGCTCATGAATAGTAATGAGGCAACACCAGGTCAGACTGACCAGCTTTTGTAATTGGCCTGATTTCTCGCTTATTTCTTTTCAGTGGCTAGAGCTGACAAAGGAGCTAGCAGTTCATTTTCACATTCATGACATAACACAGACACATATGGACCTAACATATTTAAAAAAAATACACCTTTAATAAATTAAAAACTTTCCACATAAAACACAGTAAAAGATAGTCAGTCAGATAGTGTTGTGGGCGGGACATTAAGTCAGTCTCAGTGGTGAGTAAAACCGAATCAAAGGGACTGACACAGAGCTGTAGCGCAGCCAAAGTAGCACACTTTTTTAATGAATTAACTTTATCAGTTATCAAGCAAATATAACGCAAAAACAGATAATCTGCAAACTGCCAAAAAAACGTCCCGATAATCGGCCAGGGCTGATAATGGGTCCATCCCTACCCTGTATACATGTAAATAAAGTGGTTGTGTTACAGTTTTGGACTTTTTCAGTTTTCAAATATTAAACCTACTGAACTGTTTTAGGTGACAATCACTCTGCTGGGTGCAGAGGGAAACAGTGAACCCCATCACCTGACGGATCCAAAGAAATGTGTGTTTGAGAGAGGTGCGGTGGATCTGTTCCTGCTAACTACACCCTTCTCCCTGGGAGAGCTGCAGGGCATCAGACTGTGGCACAACAACTCAGGGAGTCATCCTGCCTGGTAGGCAAAGACAGAAATTTCAGAGCCACTCAAAAAAAAACATCCTCAAAATATATGCACTTTCTAACTCATTAGAGGTTTTTATAATCGCCAAATAGGCATTTATTTAGAGGTTGTAGTAGTTGTCGGACCTAGAACACCGCGAACATGGAACATTATGTAAGGGCAATATGTCTTGGCTCACAATTATCCTGACGTTACAGATGATTACTTGCTCTTCTTTGCAAAGAGAACACAGTCATGAAATATAATTCAGTTGTCTTTTTAATGCTCCTATAGACTAACAACATATTTTTGCCCTTTTTAAGGTCTGTGCAGCAAACAATTGTGTCATTTAGGTGTACTTTCTCAAGGCTGACTTTTTTGTAGTTTAAAAAATGACAAATTCTTTACTTTTGCACTAGTTTTGTCTTTTTTTTCAGGTATGTAGGCAATGTCATGGTGCAGGATTTACAGACGGAGCAGAAATGGCATTTTCTATGCAACTCCTGGCTGGCGATAGACATGGGTGATTGTTCCCTTGATAAAATTCTTCCTGTTTCGACAGAGATGGATTTGAAGAGTTTCAGGTAAGGTAAAAGCGTTGTGGTACCGGCCAGCAAAATTATATACACAAGCACACTATTAAAGTCTAAAGGATGAATGTTCCCAAACAGCGATTTTTCATTCACCGAATTAAATTAAATTATTTTATCTTCAATAGTTTACGGCAAGCTCGCTTTTTAAAATATGACAATCACATATGAAAACCAGCAGGCGGGATGTAGCTTTCAATTAAGCTCCCACTCCCCTTCTCCAACGTGCATTATCTTTCATGAAAGCAAATCAAACAGAGACAAGTTAAGTGTCTGCAATACATAAAGAAGGCTATTTATATTTACCCTGGTCTGTCTAGATTTTCATCAGATTTGGCAGCAGAGATATTAATAAGTAATTTGAATGAAACTAAATTTAAGTTGAACTTTACTTGAAATAAAATGGAAGAGCTATGCCGAGTTTAAGCAGCGATTTAATGACTGAGAGATTTTGTTTTAAATGTGATGCTAATCTATCACTAATTGGTAGTTCATGAAGGTTTGAAGTGTTTTTATTTTTTATTTCACAGTGTTACCCCATGTTCCTTTTTATTTTCCAGCAACTTGTTCTTTATGAAGACTACAAAGGATTTCAGTGACAGACACCTCTGGTACTCCGTGATCAGCCGCCCACCGAGCAGCACCTTCACTTGTGTTCAGAGAGTTTCCTGCTGTTTCACCCTGCTGCTCTGTACCATGCTGACCAGCCTAATGTTTTATGGCATCCCAACAGATCCCTCTGAGCAGATCATGGAACTGGGTACAACACAATTTCATCACAGTTCAAAATACTGTAAAAAAAACAAAAACATTTGTGTTTAGTCTTCTTTATAACCTTTAAAGTTGCTGGTTGTTTGCTGTACTCCTGTGTTCATAAAACCAACCATACATGATTACTAATTACATAAGAAGCCCCAAAACAGCATTTTAAGACAAAATACATATTTATGAATTTGTGGACAACAAAAACATTGAAAAAAAATTGATGTGCACTAGTCTTGTACAATTTCTTTTATGCCTCTCTGTTTTTTCAGGTCACTTTGAGTTTACCTGGCAACAGTTCAAGATTGGAGTTCAGAGTTCCCTCATTATGTTTCCCATCAATATCCTTATTGTTACCATCTTCAGAAACACACGTCCTCGGGAGACATCTTGCTGCAAGTGCAAAACCGAAAAACCAGAGGCGCTTGAACAGACCTTTTTCTCACAGGCAGCTTCCACCGACATGAATGTCAATGTCACTTTAGACACTGTCATCAAGGTAGGTGCTTCATGTTTTTTCATGTGGTAAGTAGCTATTTAATGTTTTGGCCCTCAATATTGAAGGGCGGCTTAATTAACTGCATTCAAATGATGTAAAAAACCTTTTATGACACCCCCCATGTACATGTTCAAAAGTGACTCTGTATGATTATAATTAGTGCACTGCCCGTTCAAATTGTGCCTGTTTGGAACGGGCCGATTGCTTGGCCTATGATATTCTTGCTTGTATAGCTTTCTCCAGAACCATTGTACCCAAAACTTACTTACAAAAGCACCCCACAGATTTTACTAACAAAATATCACAATTAAAATGTGAATTAATCACAGACATTTATGCACCGCGCTATGCGTCACCCAATCCGGCCCGTTAGGAGAGGCAATCAGCAAAACTCAGTTTAGTTTATTTCACTGTTTATTAATATCCACTATCCAGTGCTGTCCAAACTGCTCTGAATTCCAAACCCCAAGTTTGTTGGGTACCCAGGGAACCAAGTGTGAAGTGAATTGGATGAATGGTTCATGAGATATATCAAAGAGACAGACACAAAAAACAACTACATACAGAGATTGCCCGATTTATTAGAGAGATGTATATTACAATTACATATATTATATTGTATGTTATTTTATCTAGGGGAAAAAAACTTTGTATTTGAACATTTTCTCTCAGGATATCACAAGAATTGCCCATTCACTGTCTAAGACCGTGAAAAGCAACATACCATGCATAGAGTCCGAGGTTGGGCCTGGACAACCAGTTGATATCAATGCTGTCCTTTCTGTGGTGGAGGACTTCATCAAACAGAATCACAAAGCCAGCAACAACGCCCAGCCCAAAACTCTGAGCTCTGGCAACCTCGTTCAGCCTCAGCTACCAGGTGTGTGTGGGATGGAGGATACTGTGATATTTTATTGTATACAATTCTGTCTTTATTGTTCTTATAGTATAGGCTGAGGTGAAGTTAATAGAGAGCTGAAGCTCTGTCCCCTTTCCAAGCAAATGTCTGTTCTACTCAGCTAAGCCTGATAGTTTTCACAGATTTCTTTTAATATTTCTTTTAAGAAGCTTGATATTGAGGGTTTCCACCCATTCTGAGCTATACATGTCAGTAAGTTTAATTCTATCCAGTTCACTTCATCTCATCTTTAGAATGTACTTTCAATTTGAGAACACAGTATATGCAAAGATATGTGCTCGACTCATATCTTCTTTAAAAAGTCAATAGTCATAGTGTGCAAAATGTGCCATTTTCTCATGTAAAATTATGTAAAATTTGAGAACAACTAAGCCAAACATTTATTATATTATCAGAATGAAAATAAGAAACACAAATCTTACTTCCCAGAAGTACATATCTGTTTTATCTTAGCATGTAAACAGAGGCATCACATACTGTTCACTGAGTTCAGAAAGAGAGCAAGGCAATTTTTAGAGGAGTCAAGATTGCATACCAAGTTCATGGAAAAACACAATAGGACGCAGTCTGAGTGAGTTCAAAAAGGCTTCAACTTGTGTGAAATTTTCATGAATCTGCTTCATTAAAGTACTGTGAGCAGAGAATAAGAAAAGAGATTAAAGGGAAAGAACAGAAAAAACAGAGTTTCTGGTGACTTCAGAAACTAAATGCCTAACTTCTTAATAACTGCCACCAGTAACAAGCTAGACACAGTTTACCAAGTCAGAAATGATTTGCATTTTCAGAAGGCAGTGCTAATATGCATCCTGGGTCAACAGCGGAGGAGATTCAAAAGCAAAGCAACAAAGCCAAGTATCTCTACCGGCAGCTGTGCCACATTGACAAAGAGCTGATTCTGCTGGGACCCTCCGGCTTCCCCACCCCACACAGCTACAGCCAGGCTCTGCAGCAGGTCCAGGACATGAAGGGACATCTCCAAGATCAGCTCTTCACATTCAGCTGTGTTAACCCGGATGAACTCACCCAGAAGAAGTACAGAAGTCACTCATTAAAAAGACCACACTGGTGGATTTGCATGTGTTAGCCCCTTATCTACAAACATATGTATATTTATTTCTCCTTTGCAGGATATGTCAGAGCCTGAAAGTCACTTGATAGCCTTTAAAGTGAAGAAGGAATCGCCTTCATGTTCATTTATGTTTATTTGTCTTTCTTATTCTATCATAGTAATTTATCACACAGGATAATGCAGTTGCTTATGGTTACCACTTTGGAAACTGTTTTTATTTGTGCTTTTTAAGAACCCTCTTGACTTCCAAGATAAGAAAGTAGCTGCTGATAAGCATTGTGTTTACAGATTATGGTCCTGGCCCTGTGCCAACCATTTTAATACCATTTGTCATTAAACAGAACATCACTGTCAAATGTCACACATTTTTCAGGTCAGGCAGCAATGATTATTTTTTTCTTTGTGTGTCCAAAACGAATGGAATTCCATTGCAGATTGGACAGCAGGCATTTAAAAAAAAACAGCTTCAAGGTTAGTTTATTGTGATTCTACAACACGTTTACACAACAAAATGCAAGGTGTAGTTCCTTTTATGATACATGAAAAAAAAAAGCCTGGTGGTACAACAGCGCATACTTCTAATTTTGCTTGCCAGACGGCAGCAGGGTGAACAGGCTATTGTTGGGATGGGTGTTGTCGTTTAGTATCCTTTGGGCTCTGTGCAGGCACCTCACCTCACCAGTTTCACTGAGAACTCTGTACATGGATACCAGTGATGTTCTGGGTGGTTTTAATCACCCGGTGCAGAGCCCTCCTGTCCTGGGCCATGCACATCCAATGCCAATTTGTAATATTTCCAGTCCGGATGCTTTCCACTGCCCCTCTGTAAAAGTTGACAAGTTGACTGGAACTTGGCAGGGGAAATTTGCTTTCTTAAATTCCCTTGAGAATGACCGATTATAGAAATTACTAATTGGTTTGTAATACAAATTGTACAAATTCAACATTTTGGGAAATATTCTTATTGACTTTCTTGCCAAGAGTGAGATATGAAGATTAATAGCACTGTGATTGCTTTTAAAGTGAAGCTAGATTTACAGTAGCTTAGCACAAAGCCTGGAAGCAGGGGAACACAACTAGCCTGGCTCTGTCCAAAGTTTAAAAAAACAACAACCTACCAACACCTCCATATCTTGTTTGTTCCATTGGTACACAAACATATGTAACACCGATGAGTTGGGGTTCTATGAGCTTTATGTGCTAGAACTATAACTATTACTATAATAACAAATTGTTACAGAGTGAAACCCTCCGTAAAACCACAACTTGTCCTTTTTACATGAGAGTGGTGTTGATTTTTTCATCTGTTCCAATCTACGTGGATAATGGGCTAAAACTTACAAAACCATAATCTCGTGTGGTATCTTTTTAAGATGTATGTATCAGTTACTCAAGTCAACTGGTAATAAAAAATTGTTTCACTGCTTTCATTTGCAGGTTGAGCCCTGCAGCGAGCACTGAGGGTGGTGGTAGTCTGAAGAAAAGGGGGTGCTGTCATGGAGGGCTACCCTGGTGGTTTGTTTTTGTCGGCTGGCTGCTCGTGATCTCGAGCAGTTTTGTAGCGGGATTTTTCACGATGCTTTATGGGTTGAAATTTGGGAAGGGACGCTCTGTGAGCTGGTTGGTGTCCATGATTGTCTCCTTTTTTCAGAGTATCTTCGTCATTCAGCCATTGAAGGTAATAAGTAACTGCCTTTCCCTCTTCATACCTCACTAGTAGCTCAGTATTTCCAATACAATGAATTCTTTGTTTTAGAAAGCTTAATTTCATAGTTTTCTTATGGACATGCTAAAAATTCAATTTGAAAAACATGTATTTACTTATGGTCATGCCTTTTACCACAGGTGCTATGTCTTGCAGTCTTCTTTGCACTTGTAACAAAGAAAATTGATGAGGAAGATTTTCAAAATGTGGCATTTGAAGGAAATGACAGAAACCTAGGTGAACACCACCGAAATACACTTTACTGATCTCAAATTTTGATTTGTGCATCATTAGGAATATGCAAGTGTTACAGCAAATAGACAATTAACTGCTTGTCCACAGTTTGTAAGGACCAAAAACTAGTCAGACGGGAGAGAAGTCTCTATGAGCCGCCTCCTCCTGCAGACGTTGAGAAGATGAGAAGGAACATGATTATGGAACAGAAAGCCTTTGCCCTCCTCAAGGAGATTTTGAGTAAGTAGAAACACTGTTCTATGGCCATAAGTCAAAGTATATGTATCATTTTTATTAATAAGATACAACTAAAAACATACAACTTTATTGTCAGTTTTGTTGTATGTAGCGGGAGGATGAGGACCCAAATGCAGAGAGAGGCAGGCAGGCAGGCAGGAGATGGTGGAACTCAGGGTTTTAATTTAATTGTAACAAAAAGCGGCAGCACAAAGACTGGAAAACTTACAAACATAAACTGACGGGCAAAACACAGGCAGGAGTAAAGTGACGCAGGAACAGACACAAGGCACAGGACGGAAACACAAGGGCATGGTCACAAACTAAACGGGCAATGACACAAAACGATCTGACACAAGACAAGGGGAACACAGAGGCTAAATACATGAGGAGATGGGTAAATCAGAAACAGGTGAGACAACAGGTGAAGCACATCAGGGCGGGGCAGGACAATCGACAAAGGCGGGAAAACTCAGGAAGTTAATTGGACAAGACAAGACAGAAAACCAGACTATCAAAATAAAACAGGAAACAGGAACACAGACAGAAAATATGACAACAACTAAACACAGACACTTGACAAACCACTAGGCAACACAAATACCAGAGAAGACAGAAATAATCAAAACACAGACCAGAAAACAAACACAACAGGGAACAAACGTAAACCAAATGCAAAGCAAAACACCAAAACCATAACAAGTTTACACTGAAATTCATTTTACATTCATTAATGCAATGCAATTAAAAGGTCTGCCATTTACAGGCTACAGTTTAATGTAATGTAATGTACATGTAAAGCAATTTAAAGCAAACAGATTTCAGACACTTCTTTAACTCTCGCATTATAACTCTAATTATCTATGAGTCTGGGGCCGATCCGTGGCGGAGGTACAGGAAGAGTCAGAAAAATGTTATGAAGAAAACATGACAAAAAATAAAAGCGCATGTGTGAATAATAGCATTAGTGATGGCTGAATACCATTAAGCTGCTTCAGTTTCAGGGTCCTGGTATCGTGCATGCTGGCTCTCTGCCAGACTGTCATGGCTTACTGTGACCATTAAATAGAACTGAGCCATTGTTAATGTTATTAGTAACACCTGTGCTTTTCCTACTATGACAAGTCAAAATGTCTGCTGTGACAAAGGCCTATGTTGCGGTCGTAAATAATGCTAACAAGCTGAAAAATAGCATGAAAAATTATTTTTAATCTTTTAATTATGCGTTGTTCTCTGGCCGTAGACATCAACTTTTCCCCAGCTGCCAGTTTCCTAAAATATTGCAGCATCTGCTTTAAATTAATTTTAACTGACTTAGATCACCAGGTCTGTTATTGCATGGTAAATTTGGAAAACTTTAAACTACCCATTTGTTGCAGCCTATATGGGGTTTATGTGGATGTTGCTGCTGCTGGTGTACGGCCAAAGAGATCCCAATGCCTTTTTCCTGAAGCGGCACATCCAGGATAGCTTCAGTAGAGGCATCTCAGACAGCATGAGTCTTGGGGATGTCTTCACTTGGGCCAACACATCACTACTAAGTAACCTTTTTGGAGTGTATCCAGGTAATAATGCATCCCTCATGCAGAGATAAAAGAAGTGATTGTAGTAATAATTTTGTGTCTGAGCTACAAGAAAGGTTTGTGGTTTCTGCAGTGTTTTTCTGAATTCCTATAATACACAAGCGGTTATTTAACATTTTTTATGCCTAGTGTTTGTTGTTTCTTTTGTAAGACCAAAGTCATGTGCCAAAAGTTTGTTGCTGTGAAAGCTGTTAAAAACCTTGGTTACTTTCCAGAAAAGCAGACTTTTCACTTTCATGCTGTGGAGTAAAACAATCAACTCCACAGCTGGGAAAACTGTATTTCTTTAAAGATACTACAGCATGTATTTGCCCCCACACATAATTAATTAATTAGTGGGTTAACTTTACCCAGTACCAAACGGGTAAAAAAGCACCCAAGATAATGAGTTGTTATGACTCAGTGTCTTTGTATTACTGTTGGGTTATGGTACTGTATGTTTTTTGAACAGTTACAATCTACTCCGGCTCTTTCGAACTTAAATGTCACGATTTGTTACAGATTGTTAACAATATGTTCATCTTTTGCCGTTTTTAAAACTAAAACTGCACAGACAATGTATGGGTTAAGCCTGATTTCAGACCCAAATTGGTGGCTCCCATCTGATTTTAGAAGCGAGCTAAATGTCTGCCAGATCTTTCTATCTTGTCATTTTCTATGCAACTTTTGAGGGATTTGTAAATGTTTAACAGGGGCCCTGACACACCAACCCGATAATCGGCCGTTTGACAGTCTGGCGAGGTAAGTGACTCGAGTCTGTTCGGTGTGTTTCGTGCCGTCGTCAGCCATTGGAGTTGTCGGCCTTCATTTTGTCCGACCTGACTTGCTGGGTCGGAAGGCGGGCAGTCGGACTCAATGACCAATCTGATTGATGGAGTGCTAACCCGGAAATGAGCCTGATGAACACCTCTAAAAATCTGACAAAAATCTTTTAAACTGACATTTGTCGATCTGAAATGAAGACAGATTCAGCAACTGCGTGGCCTATTTCTCGCTTAAAATGTTTTCATTTACACGTTTCGGTGAACTATCTTGCATAAAATATGAGATCGTATTCCGAACGAAGCCGCCATTATGCCCGGTTGTAAAATCCGGGAGCAGCCAGACCCACGTGACGTGTTCGTCCAATCAGCTAGTGTCTGCTGTTATGGAGACGTATTACGTGTCGCGCACGCAAAGAACGTACTCTCAAGTCAGCGTCGCTTCGGTGTGTTCCGAGGCACTTTTTTGACCAACTTGGGGAGGCAGTCAGTCCGACTTCCTTTTCTGCTGAAGGTCAGCCGTCGGTTTGGTGTGTCAGAGCCTTTAGAGGAAAGGTCGCAATTACAAATCAGCCTGCGGCTTCAGCACCACAGACAGCACCACGGATTTATCAATACACAGTAAAGCTACTGTGATATTTCAGAGCCATGGTGGGGGCCATATATTCTACGGATCACTGAGTCAGGCAGACAAAACGTACATATTATGTCTTGCCGTTTGAGCAGTTCCACTGTCCAATTTCCTTCATGGCAAAGGATCTGTTATAAACTGTAGTGAGGTTGTTGTAATATTACTGGAGCAGTCATTTCCATGTTGTGGCCAAAACTGTTCTTGTGAGACTGCTGTGATATAAAAACAAGAACAGACAGACCAAATTGTCTGACTGCATCTTCTAGCAATTTCCATATTTTTCTTTTTTTCATTCCTATGTTTGTTCATTTGCACAAAGTAACACAGCCTTTCCCTTTTTTTGTCAACATTGTATAGGATGCAAAAACAAATTGTCAATGAACAAAATGTACTGGGGTTACATGCTTACGTTCAGTCTGGGCACCCTCATCTTTAGCAGAAAAAAAGGCAATTTAAGGAATTAAAATGCGAAGTATGAGTCTTCCAAGTTAACATACAGGATTAATAAAAATGGCCAGCTTAATATGCACATCAATTTGTACAACTAATACATTTGTGACAGGAAAAACTTGAGCTTCGCTAAATAACCCAACCGTGATATAAAAACAGTAACACCTGCTCAGAACATTGATCAACCCATTGGTACTGGGTAAGGTTAGTCCAGTATTGCACAAGATTTTTATTATGTTCTGAATGGCAATCATTCACAATATTAAAGTACAATCGCAAGTGACAAGTTGGGAGTTATGAAAATGTTATACACAAATGCAAACAGACCCGTAGTTCAAAAGAATTATCTGGATGAAACACCCCTGACATAATCGTGGCCTCAGACCCAGCTAACTGGGCAAAGAGGTTAAATGTGTGACATACAAAGACCCCACACCTAAACCTCTGCTTTCATTCAGCGCTGCCTGAGATATAATGGACAAAGAAACTGTAAAATCCTGTTTTCCAGGATTTATCACAGATGGAAACTCCAAGCTAGTGGGTAATGCCCGTCTTCGTCAAGTCAGAGTGCAGAATAACTCCTGTCAGATTGCAGACCACATGCTCCAGTTTGTACCAGACTGTCAGGCTGCATACTCGTGGGAGGTGGAGGACATGGGTTCCTATGGCCCTGGCTGGAGCCAATCTGCCAAGGATAATATCTCTACAAGCACCAACAGGCCATGGACATACCAGACACAGGCTGAGCTCAGAGCTCATGCTGTCTGGGGCAAACTGGCGCTCTACAGGGGCGGTGGCTTTGTAATGGAGCTCGGCCCAGATTCACAAAATGCCAGCAGGTACCTACATCAGCAAAATGAAATGCTTAAATAGGCAAAGATAATCTTTTCCTTTTTGACTGGGCTGCAAGTTTAAATTATCCTCAGTGGGCTAAATAGATTCAATGACCCTCAGATTTATCAATCAATATATTATCATTGAAAATGTGAGAGATGTTAATATCTTATATAATATTTTTTAACAAAGCTGATGTTAGAAACAAGAGGCCTTCAGTAAAAGAAAATATTCTTGTATATTTCATTTACAGCACTCTTGAGTATCTGTTCAGGAACAAATGGCTGGATATTTACACAAGGGCAATCTTTGTCGAGTTCACCGTTTATAATGCTAATGTGAACCTCTTCTGCATCGTCACACTCTTCCTGGAGACCTCAGCTGTAGGTAAGGTTGAGTTTTTCCTTTGAAAAGCACAAACATGCAATCACAGCTTTGTCTAAGAGGCAGATGTGATGCATGTTTGCTAAAGAGGTTTGTGCATCTTAGACAATACTGTTCGATTGTGTTGCTTCTTACAATCGGACTGCAATTTCAGTTTGGGATTTTATGCACTTTTCCTACCTACACATCAATATACAGGACACTATATGAATGAGATCATGCTAGAACAAAATTGTTCCTGTTGTTTTCATAGGAGCGTTTCAGTTCACCAGTGAGCTGCATAGTGTTCGTCTTTACCAATCGCCGGATGGTCTTTACATCCTTGTTATGGCGGCTGAGATCGTGTACCTGCTTTTCATCATCTACTACATGTTCCTGCAGGTACACACTAACATGACTACCACATATGTTCTCACAGCCCCATTCATTGCTTGGATATTTGTTATCCATGTACCTATTTGATTTCAGATATTTAATAAGAAAGGTAGGGGTTTCTATATTTACTGAGGGCCAGATAAATGAAACAGAACACTAGATTGCCCCCTTTGAGTATTCAATTATTACATAGGTAGAAATATCAGTAGACATTAAAGGTAATGTGTTGATGTTGTTGCTGTTGTTGTGAAGATGTAATAGCACTAATCTCCTCTGTAATTTTCTTCCATATAACAGCTCTTTGGGTCATAACCACTGCTCTATGTTCTTCTACAGTACAGTTTTTAGTACAGCACTGAGTCATATCTCAATTACACTTTTCTACTATCTTCAGGGCCATTTTGGTTACACAATCACAATTTCTGAACACAATGAGGTCACATTGTATGTCCTTCCTGTGCTGTTTGTACAGTAAGCACCCAGCCTTTTAATTATGCTTAAATTCTAACAATTAATATTTTTTTCTGAAAACATATATTTCACAATTATATTATTTAAAGTGCTTGTGACTATAAAGAAAGTGAGTGTTTAGTGGAACCCGTTAAGCCCTCATCATTATATTACACATTGTTGTTTCGGCAACAGACACAAATCATCATTTTTGGTTTATTCATGCACATTTCCAAACATGGTTCCAAACATTTTTCTTACTTATGTAACTGTTTTATCCTATGCAACTAACAGCACAAACCCATGGTCATGCACACAAACTAGCTTCTGTTACATATGACAACCCTCTCTTTTGTTTTACTGGCAGGGCCAATTAATGAAGCAGCAGCGGTGGGCTTACTTCAGGAGCAGATGGAACCTTCTTGAGCTGACTATTATCTTACTGAGCTGGAGCGCCGTGGCTGTCTTCATTATGAGGACCCTGCTTGGGAACCGTGATATGACCTACTACCAAAACCACAAAGACAAGTGAGACTTGCATGCACTGTACCTTAGGTGTGATCCTACTTTGTAGGGCATGAAAAAAACAAGTGTTGTCGATGTGCAATGGGCTTTACATTGTGGTTAGATGTTGGCTTTCTAATGTTTTTTAGCAATGATAGCAGCTTTGGGATGGCAATGTCGGTCGGTCTGTTTGTGATTAACAATTTTTTTATCTTAATAACCCACAAAACACACATCTTGCAACATGAACACATCCCCCATCTAGTGTCATCATTAGGCCAACCTTTAAATTTGTCCAATTGACATTCCCCATCAGCCTCTGCTGTAATTTCTGTTTAGTGCTAATTAGCTAGCATGCCTAGCTAAGCTGGTGAACATGGAAATATGTATAGGCTCCAGAACTTTAGTAATTTATAATGCTAATGTTAGCATTTAGCTCAAAGCAACACTAAGCCTAAGTGCAGTCTAATAGAGCCGCTGTTTCTCCAGTCTGTGATAGCTCACATCTTCACTGTGTATGTAGATCTGCCAGTTTTTACGACACAGGCAAAGCAGACTCAACGCTCCAGTATCTGTTCGCCTTCCTGGTCCTGCTCGCCACCTTCAAACTGTGGCACCTGCTCCGACTGAACCCCAAGATGAACTTGATGACGGTTGCACTGCAGCGGGCCTGGAGTGACATAACCAATTACCTTGTGATCATTGTGATCATGTGCCTGGCATATTCCATTACGGTGAGTATCTTCCCCCTTTAACAAGACTTTCACTTTTACGAAGATCTGAATCTTTCCAGCTTTTATTCAATACATGGGTGAGAATATTATGTCCTGCTATTTTCTGAGTCATTAGATTGTCCCTCAAAATATAACTTTTATTATATTTTATCTTGAAGTTGTCCTGTAAATGCCAGGATAGTAAGTAAGTAAAGTTTAAAATGAAACTTTAAATTCAGTTTAATTTAAAAAGTCTAGCAGGGAGTAAAAAATAGGTTAACCTCCCAATGGCTGAGTGCATTATCTCCAAAGTGGTCTAGTGGTAGAACTGAAACCCCTAGATAGACCTACATGACTTTAGTGTTTCTTCTGTTCATACAATGGCCGATCTCTTTCTAGTGCAACGTGTTGTATGGTTGGCAGCTGTCCTCATACAGAACTTGGTTGGACGCTCTCATTACCATCATCAGTTTGCAGATAGGCATCTTTAACTATGACGAGGTACGTGAGATCCTTACTTATATATGATTGTTTTCTGGAGTAACAAATAAGGGCATACTGCAGATTCTCTAACCAATAAAGGATTTTTCAGCTCAATCTGATATTGATGTCTCACTGATGCACTGTTCTCCAGGTCATTGACTGCAACCCCGTGCTCAGTGGACTAATCATTGGTTCCTGTATTGTGTTCATGACGTTCGTGGTGCTCAATCTCTTCGTTGCAGTGATCATCATAGCATTCAAGCAGGAGCGAATATATCACAAGGTAACATTTATCACAAGTCATTTTTTTAAAGCAACTAATCAAGGTTTAATAAAAATAAGTAAGTCTAATCTTTCCTCTAAATTGTTTTGATACAGATCATACAGCATATTGTTAAAGGGAATACAAACAGAATGTTAATACAGTAATGATATGCCAATATGCCAGTTAGGGGTTTCCCAAGAACCCTGTCTGCAAGATATACTGTATATCAGGGTTGATCAAATCATTTTAGTTGTAGCAACATTTACTAATATTCTACAAAGCTAGAGCTCTTAGTTTCATCATGAAAGCCAGAAAGAAGTCTGGTTTAAAACTATTTCATGCATAAGTTTTTCCGAGCATAGCAAAAAAAAAAAAACTATTTAACAAGCAAGGCTTTCTACAAAGACAACTGCAAATCACACGTATAGGTGCTTGACTATATACAAAATCCATAGGAAAGTATTTAAAATGCCAAGAAATGAACAGCCAGCTGCCTCATTTATGCCCTCTACATGCTGCTGCTGTCAAAGCTACAAGGCTGAAATTCAAAATGTCATCAGAGACTCCAAGGAAACTCAGATTTTACCTGCTCATTTTGCTTATTCACGCTACAGCTGCTGTTTTCTTTGGAGTGTGTGCCAACCACCACGTCATATTGTCACTTAACTGCTGAAATTGTACATATATCAGTATGTGTGCGATGTTTTTGTAATTAATTAAAAACCATAGAAGAGCAATAATTACTTTAATAATCCCTGGGGGTAAATTAATTTATTTCACTCAATGTTATTTCTTTTTGGTAATTTTTCTTTTTCTTAATTCACAATCAAAAAGGCACATGATATTCAAGAGAATTACTGAGATTAAACTACATTCTCGGTTATGTTTGCACTGAATATCTCATTCAATAAACAGAAACCTTACTCTTACAGATGCGCAATATAAGCTCACACAAATAGCACCCTCGTTAATTAGCCTACTGTTGCTAATGTACATTCATAAATCCTGCATAACATTGTCCCATACCTACTGGACATCAGACTTACTTATTGATGCACAGCAGTGTCCGTAAACTTAGTCCAATGAGAGGAGAAAGGAAAGTGTGATAGTGTTCTATGTTAACGACTTTTCTCTCTCAACTACCGCCGCATGCTTAATTGCGTTAATAGTCCAGGACTACTACTGACAGGGAGAGAGAGAGAGACTGTATTACTAACAGCCAATCCAGTCTGCTCAAAGCCATGGTCTTTTTCACAAATTGCACGTAAGGGGAAAAAAAAGTATCTTCCACTCAAGGGGCCCTATCTTGATTTGCACCCTGTGCAGCACAGTGCAATGCCCGACGCAAGTGTCAATTTCCCGCCCAGCACCCGTGACTAGGATAAGCGCGTGTTTGACAGGGTGGGGGGCGTGGCATCACGATGGTGGCTCTCCATCGTGATGTTGTCCAGCCATCACGATGGACGATGATATCGTACATCGGCACAACCCTAATAAAGAATAAAGGAAATTACAAAAACTGAAATAAATAATAGTGAAATAAAAAAGAAGAAAACACAATTGGTCAGTCAGGAATTAGGGTACATAGATAACTCCCTGTGTATTTACACATACGCAGTTAGGGGTTGGTTAATTATTTAAACTCACAAAAACCTTAAAAGATAAGGATGGTGCATGGTGAAGACCTGAACACAAGCTATATCTACAGATCCTTCCCTCTATGCTAAACAGCCTCATCCTGCATTAGAAAAGGACGCCATTAAAACAACCAAAGTGCTAATAGAACCGTGGCCAAGTGTCAGGGAGTAGAAATCACTAAATTTGGCATAAAAGAAGCCGAAAGTATGATTGTTTAAAAAATAAAATGCATAATACAGAGTATTGTATTTAAAGTTCCTAAAAAATTACTGGAAAACTGATCTGTGATTCAATATTGCCAGGAAATAATCTGCTAAAAATCCATCCAAATTGCTTATTTCTTGCAGTTATTGTCACTATTTGGGTTTAATTGTACAGTAAGTAAAGTCAGGAGTTGTCATTTTACTCAATGATAGAAAAGGGGTCCCTCAAGGAAAAAGGTTGGGAACCACTCAACTAGAGCACAAGGACAACATAGTTCCAAATCAACCAACACGGTGCAAAGTCACAACAAGCTTCCCTTATATTTAGCTTAACACCGACAGAGGCTGGTGGCCTGTTATTGGCTGAGGAGCGAGAGGACCTTTGTTATGCGTGCAGTGAGTCTGCTGATGTCATGTGTTCTGTAATTAGCCAGATCAACTCAAAAGACTTTGAGGGCTTTCAGGGATTTCTAATAACATTCACAGGTGGCAATAAGGAGAGATAACACAACAATAACACTTCCCGGTGCAGTTGCATAGTAACTGCAACTGGAACTGGATTTTGAAAGCCTCTCTTCATTCTCAGCATAAAAAAAAAAGCAAGCAACGGTACATCTGCAAGATGCTACTGGAATAAAGGAAACTGTCGATTCATTGTTATTCTCTGGGGGGGGGGCCTCAAAAGAAAAAGTTCCAAAATCAAAGGCCATGATATGCCGTTAGCAGTGAGTAGGAGATTTTAGTCCAACATTTCTTATCACTCTAAAAATACATTTTTTTTCATCTCTCCTCTCTTATCCAGCCCTCTGACGAGGAGGAGATTGTCGACCTGATGCTGGAGAAAATCTGCGGTCTTTTTGGGATCAGATATAACGGTCCAAAAGACACCCTGGGGCCTGATGTGAAAAGGGGCAGAGACGTGGGCCTTAATAACAGCAGAAATATCCTTAACAGTTCCACAATTGATGCAAACGTGTTTCAGAAATCTGGAAACTTAGTAAACACCTAGCAACATTTTGTTGTATTTCATATGTGAGTGTTTTAAATACCTTGTATGCCGTAAGAGCCACATGCTCATTTCATCATTTGTTGTTTGCCTGTTCTGCTCTGTGATTAGGGTGTGATAGATTATTACCACATACAGATCATAATGAACATTGTTTGTGTATATTCAGACAAAGTTTACTTTATTCACAGCAATGATTTGCTCCCATTGACCTAATTACGGATGAATTAAAAGAGAATGTTCAATATATATTCATCAAATCACTTAAATAATAATGAGTCATCAAGAGGTGAGACAACTGGTGTGACACAGTGAAATGGGATAGGGATTACATTCCCTCAATATTAGATAACAACAGAGATAATCTTACATACACAAAAGGCATATACATCTAATAAAGCTACAAGAGAAGAAAAACAAAGCTCTAAAAGATACTGTCGACACACAGTGTTTAATTTCTTATAAGTCATATGAGTCAGTGTTTAGAACTTTTCAGTACACAATAATCGGTAACACTTTACTTGAAGTTTTCTACATTAGAGTGACATGACACTGTCGAGTGACATGACACTGTCATGAACACATGACACTGTCATGACACAGTCATGACACATGAACCCTAACTCTAACCCTAACCATAACTTGTCATGACAAAACCAAATGACACTAAAAGAAGCGTTATGTCATAAACGTTTATGACTTGTTTATAATGTTTTATGGCACGTTCATGACAGTGTCATGTCACTCTTATGTAGAAAACTGTAAAGTGTAAAGTGTAACCCAATAATCACTATATCTACAAGTAGACATGACAATTTGATCGGTGTTACACATTTCATAAACTCAAAAATAAAATTACAAATCAATATGAATTTAAAGCAGCCTTCACTTTGTAAAATAAAAGCATATTGTATCACATCATCCTGAATTAAACTAGAGATGGTCTGATACAATTTGTTGCTTCCCAATACCGATTCCGATAGCTGAACTTGCGTATCGGCCGATACCGAGTACTGATCCGATACCAGTGTGTCATATATTTTATTATGTTTTAACAACTGTATACTACTATCCCTGTATGGATGTGATATCATTTCTATCTTTGTTGTCTGTCTGGCTCAGGGTAAACTCCATACAACCATACAAATATTTAATAGAATACAAGGGAATTAAAGGAAATACTTACCAATAGGTTTGTTTAAAAACATTATAGAATGTATAAGTAATATTAGTTGTGTTACATGTATGTATTTATTAAATACATGTTTGCGACCATTGTATAATTTAATGGATTTGGTCAATTAAAGAACCCCAATGGCAATATGGCTTATGGCTATTTATCTTAATTAATTGTACATTGTTTGGTTGTACAGTTCTGACTGCTTTGGAGTCACCCTTGGTTACTGTGGTAACAGCAAGTGCGGTTTAATACTAGAGAAGACACTCTTTAAGCAGGTACTTTGTCAGAAAAACAGTGCAGTGCAGTCAAACAGTATTTTAATTTTAAAAAAAGTCAGTGACTTGAAGAAAGAGAAAATCCTGCACACTGCTCTTGCTGCAGCATCAACATTTATTCAAGAAAACTTTAGAGAAAAGTAATATGTTTGGTCCTTCTGGTCCTTAGTCAAGACTATTTCAATCAAGAACACAACGATGCTCTTAAACACATTCTGCTTCTCCCATTCTGTGTCCCCAGGTGTGGGATAATTGACAATCACTTGTCAATGGGAGTGTCTCTCAGTGAACTCACATGTCATTTTTGCGAACATTTCAATAGAAGAGTCAGTAAAAAATAACGCAATATGATATCACGCTGCGCACAGCATGGTTAGTAACAGTAGGGGACAGTAAAGTTGGTCAGCTGGTTCAGAAGTTGGAGGTGTTTGCATGCAGCTCTTCATCTTCATTAAGCTCTCCTGTGGAACCAGCTCCCAGTTTTGGCTCAGGAGGCAGACGGCGTCTCCACATTTAAGAGTAAGCTTATAGCACCTTCAATTCATTAGTAAATTATTCTGATTGAACGTTTTATACATTGTTTGAGTTATTCTGCAGCGGGGCACCGCCCTAAGTCCGTTGTCAGTGGTTAGTTCACATGTAATAACAGCAGGGCTGTCAAGTGTCTGTTACCTGACTTACTCTGGATTTCCACTGAATGCAGAACGACTGCGGACCGGCTCCGCTGCGTGTCGGCTGCATGCTCCGCCGTCCGTCCAATAGGTCCGGATTTTTTGCAGCACGGCTGTGGCCATGACTGACAGCTGAAGTCACGAGGACTCACAATATCTCGCAAATTCAGGTAGAATAGAACCACAAAACCAACAACAGTTTATTTCCATCCTGAGGAGTAGAGGGGAAACAACTCTGTGCTGTGTTTTCAAGGTGTAGTGCAGGAAAATGTGATCCGCCGTTTTTTTTAGACTTGCTGCGGAGTTCTCCGGCGTCCGGCAAAAATAGAAGCTCTGCGTATCTGCTCCGGAGGGCTGCAGATCGGCGGAGCTGGGACGCAGTGGAAACGCAGCCGTTCTGCAGTCAGTGGAAATACACACATAGGGCCCTATGTTGCACCCAGCGCAATTGCCTTTGTACACTGACGCATGTATCATTCCTATTTTGCACCCAACGCACAGAGGACTTTTCCCTCCACAGACGCACGTCGGTACATTAGGGAATGTATTTGCGCTCCCGGGGGCAATTCAGCGAAAAGAGGAGGCGTGTTCCGGCGCAAACGTTCCCTGTTGCTATTTTGCATTTTCAGAAAACAATTCCGCCACTTACCAGGAAAAACCTGGTCTAAAGTCAGTGGCGCTAGTCTAACGTAAGTAGTGCGTTATTCAGATGCTATTTTAGGGGCACTTCCTCGGCCATAATGTAGCGTGTGCACAACGCACACTTTGCTTCTCTCATCTACACGGACACAGCAGTTCCCATTTTTGCAAACCATACATAATTACAACAAAGAATATTACTGAAAATGCGCGTCAGGTGTTTGGATAGGTCAGGAGGCACTCCCGCTGGCGTGCGCCAGGCAAATCCGCCGCCATAATAGCAATCCGCCATGGAACAAGCGCACCTGATCTTAAAGGGAATGTGAGATGACACTCTGATTGGTTATTTTCACGTTACGCCCAAACCACACCTAGTTACTTCAGACCAACCCATTTTAGATTTGCGTCGGGCGCAAGAGTAATTTATTCCGCCGGTATAATAGCAACAACACCCGAGATCCGCCCACAAAGCTACTTGCGTTTCACGTTTGATACTTGCGTTTCAGATCGTTTCAGGCCCATTGACTTTAATGGCAACCTAATGACTCCGCCGCCGCTCCACAGCCATTACGCAGCCGTTAACGCAGCCGTTACTCAGCCTGTGAAAATTGGGGGTTAGACTGCCGGGCACTTCTCAATCCAGACTGTCCTCACCCAGAAAACAACCATATAGGTCCATTGTGATGCCAGCTTGTGACGACCCATATTTAGATGCACACCATACAATATGTTTAATGTATGAGGTTACTGTTCAGGCTGCCACCTAATTAATGGTTCACAAACATTGGGATGCTGTCAGCATCCGACTCACCACAGGAACCGGAAGTCGTTCTGGTCCTCCTTCTTGAAGGCCGTCGGAAAGCTTATTCCTGCACCGGGGAGCGAGGATCAGGAGGGATCTGTGAGGCGCTGTCAAATATACAGATGGCATGACCCTTGTTGCCTGCCTACAGGATGCCAACAGCCCTTCCTACTTTGATCACATCAACCATCTTGTCACCTGGTTTGACAGCAGTTACCTTGACCTGAATGTCAGCAAGACCAAGGAAATGTGCTTTGAAGGAAAGAGGGGAGCAGGCAACAGATAACCTAACTTCATGCCCATAAACATGAAGGGGAAGGATGTGGAACAGGTCAGCAGTGTTGGGAGTAACGGCGTTTAAGTATAACGGTGTTACTAACGGTGTTATTTTTTCAGTAACGGAGTAATCTAATTAATTACTTTTGCCATCGTTGCAACGGCGTTATCGTTACTGAGAATGTAAAGTGGCGCGTTACTACAATTTGGTTGAATGAAGCGCGAGGTGGCTTTCACTACACATCAGCCTTTTTTTCCAGATGCCTGGAGAGAGCAGGGGTGGGGATGATGACACCGTTGCAAATGTGATGATGATTGGCTGGGTGGGCGGATGCCCTGCTCACGCTGTCTCACTGCACGCTCTGACTACCACTAAACTCAAGACAGCGACAATGGAGACGGGCCAGGGAAATTCAAAGGTAGCGTTCTCGAACAATGCCGGCACATTGAAATTAAAAGCAAGAATGTTTATGTAACATGCACGCTATGCCCAGGAAAAAAAGACTTTATCCACGTCTGCCTCAAGCAACTTGAATCTTATGAAGCTTTGACATTAATGATGTTATAGAACGTAATAGCGTTACAGAACATAAAAAAATAACGTCACAGTTACTTTGCTGTGTAACTAATTACTTTTACAATGTGGTAACTGAGTTACTAACTAAATTACTTTTTGGGAGAAGTAAGTACTTTTTTAAAGTAAGATGACCAACACTGCAGGTCAGTAACTTTAAATATCTTAGGACAATTATAGATCAAGATCTCACATTCCAACTTAATGCAGATTACATCTATAACTTTAACACCAACACGAACACCCTGACCATGGTGTACAGGTCACTCACTGAGAGTGTTCTCACGTTTCAACATCAGTGAAACATAGGAACAAGCTGGGTCAGGCGGTAAACCAAGCCAGAAAAATCACAGGAGAAAAGCAGTTACAACTCCACACCTTATACAGCCATTGCATAACACAAAAGGCTATCCAGGTCTTCAATGACCCCACCCACCCCCTCCATCCATCTTTTTTTGAAGCTATTGCCATCTGACAGAAGATTGATGGATCCAATGGCCAGGAAAAACGTGTATAAGAAGTAATTTGTTCCGTCTGCTGTGTCCATCCTGAACCAAGGCAAACTAAAATAACTCCCCTCCCCACTCACTCATGCACGCAGCAAGGGTGATGATGATGAGAAGGATCAGTACTGAGAATTGTACTAGTATTTATTCATTTATGTTTCTCATTTAACCACTTAGTTTATAAGAAAGCGACGGTTGGATTTAGGTCTCCTGGGTGAAAGTCCTGTGTTTGACCCATCCACCATCCTAACCAACCTCCCTACACAGATTTTTGGGCTTTCATACTACTCGCTATGGCGTAAATTGACACGCAATCACAAGGTAATGTAAGTCAATGGAGGCCAAACGGCGTTGATAAACATGCTAAAAAGCAATTATGCGTCTTGATAACACGCCAAAATGGCATACGAATTGGCTTATCTTACATACGCCACTTATTGAGGTCAATCTGCCCTCCAGACAAAATGTCTCCACTCCAAGAAAAGTTCAAGGCTTTTTGGAATGTTGAAACCAGGCACAAAACTATTGTCATTAATTTTGTCCATCAGCATTGCGCAACCCTTTTCTGTGTCTTGCACGGTGGAAATTTGAAAATTAATTAGAAAGATCCAATGCCTATGTCACGCTGGAAGTCACTGAGATCTCATTTTAATCGAAATGTCTGTCTAAAGGAGTCTTTTTTTTTTAAGCCTTCTCCAATGTTTCTTTCCTAAACCCAACTGTTTATTGTTTTCCTAAGCGTGTGATGTTGGTCACCATCGTGGTTTTGTCATTTTTTCTTTTTTTTTTCTTTTCCTAAACCCAACCTTGTTCTCGCGATAGTACGGCACGTTCTCGCGATAGTACGGCACATTCTCACGACAGTACGGCACGTTCTCGCGATAACATGCAACGTGGCGACGCCACGTGGTGTGTATGTTTACATCCGCTGTATACAGCTTAGACCTACACGTGGATAGCTCAAAATGCGTACAGATAACACACCATTTAGCTTTAGGAAAGTGGCGTGTATGTTTACGCAAAGTCATGATGCCATGTTGAGAAAGGCAGGCACTGTCTATTTCCAGTTCACCTGGTGAAAATGTGGCCCCCTCCCTCGTCCAACAGCTCATCTCCCCTCCTCTTCCTACAAGCTACGTCGATGAACAAGTCCCTCCGATGATGGCATCAACCCTCTTGTTCTAAGGAAACCCCCCATGTGTAGTGAAATTGCCAGACTAGTGTACCAGTGGACTATTTTAGATGTTCTCTGTGAGGCTGTATATAGTATTGTAATTTACCACATGCACAATCTCACATTTATATGCAATTCATTTGCTATAATGCTGCCTGGATTATAATAATTGAAATATTTCATTTTGTGTATGGGCGCCTTTCATTTCACTCAAGGCCAATGTACAGCAGTAAAACAGTAATTAAAAACAAAAACACAGACAGCTACATAAAAACAAAGAACAAAAACAGCTATAGTGAGAATGGCATAGTCAGACGGAATTAGCTAATCTATAAAAATGTGTTTTGAGGTTGGATTTGAAGGTGGGAGGGGAGAGTAAATTTCATGGGAGAGAGTTCCAGAGACAGCGGGGCTGTACGGCTGAAGGCTCTACCCGTACCCATGGTTGCTAAGCAGGTAGGAGGTGTGGTGAGGAGCACACAGGAGGAAGATGGCAGGGCCCGGGAAGGGGTGTACAGTAGGTGTGACGTATAGGGTCAGAAAGGTACAGAGGTGCGAGGTTGTGGAGGGCCTTGAAAGTGAGAAGGAGAATCTTATGGACGATTATGTTCACTCTCAACATTGTTTTTCTAATCCAAGAGTATGTGACATTCTTAGACTGCCCAGAAGCCACCGGGAGGAGGATGCAGATGGTTGAGTGAAAAAACACAGGACTTGTGTCCTGTGGATGATATTCGCATATTTGAAGAAGTTGGTATAATGATAGTCTTACATTGCCAGACCTTCCTCCACAGCGCTGCAGAGGAGTGTCTGGCTAGTCCACACAGCATTCTGGCATAGGAGAAAAACGTGCTCTGGTTTATTGGCATTTATTTAAAGGTCCCATGACATGGTGCTCTTTGGATGCTTTTATATAGACCTTAGTCGTACCCTAATACTGTATCTGAAGTCTCTTTCCAGAAATTCAGCTTTGGTGCAGAACTACAGCCAAGCCAGTCCCACAATGAGCTTTCCTTAGGATGTGCCATTTCTGTGTCTGAAGCTATTGAGGAGGAGAGAGGGAGGGGCAAGGTGGAGGGTGGGGGTGTGGCCTTGACCAACTGCCACTTTCTCGTTTGAAAGCCATGATGTCTCTCTCTCATGGGTTGGCCAAATTCTCTGGGTGGGCATGACCTCATAACAAGCAGATTCCAAAACGGCTCATCTGAGCTTTCCTTTTCTCAAAGGCAGAGCAGGATACCCAGGGCTCGGTTTACACCTATCACCTTTTCTAGCCACTGGGGGACCATAGACAGGCTGGGGGAACTCATATTAATGTTAAAAAACCTCATAAAGTGAAATTTTCATGCCATGGGACCTTTAAACCAATGACAATCGTCATGGGCAGTGCTAAGCTCTGGACGGAGCCACAGTGCCTCTGCAAGATAGCCTCGGGAAGGAACTTGTTTTGGTGGAACATTTGTAAGTTCAAAAGTTGTTTTAGTCGTGCAACAGAAAACTCAGATTGGACAGATAGTCTAGCTAGCTGTCTGGATTTACCCTGCAGAGATCTGAGGAGCAGTTAACCATAGTCCTCAGAAATCCACCGGAGTTTAAAATGCCAACACAAAGAAAGAGGAAGGTGACAGACATCCGGCCGAAAAGAGGGACATCCAGCGGCAATCGGAGCAATCGTGGATATAGACTAGTATAATGATAATGTGTTTCATGTTTATGTTTGCCTTTGAGCGGTATAATTATTGACATGTATTTAAGGATGTATTGTGGTCCTAGTTTATTTCTTAGATGGTTAAGACAAATGTCTAAACATTTTTAAAATGTTATATTTATTATTTGTCCTTTGCTTTTTAAATATCAGTGGTAGTCAATAACCTATTGCACTATTATGTTTGAGTAGCCCAATAATGGCATTATTATGTGATATTTTACAAGATTCGATTACAAACCTTTATGGCTTATTCAATAATCAAAATGTAAAATTGTATTGACACAGTAGGCTACTAAAGATTAAAAAATAAAGACCTTCAAACAAGATATTACGTAAATGAGTGAGAGTCCTTGGCGACATAAACAAGTCCAATAAAGACAATAGTTTCAGGATGTTTCTTTCCTTCGTGCATTGAAGAGATAAATTGCAAACAACTTAAGTTCATTCTTCAAATTGTTGATAGGGCTTGACCTTTAAATTTTATAATTAATAAAGCGCCTACCCAACACAATCAAGAAATTCCAGGCTTTTCATCCTTCATACTCCAGCTTTAATCAAGATCACATTCAGAGGGTGTAGCAATACTGAGGCTATATTGTTAGGTTGAAGCCACGACACGACAGGTTCACAATGGAATACATAATGTTCTACAGTCTCAACATCCCTATCATCACATAATCCACAATGAGTTGGTATTCCAATGACATATTTCATGTATGTAAGTGATTGGAAGGATACATGTCATTTAACATTTCAAATGTAATGTATTTGGCATTAGGATAAATAATGGTTCCTTATTTTCCTTGCCTCTTTGTCACTGTATTCTTTCAGAAAATGTTTTCTTTCAGCTGATTAGGGTGGTATTGTCTTGATGAAATATTTCTACAATAATAGTGTGAATTTGGCACAATTATGAAACGTCACACAAGAGGGCAGCGCTGACCAGAAGAGTTCACGTGAGGCGAGGGTTCAAGTGAAAGCATTGACTCACGCTTCCGGGTCATTCAGGTGTGTGTGTGTGTGTGTGTGTGTGTGTGTGTGTGTGTGTGTGTGTGTGTGTGTGTGTGTGTGTGTGTGTGTGTGTGTGTGTGTGTGTGTGTGTGTGTGTGTGTGTGTGTGTGTGTGTGTGTGTGTGTGTGTGTGTGTGTGTGTGTGTGTGTGTGTGTGTGTGTGTGTGGGGAGGATGCCGACTTTGGTTGAATTATATCCAAGCCCGTGTTTCTTTGTGAGACAAAGTAGATATCCCCGCAGGAAAACGAAAACCTGAAACTGCATAACACAGAGACGCCTTGGGTATGTACATGAGCTACCTTGTTTGAGTGCCTTTGTTTTCCTCTGATGATTTGGAAACTACCATAAAAACGCTAATTATTGAAAGTTTAAGAATGATATAAGTGCGCAGTTTACGATCATATTGTGTGCCCTTTGACGTTTGATGGTGCTGTGCGCTTGCTTTGTTGTATATAGCCTAAAAACGAGGTGATTAGTTTGCCTATCAAGGCCGTTCATCATGTTTGTTACTATTTGTAAGTATTATTATGGTGTTGAATGGATGATATTCTCATGGGCTATTTGACGGAGTTGGTATAATGTTAGGTTTTATGATGTATATGTAGGGCTTTGATCACTATATAATTTACATTTATGCATTTGACTGTTTATTATGGTCAAGGTTTATTATGTCTTCATTGTACGTGAGTCATGACTATTGGTGAATCAAAACGGTTTGTGCATCTAATATAGTTATGGGTTAAAGGTTGTAGTATTGTACCCTGGACGCCTATATGTAATATTAAATAAAAATTGCATCTATCTTAATGAATCACTGGTTTAATGCACCACCCTACTTCTGCATTCACTGAGGAACTTTTACCTTCAGTGAGGTGTGTGTGTGAGGCCATTTTGCTGTTTTTGACAATAATCCCTGATGTGTTCAAAATATCTTGATATGACAGCAGAGCCTTTTTTCAGCTCAAAATGTTTGAAAACTTAGAGGCGTGCTGTGGGACAGAGAGACTGAGTGGTTACGTCATCCACTGATATTAAACGAGCTGAGAAGTTGAACCTGGGGTAGATGGAGGAGTACTTTCGGTGCATCTCATGTCGCTTAATTTGCATCCCCGACTCCTCCACTTGCCTTCCTTCCTCACGGGAGGTACGGGAGAGACGCGAGGAAATCGCAGGAGGAGAGAGGCATTGAGCAAATGTGTTTTAGAGGGGTGAGACGTCCTTTCCTCTGAAGAGTCACATGAATATGTCCGCTGTATGGGCGAAGTTAGCAGCTCCTTCAGCCGCATGGCTTCCTGGGAAGGCTGCTCTCGTGTATCCTCACCTATAGCTCCTCGGTGATCCCTCCTTGATCTTCGCTCCTCGGAGCAGAAATAAGAGCTTTAAGATGGCCTTCAGCGAGGAGGGGCAGAACAACTTCCGGTTCAGCTGAGCTTGTGAGCATTAGCCTATATGTGCAAAAACTACAGCTCTCTTTTGCTGTAATATGCATGTTTGCGGCTGCAGCTTCAGTGGAGTTATTGTTTGTAGTGCTGTGTGCTTTGGTGATGTTTCATGTTGATTAAAAGCACTGGGTTATTTTATTTGTGTTGCTTAAAAATGCCTGTTGCACCCGCCGTGGTGTGTCACTTTTTTATAAAGTGTTGCAGTTGGCATGGGAACAGTGCAGAAGTAATGAGTGTTTCTTTTGGCTTTGATAAGCTAACAAGAAAAGCCTGCTTTGAGTCACACTGTAAGAAATGCTGAATATTAAAGCAACAGGATGAGTACCAACCTTCTAGATTAGAAAATGATGAAGCTGGTCGCAGCGAGGACTTTATTAACCTGCTTAATGATTTTGAGCTCCACTAAGGAAATTCCATTCACCTTCATTGGGAGAAGGGGGGTGCAGAATTCTTAGCAGCTTTTATCTCAAAATGAAATGCAAGACAAAGCTTTTCAACAGCCACACATTTTTCCAAAAGCCAAGTACTACATTAACACTAATGTCAGAGTTGCTGTGCTGCTCACGTCACAAGACATTTTATTTTTTTTTATCACAGACTTTTGTCATGCTGAGGGTACACAAACTGAGTTGTACTGATTGCAAGACTATTCTACTTGTAGAAGTCTTGGAATGCTAGATCCATTGATAAACACTCAAGAAGACGTGTGTGTGTGTGTGTGTGTGTGCGTGTGAGTGTCCCCATGCCCCAAATACTAGTAGGTACACATCAGTTAATAACCCCTAGGTTCGTTTTGCGCCGGAATTGTCCTTTAAGGCTCAGAAATTGCCATAGAACCAGAGAGTTTACATGTTCAGGATGTAAAACAGGTTGTTGTAAAATAAATGATTATATAAAATGATTTGCTGAACTCTATGTTGGCTAAGGAACTTTTGTGCTGACTTTTTAGGGCTTTATGTCTACCAAACTGTTACTGAGAAAGCTATATGAGGTATTATTCCACTTTTCGGTTGAAAATCATGTCAAACATGTCTGGCCCTTAATGTGATTCTCATTTTCCATTGTGGCCCTTAGTGAAGTTGGGTTTGACACCCCTGCTCTATAGTGCTATAGTGTCAACCTACACAGCAGCAACTGCAAACCACATACTAACTTTGGGAGGCTGGTTTACTATCCTGCTTAAGATCTTCCAATCTCCCCGGCTGCTCATCCCTCCTCATACAATCTCTTAAAATAGACGCATGTATTTAAAGGTCCCATGACATGGTGCTCTTTGGATGCTTTTATATATACCTTAGTTGTCCCTTAATACTGTATCTGAAGTCTCTTTCCAGAAATTCAGCCTTGGTGCAGAATTACAGCCACTAGAGCCAGTCCCACAATGAGCTTTCCTTAGGATGTGCCATTTCTGTGTCTGTAACTATTAAGGAGGAGAGAGGGGGGCAAGGTGGAGGGTGGGGGTGTGGCCTGGACCAACTGCCATTTTGCTCGTTTGAAAGCCATGATGTCTCTCTCTCATGAGTGGGCTAAATTCTCTGCGTGGGCAAAGCAGAGAAAGGGGAGGTAACCTTGCTCCTTATGACCTCATAAGGAGCAAGATTCCAGATGCTCAAAGTGGGGAATAATAATTTTAATTTCTGTCAAATTGTTCATTGTATTGTCACTTGAAAGTAGTGTGAACATGTAGCCCTTTTATTTGGCGCTACATCTCTCTCATTATTCCCATTCTTGGCAGTAGCAGTTAAAACACGTGCCAGTCCAACATTGAAACTGGGGCTTAGCCAGAGAGGCTTTGTGTCCTCACTCGGCCAACCTTTTATAGAACAAAATAGTCTGTATGGCAGATGTGTTTTGATGAGATCCTCAGTGTACTGCAGGAGACCGTGAAGGTGTTTAACATTATAATCGGGTAGCGTCCAGCAATACCAGCAGTCCATGGTGGTTTGCAAATAATGCACTGCTTGTAAAGCCCTGTGTTCAAGAAGCGTTCAAGAAATGGTTATCAACAAATCGTCTGGAGTACAATAAATAGAAGCATGTCATTTCCAAGTAAATTTTGTCCCATTAAAGAAATAGGAGTTTGATCAGAGATTAAGAAAGAATGTTGCTGAGCTTTCAACTGTGACTTGAGATTTTTCAGACACTGCCACTCCTACCGTTGTTACAAAATTAGATGTTGGGTTACACAACTGCTCATTAGCATTCACATCTTAAAGCATAACTTCACCATCTACCAGAAGATCAACAATACCATTAACTTCTACTGGCATAGTATGGTCATCAGGGGGGTTAGAAGTGGAATAGCAGCCTGTATCAAATGTTTTATTGCTTTGATCTTATTCCTCAATGGCCTCCATATGATTGTTGAAGTGTTTGATTTGTAGCTAAGATTTATCTGTGAGTTGCCGATGGGGCGGGCTGGCTACTGCTCTTGTCTCAACGATTTGCCCAGTGACTGTGTTTTCCAACGTTATGACAGCCGGACCTGTCCCTATTTCTGTTGTTCACCCTCCTTTTGGGGCAGGTTGCCATTGCATCATTTGTTCAGGGTTTGTAAAAACAGCACATGTATTTCAAATCAGATTTCTGTCCATTCCCATTAATTTATCAATGGTTGTGGCCCATGATTTTGTGGCCCAGTCAGAGACTGACAGTTTTTGTACGCTGTTGCGACGTGTGGCCTGACACAGTTTGAAAAGCAAACATGGCATTATCATCTTTTTTTCATCGCTGCATAGCATCCCACACCATAAGGAAATGCTAATGAAATCAGATAAGGTCTCTCTGCTTCCCTGTATGCAGCTGGTGATTTTAGAAAAAATATTTTGTGCACAATTAGTAACGGCGGTTTTAGTGTCATTTTGCAGACAATTCACAAATGTTTTAGTGACAGGACAATCGCCAGCATCCAGGGTACAGGGAAATCAAAACTGGCTTTGCAGAGAAGCCACTCAGTATGGTACATATGTAAACTGTATTGGTTGTCTTTGTAAACAGTACCCACTTCAGCCATCCCAGATTATCATCATCTGATGGGATTGACAGCGCGTGAGTCAAATCTTATTTTGTGTGGTTGCCAGGGTTTGCACACTGGCGTTTGGCCAACCATGGAAGGTTTCTATGATTTTTGGTATGCTCTCATTTTCCTAGTTACCCAACACAGTCTCACTCCCTACTCGTCAAATGTATGACGCATGGTCAAGGACCCTGGCGTCAAGTTTCAACGAAATAGGGGTACCCTTGACGTTATTTTTCAACGAGGGGGGTCCGTCAGATAGACATTCATGTTATTCCCTCACCGTCGGATATCGACGAAAGAAAAAAACACGCCCCCGGCCCCTTAACTCGAAATCTGTGACAGTTATTGGTATTTTTAGCCCAATAACCGCTGTTTTAATCAACATTATTCACGAGATAGTATCATGGTTTATATGTATTTCTTTTTATGTTATTATTTCGGTATATTTCGGCCAGGGAAGCTGGATTGCTTTTTTGTTGATTTATATTTTTTAAACTATAATGCTACATCTATCAACATTTATTTAGATGTTATCATGGTATTCATTTCTTTACTTTAATAATATTATTTCGGTCTTATTACCGGTGAAATATTACAGTATATGCTGTAATACAGAACATTACGATATGATCCGAGCAGGAAGCATTCAAAGCCGATAGGCCTATCCCACAATGCAATGCGGCCATTCATTTCAAAGAATCGGGCAGCGATCAGCGGGTCTTTAACACCAGGATCGCTTCAATATACATATATACAGTCAGTGATTGTGTCACCAGCAACAACACGTTGCTTAGTTTTATTCCAGTAAGTTATGAACCATAATAACGTTTAAACGAATCCGCGAAAAACTCCGGAAGTGACGTGGTACGTCCCGCTCGGCGGATACGAAGATAAAAATATATAGGCCTAACATTCGTAATATTAATGTTTTTTTCTAATGTTGTATTTGAGGAGTTAAACAATAAAGATTGTTATAATATTAAAATACAGTTTCATGTATTTGTCTACGTTTAAACGAATCCGCGGAAGTGACGTGGAAATTCCACATCTCGTCTGTGAAAGAATGTTTCAAGTTGTACGTGAGAATTTACACAATAAAATACTAATAATGAAAAAATTGTGTTTTATATTTAGCACTTTTATTTGCCTTATATATATATACTATATAAAAAACCTACAGTTGAGTGTTTAGAAATACAGCCTAATGGCTTGTTTGACTAATTTGCATTTGTTTTGAATTGTACTGTTGTGAAAAACAATATACATAGAGAAGCATTTTTTTATTTTATTTTCCATACATAGTTATTTAAAAACGCAATTTTCTAATTTTGCAGTTGATGAATATTAATAGCAAAGACTAAAGGGGAAAAACATAAGTATATTTATGTGTGGGACTTAGTTTGATTTAAAATCACACTGCATTATTAGTTGTTTTAAATAAATTGCTTTTTTGAAATATCAATTTATGGTAGGCCTAACATATTCATTATTATATTCAGAACATGATCCTCATATCAATCACCGTGGTTACAGCTTGTAGCAATCCTAACCTTTGTAGCCTTTACTGAGACTACCTTTTCAAAATTAAGAAGGGACTAGTTTTAAGAAGCATTTTTAGGAAATTAAAAGGATAAGCAGATTGTTACCGAGGTTTTTGTTCACTGAGTAAGATGTATATAGCTTTGTTTGGGTATGTATACATATACAACATTTGTATGGCATTTTTGGCACACTTCTACCTCAGCCCTACTGCACAAAGACAAAACTCACACATCTCATTCAACCATTTCACAAGCTGAGAAAAGGGTCATGACATGGGTCAGAGCAGTGGTTCCCAACCTTTTTTCCTTGGTGCCCCCCCCACACACACACACCTTTGAAACTGAAGTTGAGGTAACTCTCGAGATAGAGCTGGGTCAGAGGATATCAGAGGTCATAAATGATGAACCAATCCATCGGCTCTGCTCCTACAGGCCCAATGGTGTTCATATGGACAACATGCACCTTTGGCTGGAAGGCCCGTGTTGAAAGTGTGTGTTATCATTTAGAGCAGACACCCACGGTGAATCAGATGGTTTATGTTATACAAGGCTGCATTACAGAGAATTTTATTATGACTCTCATGAAGGTTGTGTAAAGAATAGAAACCAGTCTCTCCAGGCAAGCACACAGAATATGGTCTGCTCTATCTTTATTCTCCATGCCAAGTATGAGCTCTTATCCTCTGGCAGAAGATATGGGTAAACTTAACATTTCTAAACCATAAAAACGTTGATGATGATATAGGCCTAATTTGGACCTACCTCAATTAAAACTTTAAATAATGTTGCTTGAGATTGAGGGTGTGCAATAGCTTCATGATATGAAGCATGGTTGTGTTGCTCTTGTCACTGTTTGTGAAAGATGAGCAATAGATTGTTGCTGTGTGATGTGCTTCAGTCTAGCCTATATCACTTTGTTCATGTTGTTTTTTATTGTAAGTATGTCAGCTGTATGATAAAACAATATGTCAAGTGTTATTTGTGAAGCATTTGAACTCAAGGCAAATATACCTCTGGGGACAATAAAGTAGGCTATCTCCTGCTAAGTGGTCTCCATGATGTGTAAAAATTAAAACGTTGTCGTAGGACTATAGCAAACACATCGTTGGAAAGGTCTCAACCTGGAGAGTAACATATGTCAGTCTGAAGAAGATACATTACTCCTGCTTTGAAATATTGACCTCTGAACCTTGAACCCAGTACATGTATGAAGGCCTGTCATTTAGCAACAGAAGGTTCTACACACATAAAACCAGCTGTTATAGAAAGCTCTGGACCTCAGCTGTCATGTAGATATGGTCACCAAAGTTTATCCACTGTAAGCACTGTCAAATATGGTAATAAGCTATATTCACCTATTTAACGATTCGATTTTTAAAATCTGATGACACCAGTGTGTTCTCCATCCCAAAAAACCCCAGGGTGTATCCAAAATTATACACTGCCAACTTCTACTTATGAGAAATATACCAATATACTTTAAAACTACAACTCCCATAAGAAACGCCACAGAAGCTGTTACAAAGCTTGAGCACTTGTAGTTTTTCCGGGGTGGGTGGGGGGGACTCGTTCGGCTCCTCTTTCTGCTGTCTGCCGTGAAATGGCTTGATTCCATTTCAGATTGAGGCCGCCCGCCGGCCGAAACACACAATATATGAGACAAATACATGAAACTGTATTTTATTATTATAACTATCTTTATTGTTTAACTCCTCAAATACAACGTTAGAAAAAAACATCAATATTACGAATATTATATATTTTTATCTTCGTATCCGCTGAGCGGGACGTACTACGTCACTTCCGGAGTTTTCCGCGGATTCGTTTAAACGTTATTATGGTTCATAACTTACTGGAACAAAACTGAGCAACGTGTTGTTGCTGGTGACACAATCACTGACTGTATATCTGTATATTGAAGCGATCCTGGCGTTAAAGACCAGCTGATCGCTGCCCGATTCTTTGAAATGAATGGCCGCATTGCATTGGGGGATAGGCCTATCGGCTTTGAATGCTTCCTGCTCGGATCATATCGTAATGTTCTATATTACAGCATATACTGTAATATTTCACCGGTAATAAGACCGAAATAATATTATTAAAGTAAAGAAATGAATACAATGATAACATCTAAATAAATGTTGATAGATGTAGCATTATAGTTTAAAAATATAAATCAACAAAAAAATCCAGCTTCACTGGCGAAATATACCGAAATAATAACATAAAAAGAAATACATATAAACCATGATACTATCTCGTGAATATTGTTGATTAAAACAGCGGTTATTGGGCTAAAAATACCAATAACTGTCACAGATTTCGAAAGTTAAGGGGCGGGGCGTGTTTTTTTTTTCTTTCGTCGATATCCGACGGTGAGGGAATAACATGAATGTCTATCTGACGGACCCCCCTCGTCGAAAAATAACGTCAAGGGTACCCCTATTTCGTTGAAACTTGACGCCAGGGTCCTTGACCCTGCGTCATACATTTGACGAGTAGGGAGTGAGACTGTGTTGAGTTACCCTGTCTGTGACTTTAATGCATGACAGGGCACTGGCTGGGGGGGCATCTGAGGAGGAGTGCCATCCCTGGTCTGTGGAACTGCTATATGGCTCCTCCTCTTTGGCTGTGGCTATAGGGTAACTGGATCCATTAGCTCCTTGCATCATGTCCACTTCGCTGTTTGTCTGCCCTAACTTTAGCTAGCTCTGATTTCAAATCTGCTAAATCTTTCTGTCTGGCTAGTTCCTTATTTTGTTCTTAATCTGCATTTAACTTTCTATCCCTCTTTTGCCTTTCATCTTCCTCAGTCTTTAGCTTAGCTTCAGCCTCCTGTCTTTTGAGGTAGTTTAGGGTATGCTGGAAAAGCAGCTGCACTGCTCAACTGCGCAGACACTGGAAAGCCTCCCTCGGCCAGTAAACACCAATAATATAAATAATATAAAGCGGATGTTGGTTTTGAGTCCTTTGCCCACAAAAACATTACTGCTTTTGTGCACGCTTGGGCATCATTAGCACGATGCTGTTTTAATAGTCAACATATGTGCAGCTTTAATCTGTAAAGCCTCGAATATATTGGCCATCGACACACAGCAACATGGGTAGTAATCTGGTCTACCATTTCTTTCAGCTCATCCGATCCCTACTCGCAGCCTTTCTCGCTCATAGCCACAGCAAACTTTGCCTTTTTGTTCTTTTAGTTTTAGTCTTGACATTTTTAGGTACTTTTTGGTTTTAGTGATTGTGGTACAGCTTCAATTACGGCTCCAAATACGGCCTCGTTCTATGAAGTTTCTGCAGTTTTCAGTCGTGCATTTCATCAATAGAGGATTGAATAGCACCAGGCAAAGAGCATCAGAGGTGAAAAGAAAGGATGAAATTGAGTATTAAAAGGAAACCAAACTGACTCATAGCTCTATTGATTTAAAGCCTAACACTGACGTCAAAGAGGTGTGTGTGTGTGTGTGTGTGTGTGTGTGTGTGTGTGTGTGTGTGTGTGTGTGTGTGTGTGTGTGTGTGTGTGTGTGTCTCTCAGTCCGTCAATTCCTGGTAAGCCTTCCTGTGCAGCTGTTGTCATGGAGTTCGGGGTTGTCTCTTCCTATTTTTCAGTCCATGGTTGATGAAGAGATACTCTTGCTGTAAATCACTTTAGCTTAGCCAGTGGGCATGAATGACAATGGCTCTCTGCAGGTCCAGAAATGTTTTCTTCTCCCTGCTTCTCAAGAAGAATACCCATGTGATGGTCTCCTCTGTTGCTAATGTTCCCTGGACACACCAGCCTGACACTCAATTCCAAGAAGTTACAGCATCTTTAGATACACCCAGGCACCGCTAACTATTGCTTCACTAGTTAAAACATAGACTTTGTACAATACATAACGCTCTCGTAGGCAAGCAATGTAAATATAGACCTTCAAAACTGCGGAACAATCTGATCAAGATTGTTTTGTGGTTTGTATCCAAAGAAGCAAATGTTCAGTTCACAATGTTCTAAATGCTTAATGAGACACATAAAAAGCTATACATTTTCTAACAATTGCTCCATTAGGGCTGGGTGATATGGAGAAAATCAAATATCACAATATTCTTGACCAAATACCTCGATATCAATATTGCGGCGATATTCTATGGTTGATAAGTGCTTTAACAAAATATCTCCACACTTAGATTTTAGATAAATAATCATCAGTAATGTGGAGATAATGTCTAAGTGGGGACAAAGCATGTAATAGAACAGCTAGAACAGGCTGGTAACTTCAGAAAAGTACATCACTTTACTGTAATGCAGCCTTTAAAACCAGGAAAAGACAACACTTACGTCATATCACGATATCCAAAATCTAAGACGATATCTAGTCTCATATCACGATATCAATATAATATTGATATGTGGCCCAGCCCTATGCTCCATTTACTTTGATGACATGAAAGTAAAAGGATAAAGAGGCTCCATAGGAAAGGATGATTGCTTCAAGATAGGTTCCTCCGGATTCATCTTCAGAAATTTATGATACAAATGTATACAAATTAAGATGAGAGAAGGCTTTGTTCAGAGTTCTTTCAGAATGGAATGGAATATATTCACATCAGGACCCATGTTGTTGTGTTAAATGTAGCTTAACTTATTGAATTAACTTACCACCTTAGTTTAGTGTGTTGTTGTTTTCATAATTGCATTTATGTGCGCTGTGAACGGATGCAATCAAAACAGTGGATTTCACAAATCCCATTAATAAAAAAAAAAAAAAAAAAAGAAGCAAAACATTTAAATGATTCTAGTGTGATTTATGCGAGGATCTGTATCAAACAAATATTTTTTCTTTAGTCTGTAGGACACGATGTGTTGGCTGGAACATCTCTGCAGCACCACAATACTTCATTCAGAATGGTTTGACACATATTTTACCTTTAACAAATTGTGCGCCGCCCCCCTGCTATTTGGATATTGAACTAGTCCATATTGCGATTTTGATGAAATTGCGATCAATAATACATCCCTAGTGTCAGTGCTGGGAGCTGAGGCGAGAGCGAATGATGCTGGTGCACCTCCAAAACTTCCCGAAGCTGCATTTCAAACTGTGGACCTTGGCAACATTCCTATCTGTCCTGTGGTGCTCTATAGCCAGTCTATGATCGTTCTCTCTGATGGCTGTAATAACAGCCCAGGACACAGAGGACTGAAGGCTGTAGAAGTTTATATTAGCAGATATTACACCTACAACTTTGTAGTATGTTTACAAAGTAATCCTTTTTAATTTGGTAAAGTCATGAAGGTTTTGTTTTAATAAGTGCTGGCTGCTAAATTTCATCTCTATCTAGACCACAATTCTGCACTAACTGTATATTGACTCTTTATCACATTTCAGCATTTGATATAGCATGTCATTTCATATTTGCATTGACTCTTTCTATATTTATTCATGCATATTGTTATTCCTGAACCACATTAGCACCTAGACCACTATTTGCACTAACTGTATATTGACTCTTCACTACATTTAGCATTTTATATAGACTGTATATTCATGTTTACGGTGTTATTACTGACCTACATCTCTAACTAGACCACCATTTGCACTAACTGTACAGTATATTGACTCTTCCTACATTCAGCATTTTTATATGGACTGTATATTCATGTTTAATGTAACAGGAGCAGGTGGCCCGAATCTGCGCCTATACTCAGAATCTGGAGTTACAATACGTAACTATCATTGTATTTCATATAAGCTTCGCCCTCTAAAGCTACGCTATTGGGTTAGCGCGGAACTGATGTAGTCAATGCCATCTGCGACACAGAGCCCACAAGCAGAACCAACTAACTTAAAAATGATGGGTTAAAAATAACCCAACTTGGGTTGTTTTATAACCCAACCGCTGGATCACTATTGCACAGGACCAACAGTAGTTAATTTGACCCAGCAAGATGGGTTGGTCATTTTTAACCCAACAGATGAGTTAAATATTCTACCCAAATGCTGGGTCAAATTAATTACAATTCTGGGTTGATTCAACTACATATTTGTTATATAGTGTACCCAAATGCTGGGTCAAATTAATTATAATTCTGGGTTGATTCAACTACATATTTGTTATATAGTGTACCCGAACGCTGGGCAAAATTAACCCATATGCCAGATTAATTCTAACACATTACAGTACAATTTAAGAAAATAAATTGCAATAAAACTGTTGAACTACAAACCTAGAACAAAATACATGCTAGATGTATGCATATATTATTTAATAAACACTTAAACAATACAAAAACAAAACAACATAAATTTATTATATCAACAATATAGTGGAACTGGTGCAGTTCATATCACTCAGGTAGGAAAACATTCAGAGCAAAACAACAATTACGAATGAACTGGCTGAACATTCAACAGGTCTATAGTGAACAAATTCAAATTCCTATTAAAAAGCTGCTATTAAGAGCCATTAGCTCTACTTTCAAGCAAGTATTCTACTTTGAATAAACTTTACCATTTTAGACTCCCCTCTTGGCATTTCACGTGACCAAGTTTCAAACAACCTTGATGCAGCATCCCCATGCAGGACAAGCCTGTGCAATCTATAAAATGGAAAACACATTTTTAAAACCAATTCAATGTGGCACACTAATAAAACATTATAAACAATGCATCCTTGTATGTAAGATCATATTTCCCTATACCTACCATGCCTTTGGTCATTAGGTGAGGGAACTCTTCGAAGATCTGATCGATGGTCCAATTGTTGTCCCTAATCCACTTGGCCCTGTAGACTGCTGTGTTCGGCATGTAGTTCTCTATCTGGCTGAGGGGCTGAGAATTATTTCTCAACCATTCTTTAAGCTGTGACCCACGTTCGTCTGATAGGGTACATTCTGTAAAAAAGAACAAGAAAGTTGTCATTCACTGAAATATGGATGTTTTGCTTCATCAAATAATTTTTCAGTTTAATAATTACCTGGTATGAGAGCACTTGCAAGAGCGCCATCATCTGGCGTTTGTGGTGGTGTCTGTGCCGTGCTCTGCAACCTGCTGGTTGATCTCAGCCGCTTCCTGACGTTCCGCAGCCTTTCCTCCAGGAATCCAGTGGCCGGCTCTATTCATCTATTGGAGTCACTTTGACATATTACGTGGAAGCTATTGAAAAAAAGAGGAAATTATATTTCATAAGAATTCATGTCTGAAAAGGGCTTTAGTAGCAATGCAGATTTGATATGCTGTGGATGGGAAAACATATTTCTTACCTTTTTAAATCTTTCGACAAGGTCTGGCACTCTGTCAAAGTGTTAATGACAAAGCTATCCATTGATCTGAAACAAACACAAAAAGAGCTTAAGCAAAGATACAATTGCTATTATATTAACTATTCAGATATCACCATGTAAAAGCAATGCAGACCAACAGCAGAATGTAATCCAATGTGACGATAACAGCCATTTTATTTAGCATCACAATCCTCCCTCTCTACCTATACAATTCATATGACAAATTGCATGCATGTGAATTGTTTTTACCTTTTTACAAGAATATTTGTGGCTGCTCAAAGCATAGCCTTCAGGGCACGAGTGTCAGTACAACAGTACAGCAGTGGTTCCCAAACTTTTTATTATATTTCTTAACCCTTAACTCAAGTGGCCCTTGTCGTTTGCCAGGCCGCCATTTTAAATAAGCATTTGTTCTTATCTATTGTGGGTCACCACATTACTTAAATAAATGCACATAAATGCATTTAGTCAGACATATCAGGTTATCTCACTGTTTTTACATACTTTAATCAGTCATACACTGTTATGCCTTCACATTTCACATTAAAAGCTTCAGGAAATACAAGCGCGTTCATTTATATCCAGTTAAAATAATATAGCTAGCAAAGCAACTAACTGACAGCCTGTTGGCTAGTAAACTATCTATCTAGCTAGCTAGCTAGATAGCTAGATAGTTTGTTAACTGGCTATGGTAATGACTTGGCCTAACTGGCTGCAAGGCCCAAGCCATGAGTGTAGGCGTGCATGATGAGTGAGAAATTGTACATGATTGACAAATATGGGACGCCCGCTTTCAACCTAGCACCCAGAGTAGGCGGGGTGCCAGCACCCAGAGTAGGCGGGGTGAGGACAGCAGGTAAAACACACCTGCAACGGCGCATTATTCCGTGATTGTAGGCGTGCGTGATCAGTGAGAAAAAACACAGGGACGTCGTTAGGCCTATTTTAGGGGGGTTGAAGCTACCCCAAAATGTTCCTAAGCCCCCCTAAATAATAAAAACTAACAATTTGATTTATCAATAACCGTATCCTCATTCATATTTAGACGCAACAAATTATATATATCCAGCTACAAAAAAATAGCCGAAAAGTCAGAAGTTAGACAGAAGTACAAAGAGTCGATGCACCGCACCGTCTCGTTGCATTGGTGTGAACTGGCAGCTTCCAGAGCGTTGCAGACCGGAGCGTTGCAAGTCACTGGAGGATTCATCTCGTCTCGTCGCTACGCTTTGGTCTGAACTCGCTATGCACTAACTAAAGTTATAGGGTCCCTGTTAATGCTATTGTACCGTTGTATCCTTCAATTCATTGAGCAGATGAGATGGATATTGGAAGGTATTTCAGCAGAGAGAAAGAGAAGCAGGAGATTGGCAGGGCAGTTGATTCTGAGGTAGCCGGCGTAATTGAGGTCAGTAGTGGTCAATAAGTCTAAGGATTGTTTTGTAACAATAAGCATTTGTTAGCAGGCCTAGGCACTATGCATAGCCTAAACTAAATTATTTCATTATATTTATTATATATGCTAACTATATTCTAACCAAATTAACTTTATTCATTCATTGGCTGTGATAAATTAAATAAATATG